>NC_090893.1:22897117-22912117 GCF_036669925.1 Montipora capricornis
ATTATTTTGTTTGCGTGACGTCAAAACTTAGAATTGAGCAAACACGTTCAATTTTTTTTCTTTATGTGGAAATATTTCCTTTAACGAAACATTGAGTTTACACTTGAAGCATTTTCCCGCGTTTTGTTTTCAATTTTTTTTTTCATACAAAAGTTGTAGAGACTCTTTTAAACGGTCACAAGTAGTCCTAACTGATGATTCTCAAACGCTGTCTTCCTCACCCGTCAGAATCTAAGCAAAGTATCGCAACTATTGCGTCCTCCATGATCACGGTCTAGGAAAACCACCGAGTGGGAGAATGAGAAAGAGAGGACCATCATTTAGTTCCATCGCTACAATCGGAAAATGTCGTTCCATTTTCAGTGGTTCGTCCGTCCGCTTTCTGGACGGACTCTGAGTTTTTAGCAAAAAATGGTTGTTATATCGCGACGAAGTGCATTAGAATGTCACAAAAAAAAGACGCCGTGTCACTCAAGCGGAAAGTAGCAGGGTTATCCACTCCACTGCACAGAGTCCCGCTACATCAGTGACGTCACTGTTTCATACGCCCTCTCACTTTGCGTTGCTTGGCTTCATCATGGATGTTCAACTGCTTTTCAAGAATCTAAAAAAGGAAGCAGAATGCCCATTGTGCAAAGAGACTGTCAAAAATCCTAAGACATTACCATGTCTTCACTCATTCTGCCTGGAGTGTCTCGACAGACATGCAAATTTGTCAAGAAGAGAGCTAAAAGCGACAATCAAATGTCCGGTTTGCCAGACATCATTCCAAATTTCCGAAACAGACACCTTCGAGAATCTGCCATCATCGTTTCATCTCAACCGATTGGCGGATGTTCTGGCTCTAGAAGATGGCAGCGTACAGTCTCAAAGATGCAACAATTGTGACGAGAACAACACGGCAACATGTTACTGTTTCGTGTGCCAGAATTTTCTGTGCGCATCTTGTTTTGAAGCTCACCAACGATTTAAGGCCTTAAGGGGTCATCGCAATGTTTTGATCGACAAACTGCAAGCGCAAGATGTGCAAGATTTTATCCACAGACCCGTGATGTGTTCACAGAAATATCATGAAGATCAACCCCTCGAATTTTACTGCGTAGACTGTAAAGTTTTAATTTGCCACAAATGTACTGTAGTGAGTCATAATCGACACTCCATGACAGAGACTCAGAAAGCTGCACAAGAACAAAAGACGCAAATAACCGCCGCTGTGGCCAAAGTGAAAGCGGAAATTGTCAGATATGAGAGTAAAATTAAGAAACAAACTGACCTAAGAAACAAAAGCAAAATCGAAATTTTGAACGAGGAAAAAAAAATGACAGACACTGTGGAAAAATTGATTCGTGATTTGCGAGAACACGAGAGGAAAATGAAGGACAAGTTTCGTGAAATTTATGAAGCGGAACAAAAACATCACGCAACGCGACTGGAAAACTTCGAGCTGGTTGTCACCCAGCTGAAAAGCTGCTTCGAACGCTGTCAGAGTATCTTGGATAGAAACTTCAACGTCGAAATTCTACAAACAAATCACGCTATCCTCGGACGTTGTAATGAACTGTTAAATGTAAGAAAACCCGATCTTTACGGGTCGCCACATGTACATTATTTGGTGGAAAAGAAATTGGATCTTATGGATCGAGTTGTTGTCACGAAGACTGATCCCTCAAAGTGCTTAGCTGAAGGTCAAGACAGCGAGGAAGTAAAAGAAAGGAAGGAGACATATTTCGTCATTGTCACAAAGGATTCAGAAGAATTTCAATGTTATCAACAAGATGATAAAATCGAAGTCGACATATTGACTCCAGAAGGTGATCAAAGAGAAAGAGACATTAAAGACACCAAAGACGGGAAATACACAGTGACATACACACCACAAGTTGCCGGACAACACAGAGTAGAGATCCTTGTGAATGGACAGCCGCTGACTGGTAGTCCTTGGATTGTGCAGGTTCATCAGCAACAATATCAATTTGCCTTTCAGTTTGGCTCAAAAGGGAAGGGACAAGGAGAATTTGGTTGCATTCTCGATATGGATGTGAGTGATAAAACTGGGACGATTGCTGTTGCAGATGTGCGGAATAAGAGAATTCAACTGTTGAGCGCTGAAGGAAAATTTCGAAATGAGATAAAACTTCATGGTAGACCTTGTTCGGTGGCATTTACAGATTCTGGCGACCTGCTGACTTTAGTTCCGGAAAGCGACAGTAAGCTTCGTGTGTTCAGTGAGGAGGGTCACTTCATCAAACACATCAATGATAAACATCTTCATAAGCCAGATCGCCTTTCCATTGATAGTTATGGTCGTATAATCATAACTGACTGGTCGGACAAGAAAATTAAGGTCCTCTCCCCTGATGGGAATGACTTGCTCCAATCCTTCAGTGCCCCAGATTGTGATAAATCCCCAGATTGCGCTATTTATCACCAAAACAAATTCTTTGTTTCTTATTTCCTTGCTAATTGTGTCAAGGTATTTGACAAAACTGGAGTGTATTTACATGACATTGGCTGTAAGGGGTCCAATGATGGCCACTTTGATTATCCACTTGGACTAGTTATTGACAAGTACAACCGACTGATTGTGTGTGATGCAGGTAACCATAGGCTGCAACTCTTCACCCTGAGCGGCAAGTTTTTGAGTAAAATTGATGGACAGAATTTTAAAAATCGCTTTCCCTCTACAGTTGCTATAAACAGTGGTGGCAGTCTCATAGTAGGCGACTACGGCAACAGCCGCATTTCTGTTTTCCATATATTTTTGCCTTATTAGCATAGGACTAACGTTTTGTAATCAGTCAGCCGACAATAAAGTAATGAATATTGAAAGTGCATTGCATAAGCTCTAACAAGCTCTGAGTAATGATGCTTTGAAAATTCGCATTTTTACCAAGAATATTATGGGGTCAGTAGCGCCTTTAACTGGCTAATAACTGGCTCGTTATCAAAGCAAAAAGGCTTAAGATTGGACTGAGGTTTAACTAAAGTTTAACAAGTTCTTTTAGCATTTGAAGTCAATCTTTAAATAGCATGATTGATGCCATATGTGCAAACTCATACCTTAATGAAAGAAAATATAAAGGAAGCCAAGATTTCCTCATACCTTTCCAATGAAAAGAGCTACGTACTAGAATCTGCAAATATCCTGTAGGAAAGCAAGAGAAAAACGGGGAAAAGTTCACTGGAAAAAAAAAAAAGAGTTTCAAATGGATAATTTTGGAGGTATTTTTTTTTTTTTTTTTTTTTCTGTAAATTAAGTGATTGCTTACAATTTGTTCTCAGTGTTTTTAAGGTAGCTATTGTAGGCAGTAATCAACCTCGATCCAAGGGCGCTTCCCCTCCAAGTGAGGCAAAAGTCCTGGTAACAAAGTTGTGCAGTGACGTGTTAAGCTGGTTACACCTTTCTCCAATTAAGGACAAGCACTTTTCTGTGGAGATTAGATTACAAAGAAAAATGGGAATTGACGTCGAAAGTGTTTTCATTTTAACATGGCTTATCAGTCGTGCAAAAGTCTACTTGAATTTCATATATACTCTTTAATCAATTTTGACCGATTACGATCTTCTCTTATCCAACGCTGTACAAGACTTAAGCCTGGTTTTCACTGGGGACGCAAGTGCAAGCATAAGAGGGCTTATTTCATCGTGAAAACGAGGTTGAGACAAGCATAAGCACAAAGATCAAATTTATCCTTTTCCTTGTTCCTGCGTTTATGCTTGTGTTCGCTTGCGTCGTGTGCAAACGAAACACAGCATAAACACAAGAAAATTTGCTTTGTCTGGCCAATCAAAGCTCTCGTTCCTGATTCCTCTTGGTTCTGAGCATTTGAACAAAATGGCGGATTGTGCTTGCGCTTGTACTTGCGTCCCTAGTGAAAGCAGGCTTTACGATTATCGTCCACGGTTTCTGCATAGGCTTTAAAAAACCTCAACTTGCTTTGTTTTTTAGCTTCAATTTGAGGCTTTCACTTTCAGTCTCCAATTAAAAGTGTTCTTAGGGTGGTCTTTATTTTAAATTCAATTTTCATTTTTAATGTACAGCGAACATTTCACCATCAAAAGAATACTCCATTTTCGAGTTATTGTTTGCTTTCGTTTTATGAGGAAAAAGAGACGAAAAGTAGCTCTGAAATAAAAAGCTCCGTTCTCAGTGCCGCTTAGGCCATAAATTTGTCTGAGTTGGCTGGTGATGGTGGGCATTTGGTATTTAGCAGTATGATACGGGAAGTAACTTTTTAACACTGCAGAGACCCTTTCTGTGCTTAATGAATGTTTGTCTTCCATCAGCGAACTTTGAAAGGTAAACTTTTCCATGTATAACTAAATTCTGCTTGCTATAATTGTACTGTTGTGATGAAAAAAAAAAACAAACAAACAAACAAATCCCGCTTTTAAAAAACTATTTGTCTTTCGCTCAACTTGAATTTCTAGGGAGAGAGAAAAAATACTGAAATGGGCAGTTTCCATGGTAATGGCCCGTACTGTAAAATCCCGACAGAAAGCCAGCCAATCAGAGTGTTTCATTTATCCTGAGAATTGCTTGCCATATAATGAAATGCGGTTAATACCTGGGTCTTTTGGGAGCAGCCATCCATTTCTGGAACTTGTGTAATGAGAAACAGTATTGGTGCTATTGCGCACAGTGCAGAGTCAAGTAGCACTGATAAGCTGCCATGGACTTCTCCAGGGTCCTCAAGGGAAAAAAATCACAATTAGTAAATGATAAAACACTGAAAAATCACACGACATTTCGGTATCAATGGCTCAAGGCTCCATCGTCGTCATCGTCATCGTAGCCGAGTGGTTTTTAGGGTGCTGGACTAGAGAGATCCCGAGGTCCCGGGTTAAGGTCCGGCTCTCACCACCAACTGCATGGAGTTGTTGTGAGTTTTCCCCGGCTCAACTCATTTGCTCCGCTTGTAAATAGACAACTGGTTTGTCTCCCACCAGCTGGGATTCTTAACTCGGTCGTGTTCATTTTTATAAAATAATCAGGATAGTACGCGTATTCTCATTGGTGAATAGCCGTGTTTAGATGGGAGTATATAAACACGGCTGTGCCATCACACGAATTTTGATTGGTGATGTCCGGGTGCTGCCAGACGCGCCTCACGGTTTTGATTGGCTGGTAGGAAATCATGTAAGCGTGCATCAAGAAAATCTGATTCAATCAAGAATGAAAAAACCCAGCATTTTCCTTCATTTGTTGAATTATTTTTATTTTATTTCAAAAGCAATAGAGGACTTTTTCTGTGTTTACATAGCCGGGATGGCGCAGTGGTGAGAGCACTCGCCTCCCACCAATGTGGCGCTGGTCCAATTCCCAGACTCTGCGTCATATGTCGTATTCCCGAGTAGATTTATCCCTAACTAGAACGCCTTGCTTGGGAGATTCAGCACGCCCATTGTTGTAGAGGCCAATCAAAACAGAGCTATCTCTATCTATCAGAGTGAACATTTCAACGTCACCTTCACTACAATTGCAAGAATGCACTATTCACATGATTTCAGTCCTGGCCTCGCTCTCAAAAGTCTCCTTTTGTTAGCGGCAGAGCCTCCAAACCAGTAATCGGAAGGTCAGAGCTTCGACTCTTGCAAAGGAGCTTTAAGTTTTTTTTGTGAACACCCGCGAATCACCACCAATAAAAGGTACAATTCTTCCTTCATTTACCGTTCACTACAATAAACTCTTGTGTACATACCTGTAACCTCCAGGGGTCAGATACCAGATCATTGAATCATGCTTACAAAGGAAAGGAAAGGAAAGGAGATTTCTTTAAGTGTCTTGTCTTCTAGCGCTGGAGCACTAATGACTGTAAACTGAAATAAACAAATTAACGCAAATAAAGTCAAATCATGGTTTTTGACGCTTTTTATTTGCGTTTTTGCGGCATGATTGATCTTGATATTCATAGACAGTCCCCACAGGACTGAGGAACTGAGGGTTGCTCCACTAGTCTTGGTTCTCCTACCTGTACCCTGAGGCAAGCTCCAATAGTACCAAGGGACTCCCCCAAGAGTTGTGATGCTAGGTCGATTGGCTCAGCCTTATCATGTTTTGTTTGTCCCGTTTGAGCTGCTGTTGCTGCGGATAATATATCTTAGGGGGTGATAATTCCGAGAGATTTTCTCACTTCATCTGCTTTATCCGTCCAGTACTAAAGAATTAATGAATAATACAGATAATGAGAAACAAATTCAGATTTGCATTTCAAGTATTGAATTTGCTCTTGGACATTTTTACCTGAACAAAAGAAGCAAAATTGTCATTGCAATCAGTTAACTTGAGGCAGAATGATAATATTACTCCCAAACAAGAGACTACTCTTAGTGTCAAATTTGGTTCATTGGTTCATTTCTAAAAAATTCACACCATTTGCAGATAAAGGCGGAATGACTAGAACAGGCCATTTTACAGTTGTTTGGCTGTGAGGCTGCTGGTGAACTTATGTTGACACAGACCTCAGTGCTTTTATTAAGACATCAGTGTAAATCATGCTATTGTAGTTCTTATTTTTGTAGTCTACATTGACATTAGAAAAGCACAAAGGCTTTTATCAAAACAGGGTCACCAGCAGCCTTGCTTCCATTCTTAGGCCAGGTAACTTAGCAACTACTGTACAATGATCTATTTAAGAAAATTCCACAGTATTTTCAATAAATTAAAAATTAAAGAATGAAATGATATATGAAATGAATCATATATTGAACTGTGGATATGAAATCAAGTGAAGCTATAATCCTTGCTGTTATGAATACAAGGATCATAGCTTCAAAAAGTTGATTTGATATCCACAGTTCAATATAATTATGATTCATTTCATATATCATCTCGTTTGTTGATTCATTCAATATGGGAACATTTGAAGCCACAAATGACCAGCTTCCAATATCACAGGGCGTACCTAATCGATGTTTTCGATACTCGATTGAAATCGATCTTAATCGATGCTAATTAATCGATTAATTTCGGAAATCGATAGAAATCGATCACTCGCGTCTTTGTGACTATCGATTTTGATCGATTTCTGTAATTAGCTATCGATTTTATCGATTTGTTCGACAAATATCGAAAAGTAAATAGACGAAGATTCCCTTTCATAAAGTTCGCAGTTTTACTCTAGAATGAGTCACAACTCACACGAACTAATACACAGCAGTCCAAACTGAACTGATAAACATTCCCTTTACACTTTATTTAAGATTGACTATAGGCTTTTTATTACTGAAATTTTGAAACTGAAAAGGATTAAAACATAAACACCGCAACTGTTACGAAACTGTCGTTTCCGGTTTCACAATTAAAGTCATGCTTGTTGTTACGATATCTCGAGTCCTCCTCTCGGTCTGTTTCATAATACAACATTAATATCTTCCAAACTATAAACAAGGCAACCGTAACGCAAAGTAACGCTTCCTACAATAAAACATTCACGAGTCCTATTCTCGTTCTGTTTCAAATTTGAACATTAAAAACCTCCAAACTATAATGTCAAGCAAAGCTATCATCTACATCGCATTTGAAGCTTGGCAAGGCGGATTTACAATGGCAAGGCCAGAAAGCATTTCTGAATTTACTTTGGCAAATAACCAGCATGATAATAACTCAATCCAAAGACGAAAGAACTCAGTAACAAAGCATCTGACCAAACCTAGATACAAACTACAAATCATAACAATAAAACAAACTACTTCTTGATAGAGAAGCTGTTCCAAGTATAAGGTTACAAGCTCAAAAAGAAAGATCAACTGAAATAAAAGATGTAGAAGACGTTCTTTTCTGTCATCATAATAAATCAACGGTAGTTATTGCCGATGTTAAAGATGTTGTTTGAATAAGAAAAGTTGTCGTTTTTCTGGTCAGCGGCTTACAAGCCTAGACAAGCACTCCGCACTGCGTAAGCCACCATGCGTGCCTCCCCATAAGCGCTCGAAAATTACCCTTCTAAATTATTGGAGAACGGACGACAGTTTGCCAGTTTTTACACTCCGGATAGTTACTGCGATTCTGACAATTCTAGAGTACAAGGGCGCGTAAAAGTTTTCCTTTGATTTGTTTGTTAGTTATCGTTATTCAATAATCGTAAGTACAGCAAAGATCGAGTACACAGTACACAGCACCATAGGACTCCTGGGCTGAAATCTGCTGAAATATTGCCTTAAACAGCTTTACTGCGGTGATACTGGTGAAAAAAAAAAAAAACAAAACAAGAAAAGTCGCTACCGTTGGAGAAAGTAACATCATCTTTATCAACAAAGTGGATTCGAAGGTGAGCTTGAAGGTAAGTGTTATGCAGCGTTATGATAAGATCAGATCGCGTGTTTGATTTTCGATTTCCACCGATGTGACAAAAAATTGTGATTATCGATTTCAATTGATCAAATCGACTAATCAATCGACAAATATCGACTATTATCGATTAATCGATTACATTTTCGATGATCGATTCCGATCGATTAGGTACACCCTGAATATCAGTGGCTTCATAGCTCAGTTGGTTAGAGCGTCGCACCAGCATTGCGAGGTCACAGATTCAAACCCTGTTGAACTCCTAAAGTTTTCAAGCTTTGCCACTACGTTATTTACCCAGGCAGCAGTTGTCAATGCTGCTTATGCACTTGCGTTTCGTGGCTCTTTCCATGTGCTTGCCTTTGATGACAGTTGGCATTTCATTAAACCTTCGAGTAGACGCAGTGTTTCCTCCTTATTGGTGTGGTGGCAGCAGTTAACTAATGCTTCGAATTCCCTAAAACAAGTGTGGCCTTTGGTTCCTGCGACATCTACTCCATAACAAGGTGACGAAGCTGTAATTTGAGGTGAACAAATTGCAAACTTTCCAACTTGGCCGCCTCGCCTCGAGCACCCAAACTGTGGCAATTAACAAAGATCGAGAGTATTACTTCGCAAGAAAGTTGGCGGCAGAACTTGATCTATGTCCTTTCATTCGACAAGAACTTTGTTTCCTTCCGTAAAGCAACTTGGCAGAAACAAACAGCTGCCAATCCAGTTAGGGCCCTTACCGACAATGGCACTGCCGTTCCCGAAGCCCAGTGACTCACTGCCGCCCAGAAGAAGGTTCACCTAGACTTACTTCTTGGTCAGATAGCCAACTTCCGTCCTGTAACCGCTAGGAATTCTATCGTTAAACACTCAATCTCCCTCAACGACATATGGCAGAAAATCTGCCAACATTATGGTAATTTCCAGTCCACCAGTGGACACTTTCTTGACTTGATTAGCGTCAGCCTACAACCAGATGAGAGACCCAAGCACTTGTTCCAGCTTCTTATCGCTTTCTTTGAGGATAACCTTAGTCCTCTCTGTTCACGGCGGCTTAACACACCACGGAGATCAGGTAAGTGCCGAGGAAGACCTCTCTCCTGCCGTAGAAAAGACGGTAGTTTTTCTTTGGCTCCAGTTGATACACCCTGGCTTACCCCTTTTAGTGAAACAAAAAAGTATACTTCTGCAATAAGACGCAATTACGCAATAAGACCCTGTCTTCACTAAAACCTGAGAACTCCCAAGCTCTTGGAACTCTCCTTGATGAGTTACGTTGCATTGAAGATACCAAAGCCATGCGCATTGGCAGCACCACACCTAAGCGAAACTCCAGTAGTGGTCAGGGCCGACCTCGATGCCACCCCTTCTTGTCCTGCATCCTCTGCAAATCCACTAAACGCCCACATACCTCTCACAACCTTATGTATTGTAATTACCTGCCTGACTGTGACCGTCGACTGTGAGCTCGGTCACGCATGGTGATGAATGACCCTGAAGACCTTGGTGTTGATCAAAAGGAGCCTTTTGATGAGAGCAGTGACCTTGTAGTCCCACCAACCCAGGTTGAAGAACGAGCAGCCCTTCCTGGCAGTAAAGTCCAGTCACCTGTTCTTCACACCTTCTATCACGAACACCCCGTGCAGCTGTCCCTGGACACTGGTACAACGTCCAACATGGTTCGTGCCTTCTCCATCAATCTGTATCGTTTCCCCATTACCTCCGCCTCACAAATGACTCATCAGGCTAATGGAGTTACCCCAATGGATGTCATTGACGAAGTCTACTGCTCGCTAACCAGCGGACAGTGGACCTTTGAATTAGATGCCAGCTTGACGTCGATATCCTAGCTGATAACACCTCCATAGTCCGCAACGACATTAGTGTTTGTCCTGCGAAACGTCAGATTGCGATAGTTGACACAGAGATTCTCAACTACAGCTCACCATCCAGACACACACGTCATCTTTATGTGCGGTGTACACAATCGTTCCCGCTATGCAACCTAAACCGCACCATTGTTCTGCCAGGGGAATGTGTTCAGTTCAATACCCTTTCTGACTCTGACTCTGGTACCTTGTGGGTCCTTGAGCCCTGGATAGACTGCCCTTAGCTTCTAAGGCAGCAAATTCTCTCTGCGGATCATGCCGTTTACGATTCCAACACGACGGACTCCCCCATTCTTCTGAAGAGTGGTGAGCAGCTCTGCCACGTTCGACACATTATACCCATTTAAGCCTCCAACTCCACTGCACTTGCCAACACCTGTTTTTCTGCTTCTTCTTCTCCAACCATCTAAGATCCCTTTTCACCCTGTGTGATCCTTGACCCTAATGGGTGCTTAGATCAGGACACCTGTGACAAATTCATAGCTGTCAGCCTGGAGTTTCATCATGTGTTCCACCCCTCCATCTCTGATCTAAATACAATGGTACAAGTGGCAAAATCGAGGCTGTCCTCAACATTGGCGCTACTCTTCTCCTCAGCGCAAAGGCAGGCTCCTCCAGTACAACACAAGAACACCCTTGAGGAATTGCAAGACAAGTTTGACGAGCTTGAAGCTGCCGACAATTTATCCTAGTTCTAAGAGAAACTGTCTCCTCATACACTTTGACCACCCTTATCAAGAGCAAGAAACATGTGGATCTCCGCAATGCCATCGTAATCCTATGTTCCCAGCTGCATTCCCTGCATGATGGCGGTGCCAGAGTTTGTGTTGATCCTGCTCCCGGTTTTTGTTTACTTGCCAGCGACCCAGTCCTCCCCTCCCATGGAGTTACCTTAGAGATGTTGGTGAAGAGACCTGTAACTTAGTTGATAGGAAAACCATTGAAGAAAAAGTAGAAAAGGAGAGCAGGATTGTTGTACGTGCATGTCATATGTCTATACTTAAGCTTGATTAGTGCAGCCGCACGTGCTGCACGATTTTTTTAAGCTCATTAACCTCGTGTTCACTGGCGTCCCCGTTGTCAAAGGCTGGTTTTTCCTGCATTGCCACAAGCATTTGAAGATGCGTTCACTTGTTGGCAGTATACACTGCCTTTTGTGCTACCAAAAAAATATTTGAAACGCTGCGGAGTTTGGTGTTCGTTTTCACGCATGCGTCGTTAGCAAATCTAGCCGCAAGAATTACCTCAAGGATACCTGTTGTAGCTCTGCTGGATAGTGAAGCTGCATTCTCTTAAACCAAGGACTAAAGAGAACCTGTTTATTCGGTATTTGCTATCCGGTCAATTCGCTCTCTGGGCGATTAAAGTCCCGGGATATTTACCGCGTCGGCGCTCTCGAGATGAGGTGTATTCAGATTTTAATAGTGATGGAGTTGTTGAGAAGTTCAGTGGTACTGTCTAAACTTTATTAAAATATGCACAAGCAACTAGTGCGGATGAATTAACTTTACTAATTAATTCGTGTGATGGTGAGTATAGAAAATATATATTTGAACTGCGGATATCGTAACGTCAATTTAAGCGATTCGGAAATTCTTCATCGCAATTTGTGAAGCATCTTGACCAGGTGCAGAAAAAGCCTGAAAAAAATCCAGGCTTGAAAGGGACTGGAATCCATGACCGTGTGATACCCTTGTGTTTTTTCTCATTAAACTCATTGTTATGTGGCGTCCTCGTAGCCGCTGTCATCGTCCTTCGCGGGTTAAGCCTGGTTTTCACTAGCAACGGGAACAAGCACAAGTGCAAGCACAAGTGCAAGCATAAATGGAGGATATATTACACGGTGGCGAGAAGATGTGAATTTTACGTTCGAGTGGCAACAACAATAGAGAGATCTAGCATCACGTTCACGTGAAACGGGAAACGTCGGCTGGCCGTTTCACGTTTCACGTAAGATATTAATCTTATGTTCGAGTAGCAAGAATAATAGAGAGATTTAGCATCACGTTCACGTGAAACGGGAAACGTCGGCTTGTCGTTTCACGTTTCACGGTTCACGTAAGATTTGAATTTTATGTTCGAGTGGCAAGAATAATAGAGAGATTTAGTATCACGTTTACGTTAAACGGGAAACGTCGGCTTGTCGTTTCACGTTTCACGTCTCACGTAAGATATGAATTTTATGTTCGAGTGGCAAGAATAATAGAGAGATTTAGCATCACGTTTACGTTAAACGGAAAACGTCGGCTTGCCGTTTCACGTCTCACGTTTCACGTAAGATATAAATTTTATGTTCTAGTGGCAAGAATAATAGAGAGATTTAGCATCACGTTTACGTTAAACGGGAAACGTCGGCTTGCCGTTTCACGTTTCACGTGATCCACGACAACTTGAGTATTTAGTTACTAAAAAGCAAAACCAAAACTCGGAGTCTCTTTAAACATTATTTGTGTAAATAATCAAATTTCGAGAGTTTCGATAAAGCTGTTATGTTGGTCAACAGAGAGTCAACATGAGTTCATGAAGAAATTTGCGGCAAGGAGTCAGTTATGAACTATCGATAACCATAAAACCTAATTTTTCTTCCTTTGGCATACCGGGAAATGGTTTTGGGGTACTTTTTTATGCAAACAACTTCTTACGGAGAAGAAAATTTCACGTATACGGCAAACAGAAAATACGTACTTTCACGTAGAAACGGCAAGCGGCAGTCGGCAAACGTAGAAAATGGAGGAAAAATCATGGTCACGTGGTCACTTTTGCCGTTCTCGTTTTACGTGAACGTGATGCTTAATCTCTATAATGCGCTGACTCGTGAAATATTGTTCTTGTTAGCATTTTCTCGTTTTTCAGAGAAGGATTTTACGCGAGCTTAAGAGATTTTCACGGATCTATCGCTCGCCATTTGGCTGTTTGAAGAAACAACCATGCAAAGGCGGGAATGACGTCATCATGTGTTCATTATCAACTAGTGATATCCAGACCGCAGTCTCAGAACGCTCTCTTAGTAATAACCATTCACACAGTCATAGTCACGACTCGTTCCCACAGAAAAGCTCATCAATTAATGTGACTCTTTAGGAAAGCTCAGGAAGCCCATCCTATTGAAAGAGCACAAACTACACAACCTCTTGGGATAAACAAGCGTGACGGATAATTTAATGATCTCGATATTTAGTATAAAGTGTTTCAACTGCATTTTATTCTTTTGAAAATGTGGTTTGTTTATATAGTAGCTATATCACGTTAATGAAATCCTCTTTAATTACTTCATAACATGTGTATACATATTCTGTAAATTCGTTAGATCTTCAAACAAACCTGATTAAGGTTAGTATCGGCCAGTAATATCGTTAAAAATACATTTTTGCTTTGTTTTATCAGTCGTGCAGTAGTCTACTTGACTTTCCTAGATATTTTTAAAATAAATTTTGACTCATCACGATCTTCTCTGATCCAACGTTGTGCAAGACTTATCGTCCACGGTTTTTGCGAAGGTTTTAAAACCTCAACTTTAAGGAAAGGAAAGGAAAGTAACTTTGTATATTAAGTGTCTATAGTCGTTCTAGCGCTGGAGCACTAATTGGAACACTGTAAACTGAAATCAACAATCAACCCAAATCAAGTCAAGTGTTGGGGTTTTTGAGAAGAAGGGAAACCGGAATACCTGGAGAAAACCTGTTGGTAGATTCTAGAGAACAACCAAACTCAAGCCACATATGACGTCGACTCTGGGAATCGATCCCGGGCCACATTGGTGGGGAGCGAGTGCTCTCATCACAGCGCCATCCCTGCACCTCATAATAAGAGCCCTTATTTCATCGTGAAAACGAGGTTGAGACAAGCATAAGCAGAAGCACAAGGATCAAAATTTTCCTTTTCCTTGTTCTTGCGCTTATTCTTGCGTTCGCTTGCGTTGTGTGAAAACGAAACACAGCATAAATACAAGGAAAATTTGCTTTGTCTGGCCAATTAAAGCACTCGTTCCAGATACCTTGTGGATCTGAGCATTTGGACAAAATGGCGGATGCAGTGGTTGAATTTGACGCTCATGTCAACGTTCGTTTTCACTACTAGCTACTTACACTTGCGCTTGTGCTTGCATCGATAGTGAAAACTAGGCTGTAAGCTTATTACATTCGATATTTTCGCAAATCCCATGATACAGTTTATTTTGGTTTACGGAAGCACTGCATGATACAGTCCCAAGAGTAAATAACTTGTATTGTTTTTCTGTAAAGAATCTCCCAGAACGTATTGCGTTATGAAATTGGGAAAATATTCTATTAACGAAAAACAGGATGGTAAGCACCTGAAACTGTGCTCAGGATTTCCAGACATCTGTGAAAGGTTTAATACTGGCACAAATTATAAATATTTTCCTGAACCTGCAAAAACTGAAGAACTGAGATGTGAACGATGAGTTATTTCTGCATGAATATGGCGATTGAAATAAGCTTTTAAAAGATCTTTGCCTACGTTCAGTTCTACAAGTCTTTCAACATACACGCAGTTTTAACCTTAACATAAGATCAAAAGAAAACTTGGAACATGTGAAAAGACCGGGTTTTTAAAATAAGCAGATCAGTGTTAAAATTGTTGGGCCCGGAAGGAAAAGAGCTGCTTGTCTGGTTCATACCAGCGAATTGCAATTATCCATTTTTGTTTCCCTCAAGCGAGCCAGGCTGCGCGCGTTAAAATCTGACACGCACGTCTCAGGGTTTTCGACAGTTTTGTAAAGTAGCGGACATATTTCTGAAAGCACCGGAAGTGACATTTTTTGGCGCGGCAAGACACCTTGCGAGCGCCGAAGGGGAGAGCTACTAGGGC
>NC_090893.1:22919617-22922117 GCF_036669925.1 Montipora capricornis
AGCAAGATTATCCAGTGTTTCCTCCTGATAAAACAAAGAAAAGAAAATAAAGATTAGCCTTTCAATGTAAAATTTAGCGCCGTGCCCACCAAATTTTTGTTATCCATTCCTTTTGCACGTGCTTATTTTATACGTAGAAACATCGGTAAAGTAGGCCTAAGCGAAAACAAGTAATAAAGTAGCTCAGTCATACGGCGCGAACTATAAAGCGTCTTCCCTGACGTTGCTGAGCGGCCTGCATAAACCTCTTTCAATGTGCTTGTGTCGCGTGTGGGAAAGTTGTTGGCTCGCGTTTTTGTTAACAATAATTCGTTTCGTACAAATGCGATTGAGTCTTAAAGCCATTATAACAAGGCGACTTTTATCTTGGCAAGAAATTACGGACCAACCACCTGGCAGGCCTGCTCCCGTCTGACCTTGTAACTCAGTTGGTAGAGCAGCGGTGATCTAACCCGAAGGTCGTGAGTTCAATTCCCACCCTGGTCAGAGGTTTTCTCTGTCCTCGTGTGGGCCGGCATTTCCATCAGTAGGGCTAACGCTCACATGGTTTATATGGGGTAACAACTTAGCACTTCAAATTACACTCTAATCAGTTAATTCTGTTCAAATATAAGTGCTACACGGCCAACGTTTGGAAAAATGTAATCCTTCCTTGTTACAGAAACAGGCTGAATTACAGCCCGTGTGCGAAATGTCAACTCAGGAAGAAACATCTGCCAGGATGCAAAAATTTACTGATCCATACTAAACACTATAATTTTGAGTGGTACCCTTTGCCAAATAACTCGAGTTTGGAATATTGCACAACCCTAAAACTTTGCCACGCTGTTTATCTATTACCCTTCTACAATATCTCAAATTCTTGAGATAGAGTCGTAGAGAACGGTCAAAAGCAGTCCTAACTGATGATTCTCAAACGATGTCTTCCTCACTGCTCAGAATCTAAGCAAAGCATCGGAACTATTGCGTCTTCCATGATGGTTTAGGAAAAACAACCCAGCGGGAGAATAAGGAAGAGAGGACCGTCATTTAGGTCCATTGCTACAATCGGAAAATGTCGTTCCATTTTCAGTGGTTCGTCCGACCATTTTCTGCACGGACCCTGAGTTTTCAGCAAAAAATGGGTGTTAATTCGTTATGAAGTGCATTAGAATGGGACAAAAAAAGACTCCGTGACACTCAAGCGGAAAGTAGCGGGGTTATCCACTTGACTGCACAGAGTCCCAGGATTTCAGTGACGTCACTATTTCACACGCCCTCATTTGGCGTTGCTTGGCTTCATCATGGATGTTCAACAGCTTTTCAAGATTTTCAAAAAGGAAGCAGAATGCCCATTGTGCATAGAGACTGTCACAAATCCCAAGACATAACCATGTCTTCACTCATTCTGCCTGGAGTGTCTCGACAGATATGCAAACTTCGCAAGGAGACAGCTAATAGCGACAATCAAATGCCCGGTTTGCCAGTCTTCATTCCAAATTCCGGAAACAGACACCTTCGAGAATTTGCCGTCATCGTTTCATCTCAACCGATTGGTGGATGCTCTGGCTCTAGAAGATGGCAGCGTACAGTCTCAAAGATGCAACAATTGTGACGAGAACAACACGGCAACATGTTACTGTTTCGTGTGCCAGAATTTTCTGTGCGCATCTTGTTTTGAAGCTCACCAACGCTTGAAGGCCTCAAGGGGTCATCGCAATTTCTTGATCGACAAACTGCAAGCGCAAGATGTGCAAGAGTTGATCCACAGACCCGTGATGTGTTCACAGCAATATCATGAAGATCAACCCCTCAAATTTTACTGCGAAGACTGTAAAGTTCTGATTTGCCACAAATGTACTGTAGTGAGTCATGATCGACACTCTAAGACAGACACTCAGAAAGCTGTACAAGAACAGAAGATGCAAATGTCCGACGCTGTGGTCAAAGTGAAAGCGGAAATTGTCAGATATGAGAGTGAAATTAAGAAACAAACTGACCTAAAAAACAAAAACAAAATTGAAATATTGAACGAGGAAAAGAAAATGACAGACACTGTGGAAAAGTTGATTCGTGATTTGCGAGAACACGAGAAGAAAATGAAGGACAACTTTCGTGAAATTTATGAAGCGGAACAAAAACATCACGCAACGCGACTGGAAAACTTCGAGCTGGTTGCCACCCAGCTGAAAAGCTGCTTCGAACGCTGTCAGAGTATCTTAGAAAGAAACTTCAGCGTCGAAATTCTAAAAACAAATCACGCCATCCTCGGACGTTGTAATGAACTGTTAAATGTAAGATCTCCCGATCTTTACATGTCGCCACATATACATTACTTGGTGGAAAAGAAATTGGATCTTATGGATCGAGTTGTTGTCGCCAAGACTGATCCCTCAAAGTGCTTAGCTGAAGGTCAAGACAGCAAGGAAGTAAAAGAAAGGAAGGAGACATATTTCGTCATTGTTACAAAGGATTCGGAAGGATTTCAATGTTATCGACAAGATGATAAAATCAAAGCTGA
>NC_090893.1:22927117-22939617 GCF_036669925.1 Montipora capricornis
AGATATCCAATGGATAGTGATTTATCCTGTGGATAGCATTATCCACTTTTTGAACAACTGGGGCCAGTATTTGACATAATTATCACCGTTTATCCACAGGAGATCTACGACGGCCACGGCGACGCAAACGTTATGTTAGGCAACGTTTACACGAACGCTGTTTCATATCATCATCAAAATCGAGGCGGTTTGGAAGTGTTTACACCGAACCGTTTTTGCCAGAAAATCCAAGTCGTGATGGTATAAGCGAGCGCTGCAATACGTGCTAAATTTACTATATTGAATTAAACAGTGCAAGTTTCGCGCCAAAATAGTAACCGTATTCAAATCGATGCGGTTTCGCTGTTTACGCGACCGATGAAACCACATCGTTTTGACTTTTTTGGCTTTTTCAATTCGACACGGTTTCGGCAACAGTCTCGATCGGTGTTGTGTAAACAGAAAATGTAGCCGCATCGAAAACGATGCGGTTACAAATGAAACCGCGTTCTTGTAAACGTCATCTTAAAATATAAAATATAACTTAACACAATCCCAATTAGCTCTTTCGCAATTATTCCATCTCGTGCACGTAGTAAACTGTGGGCGAATTATCCTTAAACTATATCCATACGAACGGTTTCAGAGCAAAAAGATAGAATAGCTGTGGTTGCACACACCTTGAGCCTTCCAGGTGTCATGTTACCCTTGGGGACATGGTTACACAGTAAAAGACTCCCGTCAGGGTAAAATATAATTAGATATGAGTTCACTGACGTTGCGAATTATTTCTGTTTTATGATTGGCCAAACCACTTCAGGGAGCAGATAAACCGTACTTTTCAATTCAGGAAGTGGCATGGGAAAGAGACAACAGTTTAATGTTTTGCAAGCAGTCTCTTCCTGCTGATCACCTCATAAAGAGTCCACACTTAACATGCTATAAGGAACCGGACGAAAGTGGGAAGAGTTAACGATGCTGGGAGCAAGCCAGCGTGCATTGATAATTAAATAAGCGCTCTTATGCTTGGGCTTGGTGCTTGCGTCGCTAGTGAAAACCAGGCTTTACGCTGTTGTCAAAACCTCAACTTTGGTGATTTCACGTTGTTGTTATGCAGAGGACGGCAAAAATACTCTTGTTTTGTGACGTTTTCGTAGCGGTAGCCGTTTCTTAAACTCCTTAATATTACTTTTAACTTGGAAAAGGGCGGACGTGGGGAACTGAGGCGGGGAACGTAGAAGAAATCGAGGGGGGAGGGGGTGTCTCATTAAGTGTCACTGAAACACAATCAATGCATTTAAAAGATAAACAATGCTGTTTAATGATGGTATACGATACACTCTGTGCATATGCCATGGTGCTTGCTATAAAGGGAAGCCTTCACCGGTAGTAGATTTTTAGTTTAACTGCAATTTCCGTTCGATAAATCGGAAAATAAGAACACCTAAAATGATAACTGGTGCCTCTTGTTTTGAACATCTCATTTACTCTAAAATCAGGTGTGATTTATCAGAACAGACCATGTTAAAATTGTATCTCTAAGTAATTTCTCTTCAAATCTTCAAGTTTAAAAGGTCAAATGAATGTCGATACTACGTGGTTTTAATATCTCAAGTAACATATGTATTATATATCAGTTATCCCAGACCAGACATCAAGTAAGCAAAATTATCCAGTGTTTCCTCCTAATAAAACAAAGAAAAGGAAATAAAGATTAGCCCTTCAATGTAAAATTAGCGCCGTGCCCACCAAATTTTTATTATCCCTTCCTTTTGTTCATGCTTATCAGGATTTTATACCTAGGAACAACCGTAAAGTAGGCATTGTTGTTTAATAGTACTGACATGAGGCAGCAGATAACCTAGTAACCTTTGTGGCTGTCTTAATCGGTGTTTTTAGAAGAACCCGAAGAAGGCATAAGCGAAAACAGGACTAATAAAGTAGCTCATTGAGTACGGCACCAACTCATAAAGCGTCGTCTTGTCTGATGTTACTGGGCGGCCTGCATAAACCTCTTTCAATGTGCTTGTTTCGCGTGTGGGAAAGTTGTTGGCTTGCGTTTTTATTAACAATAATCCGTTTCGTATAAATGTATATGCGAATGTTTTTAGCAGAGAGAAAAAATGTATTGATGGAGCTGAAGTAAATTCCAGATGTTTCCACTGGTTTCCGGCCGCCATTTTGGTGTCCATATGCATGGAGTCTGCGTACTGATCCATACTAAACACTATAATTTTGAGTGGTACCCTTTGCCTTTTAACTCGAGTTTGGACACGCTGTTCTACAACATCTCAATTTCTTGACTTAATAATTAATCCGTTATTAAAGAAGACTGGTCTGGATCTGGTATTTAAGAACTATAGGCCAGTAAGTAACCTACAGTTTGTGTCAAAACTAACTGAAAGATCTGATTTTAATCCGTTGCATGAGCATATGATGGCAAATGGCATTTATCCCTTGTTCCAGTCTGTATATAGACAACATCACAGCACTGAGACTGCATTACTGAGAGTAATGAATGATAGTCTTCTAAAGATGAACTCCCATTATATAACGTTGCTGGTTTCATTGGATCTCGGTGCAGCATTTGACACAGTGACCCATGATGTGTTGCTCGATCGTTTGCATAATGAAGCTGGTCTACGTGGGAATGCTCTCAATTGGTTCTACTCCTATCTTTCTCAAAGAAGTCAGCGAATCTCTATACATGGAACTCTGTCAAATAATTTTGACTTGGACTGTGGTGTTGCCTTGGGCCTTAATCATTTGTAGTTTATGCGTCTAAGCTATTTACTATCATAGAGAAACATCTTCCTAACGTACATTGTTTTGCTGATGAGACGAAATTGTATCTTATATAGTTTTAAGTTTGATGATACATCCAGTCTGGATGAAGCTATTAGTGTTATGAATGTATCAGTGACTTAAGGATTTGGATGATTGGGGATTGGTTAATGATCAATGATGATAATAACAAATAATAATAATAATAATAACGTCTTTATTAAAAGCATCCGATAAAATTACATATCTGATGTTACAATAAAAATTACAATGATTAAGATGAATAAAAAAGATTAAATTGATTAAAAATACATATGGGGTATTTACACAGCTAGATTATATTTAAAAATTAATCTATTAAAAAAGCTATCTTTAAAACGTTCAGTATTAATGCAGGGCCTGACGATGGAGTTCCTTCGAAGGTTTACAGTATGGCCTTTGTACCTAGGGAGCAAGCTTTTTAATGGATGATAATCGCGTTTGAGGCTACAAAAAAGGCGTCTGTCGCTTTTCTCCAAAAGTTCATATATGTTGTAATTGTCCGACGTATAACGCCTCTTGTAGCATGTCTGTAGAAACCTTTGTATAACAGTAAGATCGGAAACACTTGCAGCATAAACCGAAAGACCGTATAATAACTTAGGGATCACAACTGAATTAAAGAAGTGGTCTATTTCATCTTGTGTATATCCTTCTTTACGTAGGCTTCTGATAACAAATAAACACTTGTTGGCTTCTTGGAGCTTGGCCTTGACATGCAAGCCAAATTTACAATTACCTTGAACTGTGACGCCTAATAAAGAAATATTATTATATTGTTTGATATTGTGAGACATAGGGTAGACTGTAGAATTGCCTCTCTTACGCATGATTATCTCCTTAAATTTACTAGTGTTACAATGCATGTCATTTGCAACAGTCCAATTGATAAACTTGGACAAGGCAATGTCAGATATATCCGGGGAATCCTTAGTAATCGTGACTAAGACAGTTGAATCATCTGCATACTTAAACAAGGATATATCGTTGTACCCATCTATCTCTAGGTCATTCAAAAATATGTTGAAAAGATATGGGCCACTGACACTTCCCTGTATTGTTCCCTTGTTAACAATTTTCCACTGGCATGTCAAGTTATTAAAAATCACCCTTTGTCTTCTGCCATCTAGAAAGTTGGCATACCAGTTAACAATGAATAAATCAAGTGGACTATGTTTCAGCTTTTCAACTAGGAGATTGTGTTTAACGTTATCAAAGGCTTTAGAGAAATCCATCGTGAACATTCTCACCGCTAAGGTGTCCCGTTTATCCAATGCCGCAAGAAATGTGTGCTGCATTTTCAATATAGCGTTTACACAACTTCCACCTGAACGGTACGCAAAATGTTATTTCTGACGGGTGAGCAAGCGAACAAGGCTGCAATAACTATTTTGTCGGCACGAGATACAACATGGGCCTGGGTTACAGGCCGGGGTATCATGGGTAGGGTTTCAGGGGTATATAAGACCGAGTATAACACGTGGCTGTCATCTAGGCTTCAGAACCAACCGCGTTCTTTCGTTTCGTTTCGTTTAATTTTTTCTTTTTGCCGTAATGTCGGTTACCAAAGACGAAGTGTCCGACCTAATTAGAGCCAACAACAATCAGTTAATGGCCTCCTTTAAGGAGCTGCTCAAGGACACTGCAGGTCAGATTAACTTCGACAGAACAGCAAATGAAAGAGATCAAGAAACTGAAATTTCAAGAGCCGCATAAGTTTAAAAGAAAAGCCAACGAGGACCAGTTCAAGTTCAATCTCAAGCTTGCGGAAACCTTCGACAGCGCCAAGTCTGCCGCTGAGAAGTCCAACCTTGAGAAAGTCAAGTCTGACCTCGAAGAAGGTGAGAAATTGCTTGTCGAACGGCAGAAGCATATTCTTCTCGCCGACAAGTCTGAATACGGTTGGAGTACGGTCGAAGAATACAAACAACACGATCTAGCAGATGATTCAGAGGACGAAAAACGCATCCACGGTGCTGAGAGACGTGCCCGTGCAGCCACGTTTTCTCGAAAGAAGAAGAAGTCTTCAGCAATGGCTGCGACTAAAGCATCTTCCCCGCTCAGCAGGTCGGTTTCGTCTTCAAGTTCCCAATCACAACCTCTGTCCTTCCAGCCAGCCGCAACCAATTCCGGTTTCCCGTCTCGTCGTCCTAACATTGGCACATGCTTCGCTTGTGGAAAGGCCGGCCATTGGCGTGCCTGCTGCCCCGCGATGACAACACAGTCCAACTCTTCAACTTCAAAGTGACTAGATGAGCAGGATTTATCAGGTGTAGTCCTGTCTTGTTTTGATCGTAATGATTTTATTTTGGAAGCTTTGAGTGATTGTCAGCCTGATTCCAGTTCTGACCCATCTTCTCCCAATGTTTTCCCGCTAGTTTTAAGTTCGTTTAAAGATCCCCTATGTTCTGCTGATATTGATACTCCTGCTCTGCCCTCAGTCCGTGGAAGACTTCGAAAATGCATTGATTTTTGGCGTTCATTAGAAGTTTCTCAGTTCATCCTGAATGTCATTATCCAGGGCTACAAGATTCCGTTCTTTCATCTTCCCACACCTTTTTACAAAACTAACAACGCCTCTGCACGTAACAACAGTGCTTTTGTGTCTGAAGCTGTTAATGACCTACTCAAGCTTGACCTTGTCGATGAGATTTTTTGCGCGCCGGGCATTATTAATCCGCTCTCTGTTTCTACTCGCAGTTCGGGTAAACAGAGACTAATCTTAGATCTGAGACACGTGAACGCTTTTATTTACAAACAAAAGTTCAAGTGCGAAGACTTGTCCGTAGCCACTCAGATTTTTGACAAGGGCTATTATTTATTTAAATTTGACCTGAAATCGGGTTATCTTCACATCGAAATTTTCCCGGAGCACCGCCAATACCTTGCTTTTGCTTGGGATTTTGGCAGTGTATTTCTCACCTATTTTTCTATCTTCTAGATATCTTCCAATCCGGTTTTTGGGACTTTGATCAGGACGCTCTGCCTAACGGTCCCGTGCAGGGGTTAGCTGACAGGCTGAAGACGACAGTACTGTCCTCGAAGGCCACCAGTACATCATTGCTGTACTACCGTGCTTACCGCAAGTGGAAGCAATTCGCCATTAGTATGTTTGACGGGAATGTTTTCCCCGCTAAACCCTTTCATGTTGCATTGTACTTACAACACCTTATCGAGCAATCCCATTCCCCTAGTGTAATTGATTCTGCCTTTTATGGCATAAAGTGGGCTCATAGTATGGCTGGTATCCCTTCTCCCACGGATAACCCTATTGTCGAGGCCGCCAGGTCTGCTTCAAAAAGGCTTCTTGGTACTGCTATCGTTAACCGCAAGGAGCCCGTTTCATCTAGTGTGATTCATGACATTATTAGCCGTTCTAACCTTGACAACCCTGTTGAGCTGCGCAATATTACCTTGTATATTTTGTCATTTGCCGGTTTCTTTAGGTTCGACGATGTTTCCAGGATAAGGAGGAATGACGTTTTCTTTAATGAGGGATTCGTGGTTATTAAAGTCCCCAAAAGTAAGAACGACCAGCTTCGTCGAGGAGACGAGGTAGTTATTTCCGAGCTTCCTAGTGGTGCGTGTCCTGTCAAGCTCCTTAAAAGGTATCTCTCGAAATTTCAAATTCCTACAGATTCCAGGGATCTGATTTTTAGACCCATTTCCAAGGGAAAGGGTTCTTGTAAGTTGATAGCCCCCGATAGGCCTATTAGTTACAGTACTATGAGGGAAGCTTTCAGGCGGGATTTGAAGCCCATTGGGGCCGACCCTTCCAAGTTCGGGCTGCACTCTCTGCGTTCGGGTGGCGCGACTATGGCAGCTAACAGTGGTGTCAGTGACAGAGTGTTTCAGCGACACGGTCGCTGGAAGTCCGTGCAAGCCAAAGACACATATGTTGACGACGACCTTGATCAAAGGCTTTCTGTTTCCAAATTCCTCGGGCTCTAAGCCATGTAAGCTAATAGTGTCTATTTATCTTGCCTTTTGCCCAATTCTTTGTCACTCTAGATAGGGGTTGTTCTCGCCAGGCCCTCCCAAAATAAACTTATTTGGTTCAGCGATGCTGTGTTGTTTTTTGTTGTGGAGTGGAGACAAAATATGTTATTTCTGACGGGTGAGCAAGCGAACAAGGCTGAAATAACTATTTTGTCGGCACGAGATACAACATGGGCCTGGGTTACAGGCCGGGGTATCATGGGTAGGGTTTCAGGGGTATATAAGACCGAGTATAACACGTGGCTGTCATCTAGGCTTCAGAACCAACCGCGTTCTTTCGTTTCGTTTCGTTTAATTTTTTCTTTGCTTAGTTCCTTCTTTTCCTGGTATCATGCATCCAGTCTGGTTGAATCGGCTATTCTAATTTCATTCTTGTAAAGCCTTCGTAGGATGGGCTTCTAATCGCTTGGAGCTTGAGCCATGGTTCCTACCCAGATTTCCTGCACATTCTCTTTTTTCCCCACAGGGGTTTTTTCTGGCAGGTTTTTTCTGGCCTCCGTTCGAACCGCATTTTCTTTGTTAGTGGTTGCTCAGCTCTGCTAGTTTTAAGGCTTTTGTCCGTTTTATTCTTGTATTTGTACTCTAAGCTATATTGTATTTTATTTATAATGTACGTAGGAGTTGGTGATCCCCCGCCTAACTGGCAGCCTAACTGGCACAGAGCTGGAAAGCTTATCTTGGGATGTAGGCCAAGATGGCCTGTTTATATTATAGTTTAATTTAATGTCGGAGTTGATGTTCCCCAGCCTAACTGGCACAAAGCTTCTAACCAGAGCTTATTTGGGGTAGGACGCCAGGATGGCCTGTTTATCTTATAGTCAAATATAATGGCGGAGCTGATGTCCTCCAGCCTAACTGGTACCAAGACTGTTTGCTTACTTGTAGAATTAGGCCATATATTGAGTGTTTTGGCTTACCAGCCCTACTGGTACTATGAAGTGACTTGTACGTGTGAAGATAGCTTTACCCTTGGTTGCCTTTCAAGGGTTTGTTAGGTAAATGTTCAGTCTTGTATAGTGTTCGGGTTGGTTCTCGCCAGGCCCTCCCAAAATAAACTTATTTGGTTCAGCGATGCTGTGTTGTTTTTTGTTGTGGAGTGGAGACAAAATTTGAGAATTGTTCAGATATTCCTCCAGGCACTGTTCTTTCAAACGCTCTGGCAATAACTGGAGTAACATTGATTCCTCTAAAGTCTGCATATTCGACTGGTGTCTCGACTGGTGTCTGCATATTCGACTGGTGTCTCGATAAAACTGAATGAGTTGATATTAATAGGAACTAGACAACAATTAGCTAAGATCAATGATGTATGCAATGTCTCTGTAGGTGAATATGATATCATCCTAGTTCGTGTGTTAGAAATCTTGGTGCATGATTCGATAACAAGTTGTCAATGTAAACGCAAGTAACCAAAAATCTGTAATACCGCGTTTTATTACCTACATAATATTAGAAAGATTAAGAAGTATTTTTCTAGTGATTCGTTATTAACGCTATTCGTGCTTTTAACACCAGCCGTTTAGACTATTGTAGTGGACTTTTGTATGGCCTTCCTAAGTCGCAAATTGTTAAATTGCAACGTGTTGCGGAATGCTGCGGCTAGACTTGTACTGAACTTAAAGAAAGTACTCGCATATTTCTCCCGCGCTTTATGAAGTGAATTGGTTACCAGTACAACATCGTGTTCATTTTAAGATCTTAATTTGAATAGCTTTAATAAAGCTATTCATAGATTGGCGCCCAAGTATATCATAGAATTAATTAACATTAAGCCTAGATCTATGCATAATTTTAGATCAAAGATTATTGTTAGACCCTCCTAAAGGGAAAATGCTTGTCACTTTAGGTGATAAGTCTTTTTCTGCTGCCTCTCCATATTTATGGAATAGTTTGCGGGTTGAATTACGTGATATTCAGTCATTAGCTATTTATAAATGTAAGCTTAAAACTTATTTATTTCGTGTAGCCATTAAAGCGTACCCTGTTTGATATTCACTCTTATTAGTATTACTAATTAAGTTTATTATCATTAGTATAAATATTCTGTTTTATTAATATACATGTAATTAGTTTTACTAATTTGAATTTTATTTTAGTATTTTAAATTGTAAAGCGCAGTTGATCAGTGAATAGAAATAGCGCTCTAGAATCTATTAAGTAATAATAATAATAATAATAATAATAATGATAATTATTTGACTATGAAAAATTGCGATAAAAATTATTTTAAGATAAAAAAATATGCTAAAAAGCGACGACGTTTCGACGTTAGCTAAACGTCATTATCAAGTCGAAATATGTGATTGAGTTTCGGTCTATAAATACTAAAAAAACAATAGCTGGTTAAAAGCTGTAACATGAGTAAATAATTATTATTTGAGTAAATATGAGTAAATATGAGTAAATAATTATTATTTACTCATGTAACAGCTTTTAAACAGCTATTGTTTTTTTAGTATTTATAGACCGAAACTCACTCACATATTTCGACTTGATAATGAAGTTTAGTTAACGTCGAAACGTCGTCGCTTTTTAGCAATTATTTTTAATCTTAAAATGATTTTAAGCAATGTTTTATCGCAATTTTTCATAGTCAAATGTTTTTCAAAATCACTTCTTGTTCGAATAATGATAATGATAATGATAATGATAATGATAATAATAATAATTATTATTATTATTTATTGAATGGTAAGCGTTTTTATTTTTTTTTGCGTGACGTGAAAACCAAGAACTGAGCAAATACCCATTTTCCCGCGTTTTCTGTTCAAAATTCTGTTCATACAGAAGTCGTAGAGGCTCTTTTGAACGGTCACGAGCAGCCCTAACTGATGATTCTGAAACGATGTCTTCCTCACTCCTCAGAATCTAGGCAAAGCATCGGAACTATTGCGTCTTCCATGATGGTTTAGGAAAACCACCGAGTGGGAGAATAAGGAAGAGAGGACGGTTATTTAGTTCCATCGCTACAATCGGAAAATGTTGTTCCATTTTCAGCGGTTCGTCCGACCGGTTTCTGGATGGTCGGTTTGGCTTAATGGTAAGCACCCTGAGTTTTCAGCCAAAACAAAATCTCAGGTTGGGTGTTAGTTCTTGATGAAGTGCAGTAAAATGCTGTGCACTCGATTAGACCAGAGTAGCGGGGTCATCCACTGACCTCACAGAGTCCCGGGATTTCAGTGACGTCACTATTTCACACGCCCTCATTTTTGCGTTGCTTGGCTTCATTATGGATGTTCAACAGCTTTTCAAGATTCTTAAAAAGGAAGCAGAATGCCCATTGTGCATAGAGACTGTCAAAAATCCCAAGACATTACCATGCCTTCACTCATTCTGCCTGGAGTGTCTCGACAGACATGCAAACTTCGCAAAGAGACAGCTAAAAGCGACAATCAAATGTCCGGTTTGCCAGACTTCATTCCAAATTCCGGAAACAGACACCTTCGAGAATTTGCCGTCATCGTTTCATCTCAACCGATTGGTGGATGTTCTGGCTCTAGAAGATGGCAGCGTACAGTCTCAAAGATGCAACAGTTGTGACGAGAACAATACGGCAACATCTTACTGTTTCGTGTGCCAGGATTTTCTGTGCGCATCTTGTTTTCAAGCTCACCAACGCTTAAAGGCTTCAAGGGGTCATCGCAATGTTTTGATCGACAAACTGCAAGCGCAAGATGTGCAACAGTTGATCCACAGACCCGTGATGTGTTCACAGCAATATCATGAAGATCAACCTCTCGAATTTTACTGCGAAGATTGTAAAGTTCTGATTTGCCACAAATGTACTGTAGTGAGTCATGATCGACACTCTAAGAGAGACACTCAGAAAGCTGCACAAGAACAAAAGATGCAAATGTCCGACGCTGTGGCCAAAGTGAAAGCGGAAATGGTCAGATATGAGAGTGAAATTAAGAAACAAACTGACCTAAGAAACAAAAACAAAGTTGAAATTTTGAACGAGGAAAAGAAAATGACAGACACTGTGGAAAAATTGATTCGTGATTTGCGAGAACACGAGAGGAAAATGAAGGACAAGTTTCGTGAAATTTATGAAGCGGAACAAAAACATCACGCAACGCGAGTGGAAAACTTCGAGCTGGTTGCCACCCAGCTGAAAAGCTGCTTCGAACGCTGTCAGAGTATCTTGGATAGAAACTTCAGCGTCGAAATTCTACAAACAAATCACGCCATCCTCGGACGTTGTAATGAACTGTTAAATGTAAGAAAACCCGATCTTTACATGTCGCCACATATCCATTACTTGCTGGATAAGAAATTGGATCTTATGGATAAAGTTATTTTTACCAAGACTGATGCGTCAAAGTGCTTAGCTGAAGGTCAAGACAGCAAGGAAGTAAAGGAAAGGAAGGAGACCTATTTCGTCATTGTTACAAAGGATTCAGAAGGATTTCAATGCTATCAACAAGATGATAAATTCAAAATCGACATATTGACTCCAGAAGGTGATCAACTAAAAACAGACATTAAAGACATCAAAGACGGGAAATACAAGGTGACATACACACCACAGTGTGGCGGACAACACAGAGTGGAGATTCTTGTGAATGGACAGCCGCTGACTGGTAGTCCTTGGATTGTGCAGGTTCATCATCAGCATCAATATCAATTTGCCTTTCAGTTTGGTTCAAAAGGGACGGGACGAGGAGAATTTGATGGCATTTACGATATTGATGTGAGTGATAAAACTGGAACGATTGCTGTTGCAGATGTGGGGAATAAAAGAATTCAACTGTTGAACTCAGAAGGAAAGTTTCGAAGGGAGATAAAACTTGATGTTGAACCTTCGTCTGTGGCATTTACAGACTCTGGCGACCTGCTGACTTTAGTTCCGAAAAGCGACAATAGGCTTCGTGTGTTCAGTGAGGAGGGGCACTTCATCAAACACATCAATGATAAACATCTTGATAATCCACGTCACCTTTCCATTGCGAGTGATGGTCGTATAATCATAACTGAATGGTGGGACAAGAAAATCAAGGTCCTCTCCCCTGATGGGAATGACTTGCTCCAATCCTTCAGTGCCCCAGACCGTGATAAATTCCCAGATTATGCTATTTATCACCAGAACAAATTCTTTGTTTCTTATTTGTTTGTTAATTGTGTCAAGGTATTTGACAAAACAGGAGTGTGTTTACATGACATTGGCTGCAAGGGTTCCAATGATGGCCAGTTTAAGCATGGTCCTAATGGACTGGTTATTGACAAGTACAACCAACTCATTGTGTGTGATGTAGGTAACCGTAGGCTGCAACTCTTCACCCTGAGCGGCACGTTTTTGAGTAAAATTGATGGACAGTATTTCAAAAATGGCTTTTGGCCTTCTTACGTTGCTATAAACAGTGGTGGCAGTCTCGTAGTGGGTGACTTCGTCAACAGCCGCATTTCCGTTTTCTATTAAGATGTGATATATTTTTGCTTTATTAGCATAAGGCTAACGTTTTCTAATCAGACAGCCGAGAATAAAGAAATGAATATTTAAAGTGCATTGCATAAGCTCTAAACAATGGTGCTTTGAAAATTCGAAATTTTACAAAGAAAATTATGGGATCAGTAGCGTCTTTGTCACCCAAGAACTTTTCAGTTTTTGATGGCTTATAACTGCCTCGTTATCAAAGCTAAAAGGCTTTTGGAGGTTTAACTAAAAAAGTGAAACGAGTTCTTTTAGCATTTGAAGTCAA
>NC_090893.1:22944617-22957117 GCF_036669925.1 Montipora capricornis
CATCGGAAGTTCTTTTGTTCTTTTGGATTTATCCATGAAAATAACCCCAGGGCACTTTCGGTCTAGGGAAAGCAGGATACACACAAAAACGTCCATGCCTATTGCCCGTGGGTAAACGCTATTTACCCATGTGTAACAGGGCTGGTATAGTCACAACTGATGAAAGGGTCTCAATTGTCCGCTTAAGCCTGGTTTTCACTAGTGACGCAAGCCAAAGCGCAAGCATAAGCAGCTCATGCTAATGAAAACGAACGTCGACATAAGCATCAAAATTAACCACAGCAACCGCCATTTTGTTCAAATGCTCAGATCTAAGAGGAATCCGGAACGAGTGCTTTAATTGGCCAGACGTAGCAAATTTCCTTGTGCTTATGCTGCGTTTCGTTTTCACACAACGCAAGCGAACACAAGCATAAGCGCAATCACATGGAAAAGGAAAACGTTTTGATCCTTGTGCTTGTACTTATGCTTTTCTCAACCTCGTTTTCACGGTGAAATAAGCGCTCTTATGCTTGCGCTTGCTTTTGCGTTGCTAGCAAAACCAGGCTTTACGCTGTTCTTAAAACCACAAATTTGGTGATTTCATGTTATGCAGAGGACGATTATTTTTCCTCTTTTAACCAATCAAATATTCTTGTTTTGTGGCGTTTTCGTAGCCGTATTTGTCGTCGTTTCTTAAGCTCCTTAATATCACTTTTAACCTGGAAAAGGGCGGTAGTGGGGAACTGAGACGGGGGACGTAGGGGAAATCGAGGGGGGAGGGGGTGCCTCAGCAAGTGTCACTAAAACACAATCAATGCATTTAAAAGATAAGAAATGCTGTTTAATGATGCTATACGATACACTCTGTACATATGCCATGGTGCTTGCTATAAAGCGAAGCTTTCACCGGTGGCAGTTTTTACGTTTAAATGCAATTTCCCTTCGATAAATCGGAAAATAAAATGACATTATTTCATTCAAAATTCTTCTAACTGGTCACTCTTGCTTTGTACACCTCATTTACTCTAAAATCAGGTCTGATTGGTCAGGAAGGACCATGTTAAAAATGTATCTCCTAAGTAATTTTCTTGAGATCAAAAGTTTAAAAAGTCAAATAAATGTCGATACTAGCTAGGGGGTTTTAATATCTTCATATATCAGTCATCCCATACCAGGCATCAAGTAAGCGAGATTATCCTGTGTTTCCTCCTGATAAAACAAAACAAAGGAAATAAAGATTAGCTTTTCAATGTAAAATTTAGCGCCGTGCCCACCAAAGTTTTGTTATCCTCTCCTTTTGCTCGTGCTTATTTTATACGTAGGAACACACGAAAAGTAGGAATAAGCGAAAACAGGAGTAATTAAGTAGCTCAGTCATACGGCGCCAACTTATAAAGCGTCTTCTTTGACGTTACTGCGCGGCCTGCATAAACCTCTTTCAATGTGCTGTTCCGCGTGTGGGAAAGTTGTTGGCTTGCGTTTTTGTTAACAATAGTCCGTTTCGTACAAATGCTATTGAGTCTTAAGACCCTTATAACAAGGCGGGTTTTAGCTTGGGAAGAAATTCTGGACCAACCACCCAGCTTAAAAATTGTAACAGAAACAGGCTGAATTGCCGCCGGGTGCGAAATGTCAACTCAGGAAGAGACATCTGCCAGGATGCGAAAACAAAATCAGTGCGCAAGTTCAAGTTCCTCTCTTCTATCTGTGTTTTAGCCCAGACTAAAATAAAAGTTAGCAAATCATATGGCATTTCACCTTGAGCTGGACTGAAGAATTTCGGCCATATAATTCCCAATTTTACGATGCTTATGTTTTCAGACAAGATCATTAATGGTCGAGCGCGCGTCATGCAAGTTTATCCAATGACAGTACGTGAAGGTGCCACTTAAAGGGATGCTAAACACACCCGCCTGGTATGTTGGCTACGCCATGCTGATGAAGCCCAAAAGGCCGAAACAGCTGTCCATGGCTGCTAATTGACCGGGTGAAATGGTTGTGCGCATGCGTGATGTGTTAGCCACACCGGGTTGGTGTTAGCGTGTGTCATCTTGCTTTTATTGTTGTTCACAAAAGAAAGACTCCGTGTCATTCAAGCGGTAGCCTGTGCAGCAAGCGTTCCTGTTCGACAGAAGAGCTTCGAAACGAGTTTCCGCAAACTGGCCGCGCGAAAGTTGGGGCAAGAGACTGAGGGAACGCAGCAAGAAGACCCCCTAGTTTTGAAAAACCCATTCGCCCACGAACGGTGGCTTCTGATTGGTGTGGCACAGTCACAATGATTGACAGGTGACAAATTTTCGAGCAAAAGGTCTTTTGTTAGTTCTAGCGTGACAAAGACAGTGGCGGAAGATGTGGAAGGTTTTGAATCGTGTGTTGAAGATGAGAGAATCGGGTCTCGGTTTTACGTTGAAAAGGGAGCAAGAACTGTCAATGCGTCATCTCTTTCAGTAACTGTATAGATGTAATGGCCGTTTTGCCAACAGGATTCCGAAAAAAGCATAATTTTTCAGATGTTTGTCATGATGTGCAGAGTTCGAAATAAAAGAAAACGAAGAACAGGCTTCTCGAGTGTCATCGCGATTACTCCATTTCAAGTATCATACGCGATCGAGTAAGTCACTTAAGTCACGTAAGTCACGTAAGTCAAGTAAGTCACGGTGGTTGAAGTAAATTCTATGGGAATGACAGTCTGTGATTTAAATGAAAATCTGGGCTGCTTGGACGATATCTATCAACGGAAATTCAATATTATTTACGCGTCGCTGAAGCCGTTATGGACAATTAGCGTTTCCACAATTCACTAAAAGCAAAAGATTCGTTATCATGAAGTAACCCAAAACTCTTGATTTGGGTAACCTTTGGCCTAAAAACCAACTTTTAGGCCCAGTTGGGCCTAGGGTTAGCCAAATTGAGGGCTTTGGGCTAGGGTTAGGGTTAGCGTTGGTTGTTTACCATTTACCACAAAAATCCGGAAATTTCGGTTGGAATGTAAATGGTAAGCCTATTTTGGTCTTCTTAAACGGAAAATTTCCGGAGAAAACGGGATTTCTTGAAAGGTAGTCCAAAATTCCCAAACGGAATTTCCAAACGGATTACGTGTTTAGCATTTGCATACTCCCATGATTTTGCCTCCCTCCAGACTCTCTCGGTAACCTTGAACGGTGTTTGTAAAAGGTACACGCCGATGCCAACTAAATTTCCCATTCGGGATATTTTTGCTTACCATTTGAACAAACCTTGTACCAACTGGTTTCTGCTTGTAAATGGTAAACAACTACTTGTATCTTACGAAAAAGGAGAGAAGAAAGAGATGTCCCTTTAGAAGCACCGTAAATGAAAGGTTCTTAATAGTTGTCTTATGCTGTTGTTAAAACCACAAATTTGGTGATTTCACGTTGTTGTTTATGCAGAGGATCACCAAAATACGAGATAAAATGCGTGCAGCACGTGCAGCACGAATATTTTTCTTATTTTAACCAATCAAATATTCGTGTTTTGTGGCGTTTTCGTAGCCGTAGCCGTCGTCGTTTCTTAAACTCCTTAACATTACTTTTAACCTGGAAAAGGACGGGCTTGGGGAAATGGAACGGGGGACGTAGGAGAAATCGCGGGGAGGGGAGGGGGTGCCTCATTAAGTGTCACTGAAACAAAACCAATGCATACAAAAGATAAGCAATGCTGTTTAATGATGGTATGCGATACACTCTGTACATATGCCATGGTGCTTGCTATAAAGCGAAGCCTTCACCAATAGTAGTTTTTACGTTTAACTGCAATTTCCCTTGGATAAATCGGAAAATAAAAACACCTAAAATGACATTATTTCATTCAAAATTCTTTTAATTGGTGCCTCTTGTTTTGCACATCTCATTCACTCTAAAATCAGATCCGATTTGTCAGAAAGGACCAGGTTAAAATTGTATCTCCTAAGTAGTTTTCTTGAGATCAAAAGTTTAAAAAGTCAAATGCTGTCGATACCACGTGGTTTTAAGATCTCAAGTAACATATGTATTATATATCTGTTATCCCAGACCAGGCATCAAGTAAGCAAGATTATTCAGTGTCTCTTCCTGATAAAACAAATACAAGGAAATAATGGTTAGCCTTTCAATGTAAAATTTAGCGCAGTGCCCACCAAATATTTTTTTTCCCGTCGTTTCGCTCGTGTTTATTTTATACGTAGGAAAAGCCGTAAAGTAGGCATAAGCGAAAACAGGAATAATAAAGTAGCTCAGTCATACGGCGCCAACTTATAAAGCGTCTTCTCTGACGTTACTGTGCGGCCTTCAAAAACCTCTTTCGATGTGCTTGTTTCGTGTGAGGGAAAGTTATTGGCTTGCGTTTTTGTTAACACTAATCCGTTTCGTATAAATGCGATTGAGTCTCAAGGCCCTTTTAACGAGGCGAGTGTTAGCTTGGGAAGAAATTCCGGACCAACCACCCCGCTTAAAAATTGTTACAGAAACAGGCTGGATAACTGCCCGGGGGGGGGAGGGAGTGGGGGAGAAATGTCAACTCAGGAAGAGACATCTGCCAGGATGCGAAAGCAAAATCAGTGCGCAATTGCAAGTTCAAGTTCCTCTTTTCTGTGTCTTAGCCCAGACTGAAAAGAAAGTTCAGCTTGAGCTGGAGTTAAGAATTTCCGCCATGTAATCCTGCGTGGACCCCTATTTTCACAATGCTCATGTTTTCAGACAAGATCATTAACTTGCGTCATGCAAGTTTGTCTAATGACATCCCAAATCAAAACACGTACGTACGTGCTTTCATTGGTCCCTACTAAAATCCCCAGGGAATCTTACATTACACTTACGTTACACTTTTCACAGCAAGAACGAGAATTTTTGCTGCCTGCTGCAATACTTCGCGCGGCATTAAACTGGCCGCCTCGCAAGCCTCGCGTCTGCGCTTGGATTGCTCGTTAGCAATAACCAATATGTTAAGAGAAGTGTCTATGCCAATGCCTTTAGCAGAGAGAAAGAAATGTTTTGATGGAGCCGAAGTAAACTCCAGATGTTTCCACTGGTTTTCGGCCGCCATGTTGGTGTCCCCATGCATGGAGTCTCCATACTGATACATACTAAACACTATAAATTTGAGTTGTACCCTTCGTCGAATAACTGGAGTTTGGAATATCGCACAACCCTAAAACTTTGACACGCTGATTATTTATTACCCTTCTACAATATCTCAGTTTCTTGATTTAATTTATTGAACGGTAAGCGATTTTATTTTTTCTTTACCTAACGTGAAAACCAAGAACTGAGCGAACTCTTTCAACTATTTCAAGTTTTTCCCTTTGCGCGGAACTATTTGCTTTACATGAAACATTGATTTACACGCATTTTCCCGCGTTTTGTTTTCAACATATTGTTCATACAGACGTCGTAGAGACTCTTTTGAACGGTCACAAGCAGTCTTAACTGATGATTCTCAAACGATGCCTTCCTCACTCCTCAGAATCTAAGCAAAGCATCAGAACTATTGCGTCCTTCCACAATGATGGTTTAGGAAAAACACCGAGTGGGAGAATAAGTAACAGAGGGCCGTCATTTAGTTCCATCGCTATAATCGGAAAATGTCGTTCCATTTTCAGCGGTTCGTCCTACCGGTTTCTGGTTGGTTGGTTTGGCTTAATGGTAAGCACCCTGAGTTCTCAGGAAAACCAAAATTTCAGCTATTAAAATGGGTGTTAGTTCGTGATGAAGTGCATTAGAATGTCACAAAAAGAGACTCCGTGTCAATCACACACAGTCCCGGGATTTAAGTGACGTCACTATTTCACACGCCCTCATTTTTGCGTTTCTTGGCTTCATCATGGATGTTCAACAGCTTTTCAAGAATCTTAAAAAGGAAGCAGAATGCCCATTGTGCATAGAGACTGTCAAAAATCCCAAGACATTACCATGTCTTCACTCATTCTGCCTGGAGTGTCTCGACAGACATGCAAACTTCGCAAGGAGACAGCTAAAAGCGACAATCAAATGTCCGGTTTGCCAGACTTCATTCCAAATTCCCGAAACAGACACCTTCGAGAATTTGCCGTCATCGTTTCATCTCAACCGATTGGTGGATGTTCTGGTTCTAGAAGATTGCAGCGTACAGTCTCATAGATGCAGCAGTTGTGACGAGAACAACACCGCAACATGTTACTGTTTCGTGTGCCAGGATTTTCTGTGCGCATCTTGTTTTGAAGCTCACCAACGCTTGAAGGCCACAAGGGGTCATCGCAATGTTTTGATCGACAAACTGCAAGCGCAAGATGTGCAAGAGTTGATCCACAGACCCGTGATGTGTTCACAGCAATATCATGAAGATCAACCCCTCGAATTTTACTGCGAAGACTGTAAAGTTCTGATTTGCCACAAATGTACTGTAGTGAGTCATGATCGACACTCTAAGACAGACACTCAGAAAGCTGCACAAGAACAAAAGAACCAAATGGCCGACGCTGTGGCCAAAGTGAAAGCGGAAATTGTCAGATATGAGAATGAAATTAAGAAACAAATTGACCTTAGAAACAAAAACAAAGTTGAAATTTTGAACGAGGAAAAGAAAATGACAGACACTGTGGAAAAATTGATTCGTGATTTGCGAGAACACGAGAGGAAAATGAAGGACAAGTTTCGTGAAATTTATGAAGCGGAACAAAAACATCACGCAACGCAAGTGGAAAACTTCGAGCTGGTTGCCACCCAGCTGAAAAGCTGCTTCGAACGCTGTCAGAGTATCTTGGATAGAAACTTCAGCGTCGAAATTCTACAAACAAATCACGCCATCCTCGGACGTTGTAATGAACTGTTAAATGTAAGAAAACCCGATCTTTACATGTCGCCACATGTACATTACTTGGTGGAAAAGAAATTGGATCTTATGGATCGAGTTGTTGTCACGAAGACTGATCCCTCAAAGTGCTTAGCTGAAGGTCAAGACAGCAAGGAAGTAAAAGAAAGGAAGGAGACATATTTCGTCATTGTTACAAAGGATTCAGATGGATTTCAATGTTATCGACAAGGTGATAAAATCAAAGTCGACATATTGACTCCAGAAGGTGATCAACTAAAAACAGACATTAAAGACACCAAAGACGGCAAATACACAGTGACATACACACCACAGTGTGCCGGACAACACAGAGTAGAGATCCTTGTGAATGGACAGCCGCTGACTGGTAGTCCTTGGATTGTGCAGGTTCATCAGCATCAATATCAATTTGCCTTTCAGTTTGGTTCAGAAGGGAAGGAACGAGGAGGATTTGGTGGCATTAACGATATTGATGTGAGTGATAAAACTGGAACGATTGCTGTTGCAGAATACGGGAATGAAAGAATTCAACTGTTTCGCTCTGAAGGAAAGTTTCGAAGGGAGATAAGACTTGATGATGCACCTTTGTTTGTGGCATTCACAGACTCTGGCGACCTGCTGACTTTAGTTCAGGAAAGCGACGATAAGCTTCATCAAGAGCCATACTCTTGGCTTCATCTGTTCAATGAGGAGGGTCACTTCATCAAGTACATCAATGATGATCATCTTGATAAACCACGTCGCCTTTCCATAGCGAGTGATGGTCGTATAATCATAACTCACTATGGGGACAAGAAAATCAAGGTCCTCTCCCCAGACGGGAATGACTTGCTCCAGTCCTTCAGTGCCCCAGACTGTGATGATATCCCCGAATGCGCTATTTATCACCAGGACAAATTCTTTGTTTCTTATTACTATGCTGGTTGTGTCAAGGTATTTGACAAAAGAGGAGTGTATTTACACGACATTGGCTGTAAGGGGTCCAATGATGGTCAGTTTGATGGTCCTGATGGACTCGTTATTGACAAGTACAACCGACTCATTGTGTGTGATGCACGTAACCAAAGGCTGCAACTCTTCACCCTGAGCGGCAAGTTTTTGAGTAAAATTGATGAACAGTACTTTAAAAATGGCTTTCAGCCTTCTCACGTTGCTATAAACAGTGGTGGCAGTCTCATAGTTGCCGACTCATACAACGGACTCATTTCTGTTTTCCATTAAGATGTGATATATTTTTGGCTTATTATCATAAGGCTAACGTTTTGTAATCAGTCAGCCGATTATAAAGTAATGAATATTGAAAGTGCATTGCATAAGCTCTAATAAGCTCCGAGGAATGATGCTTTAAAAATTCGAATTTTTACAAAGAATATTATAATGGGATCAGTAGCGCCTTTGTCACTGAAGAATTTATCAGTTTTTGATGGCTAATAACTGGCTCGTTATCAAAGCTAAAAGGCTTAAAATTGGAGGGTTAACTAAAGTTTAACGAGTTCTTTTATCGTTTGAAGTCAATTTTTAAATAGCATGATTGATGCCATCTGTGCAAACTCATACGTTGATGACACAAAATGTAAAGAAAGCCAAGATTCCCTTATACCTTTCCGATGAAAAGAGCTACGCACTAGAATCTGCAACTACCCTGTCGGAAAGCAAGAGAAAAACGGGGAAAAGTCTACTGAGAAAAAAACATTTTTAGTTTCAAATGAATAATTTTGGAGGTATTTTGTTTTGTTATCTTTTCTGTGTATTAAGTGTTTACAGAAACCCATAAGGGTCAAGTGGTTTCGTGTCTTCTTACACGGAAATCACTTGGTCACCATACTCAACTGGTTCGTTTGGCAAGGTTTTGCTCAAGGAGAGAAGTCTCAATCACAGCACAAAATGTACAGGAAATCGTTCGGAATATCGGCGGGAAAATACGCTGGACCTTTCGCAGGTATTGTAACAGTAGCGTATTTCCAAGAGTGCGAGATTTGTTTAAAGATGTCCTCCCCGATTCACCTAAAATAGCAGTGATTAATTTATATTTAGACAAAGAAAAAGTAGCACAATATTTCAGTTTAGGGAAACAAAATAGAAGTGCAAAAAATCAACCATTATTAAATGATTTGATGTACTATTTGATATTTCCCACAGAAAGAAGGAAACAGCATATTCTTTCTATAGTACAAGTACGTACCTAGACACAGTTGAACAACAATAATAATTATCATTATTGTTGTTCAACTGTGTCAAGCGGCTTGGGTTTTGAAATCAGCATAAATATCATACTCAGGCAAAATGCAAAATGTCACTGCAGCATTAATCAAGATAGACAAATCTTTGAAGAGGTAAAAGAGCACTGTACAGAATGACAGAAATGTGGTCACAGAGAAAAAGATAAATTATTTTCTCAGTTTAAGGAAGCTTGAAAAGATTTTCCACTCTTAATAGTCGTGTGTCCTATGGAAAAAGATTACTCCAATCCTTACAAAAGGGCAACAGGTTCATACCTGTGTAGTACTATTGTGAGGTAACGTTTTAAAGGGTGTTTGCCGGTTCCCAACTATTGGTATGTTAAATGGTACAGTGCTGCTCAAAGACATTCTAAAACTTCGTTTTTGAAAAGTATATCGAAAAACAATTCAGTGAGTAGTATTTTGTTTTTTTAGATTTCGGATCCATATCATAATTCTCTGACCTAGTACAGGATGTGAGAAAGAACTATAAACTGAAGTAGAGTTTAAAATATTTATGAAAAAGCTGAAAGATGAAAAAACTCCACTACATATATATATATTTAACGCTTTTCACTTGTTTCCCAACAAATCAGGTAGGGACACTGGACGAACTTTTGAGATAAACCTGACCAAATCTAACAAACTCTATTTCCAGTTGTATTAATCTTGATTCATTATCTTCTGGAGCGGCTCAGGTGGCATGTGTGGCATTAAGCTGGAGCGCTCAGTTGAACACCTGTTCTAGGCCTCCTAGAGAATAAGCATATGGCAGCTTTTGTAATTTAAGTTAAACGAGAAGCTCCGAAAAGCTTACACTGGGTTGCCTGTGGTACGCGTTACACAAAGAACTGCAGCGTTCCAGTTAATTTTTTCAAGTGGGGCGTCATTAAGACCATTTGAGGGGTCACCCACATGTCGCGCTAGCAGAGGCCCTTTGGCTCACATGTTTAATTATTGTGTAATGTCCTGTCCCATTTTAAGGTCTTTTAGTCTTTTAAGCTTTCATAATAAATTCAGTTTAAAGATAACAAAACACGCTCTTGAGTAAAATTCACTCGTTTCTTCTTTAAATAAATAGTCGGCAAAAAACTAACTGCAAATTGCTCTGACGGACGTTTTCCAGCATGTCTAGCAGTTGGACTAAGCAAACGTTTATTGCACATACAAGAAAGGACTAAAGGTGTTGTTACCGCTTCATAATGTGACGGTCTAATCTGATGCCAGGTCAAAACATTATTTGGCTTTGCGTTTGCACCAGAAAAAGGCAAGCCAAGAGACAGATGAAGAAAAAAAATAACATAGTGTTTATATTTAACTATGAATCGAATACTCATTGAAAGATCTTAAAAACACGAACATTTTTGCAGTCTCTAACGTTTTGTCAAAAGGAAGAAATTGATCACATGCTAGGCAACCGTAAAGGTGCACGTGATCACCCTCTGTCAACTGAATGAACTACGGGAAAGAATGTTTCAGAGTAGGACAACGTACGTTTTAGCGAAGAAACTTCCGTCGTTAGTTAATTTTGTTGTAATATTTAACTGAATATTTAGATTTCTTCTGTCGGGTCAGGAAGCCTTCTTTGTCGGGTTCCTGAGAAACGTATCTATTTTGACTTCAGGGTGAACTATTTACACAATCGAGAGGTTGAGTAGTAGCCTGCGAACGCAGACGTATTTCCGGCGGTCGTTTCTCTCCCCCGAAAAGTAGCTACTTTTCGTAATTGAAAATCTAAACATCTATGAGATACAAAAACAGACTTGCGAATTACCGCAAATCACAATGCTGACAAGCACAAAAGCGAAGAAATGGTTAAGTAAATATAATATTTGGGTCAGAGTACTAAAAAAGGGATATATTGTCACGCAAATTATGTAATTTCATGACACTCAAAATTCGCAAGAAGCGCGAGTTTCATGTGCACAATCTTCGCACTAGCAAGTCGCAGCAATAAAATTGGATTAACCAGGAAGTTAAAAGAATATTGTTGGCTTCCCAAATAAATTTCATCTTGCACTACAATGATAAAATCATTTGTCAGAGAAATAAAACTCCTTTCTCGTGTATCACATTTCAACGCACGTATGCAAATTTCTTAACTCATTTTCAACGCGATTCCCGGGAAAAATACATAGTAATAGCAGAAATATTATTTCTCGTCAAGTGTTGCATCTTTTATGTTCAAATAACAGCTAAAAATAAAGATTTTTTAACGATCTATCCGTCGGCTTCCTGGGAGCATACTCTCTAGAGAGTAAAGGAACTTCCGACGTTAAATAAGGTGTACCTTTACCTTTACCTGGATATTTTTTTCATAATTTAATATTATCTGTCAAAATTTGCAAAACAGTCAAATCATAAAAATAGCACCGCACGGGACAAATTTAGTCGCATTACCTCTTCGTCGAATTCTAATGCTTAACACAGGAATTTTTAGCTATCGTGAAAATCTTTCTATATTTGTTAGCAATCATCCTTTCAAATTTCAGAGAAAGCGACCAGTCTGCGAATATTTTACGAGTTTCTTTCAATGGGATGTCAAAAGGCGAAGTGGATGTTATTTGCATAATCGGGCAAGTTGCGCGTGTGACCCGTTATAAATCTTTTTTCACAAAATGTTCCCGAATCGTCAAGTATCACCAGAGAAGAAACGAAAATCATTCTAAAAGCTTATTTTACGCAAAAAGTAGGTTCTGGAGGTAATTTTGAGTGTGGAAATCAAGTTTACAGCAGATGACAAATACAAACTTACGAGCCATGGTATATTCAATTAAGTTAACACAACAGAAAGGAGTCGCTTACCTTATATTTTGACACGAAAATGCTTTACTATTGCCATAAAAACTATCCAGTTAAGCTCGCATATTACACATGATGAATTCATAAAAGCCACCATTTTCCAGCGAAATGCTTTTTGAAACAAACAACATATGTGCTATAAGAGGCAAAAAACCCTTCCTATTTCATTTAATACGTGCGTGAAGACAAGAAAAATCAATCGTGTCAAATTACACTCCGTGTCAAAAACGCAACACGGTAAATAAATTTCCCACGAGTGTTTAGCATCAAACCCTTCACTGAAAAACCCTTTACTTGAATTATCAAGCAAAAAATGGGCAACAAGCTTTCTTTCAAATAATTTTTGACTAACAGGAATTTGTGAAATTTCCAATTGTTAGCAGAAGACTGTGCAGAATTGAGTACAGATTCAAGTCTCTGTTTTGTTAAACCCATAAGTTACTAGAGAATTTTCCATTTGATTTCAGCGTTGTACAAAACACCACCCTCTTACAATATTAGAACTACATCTCACAGTTGATTACGGCTCGACGGGCGACAGACTGTTGTCGAAGTCCATTACTCGTCGCTTTTAAGATTCCAGATTTTTTTTTCAGCGTCTTTCTTGTTCAGTATCCAATTGACTTTCCATTATTAAGCTCCATAAGGGTATATTTTGCTTAAAAATCCACTAAAACGCCATTCGCGTTACAT
>NC_090893.1:22969617-22974617 GCF_036669925.1 Montipora capricornis
TCTTGTTTGTCAGAGAAGGATTTTAAGTCAGCTTCAGAGAACTTTACGAATCTATCCATCGCCATTTTTCATTGACTGTTCGCACAAACAACCATGCAAAGGCGGGAAATGACGTCATCGATAATCATGGAAAATAAACTACTCGGGTCCCAGATGTAGTTTTTAGAAATTTTTACTCGTGTTATATTTTCGACTAACACACTAGGGTCTGTACAATAAGAGTTCTTATTTTACCGTGAAAACAATTGATATCCAGCATGAGACAGTCACAAGAGTAAATAACTTGTATTATTTTTCTGTAAAGAATCCGCCAGAACGTATTGCATTAGGGGATTGGGAAAATATCCTCTTAACGAAAACAAGATGGTAAGCACCTGAAACTTTGCTCAGGATTTCCAGACATCTGTGAAAGGTTTAATACTGGCACAAATTATAGATATTTTCCTGAACCTGCGAAAACTGAAGAACATAAAACAGCGCACCAACAAGAAGAGATCTGAACGATGAAAATCGCAGTGACTAGATATTTTTGCATGAATATGGCGATTGAAATAAGCTTTTAAAAGATCTTAGATCGTTTCGGCTACGTTCAGTTCTACAAGTCTTTTATACGGTGGCTTGTAAGGGTCATCAATAGTTCAGAAAAAAATTTCATAATGACACTTAGTAACTGTCAATTGACACTTATAACTGACAATTGACACTTATAAGTACCAATTGACAAGTGTCAGTTGCCAGTTATAAGTGTCAATTGCTTCTTATAAGTGTCAATTGCCGGTTATAAGTGTCAATTGCCAATTATAAGTGTCAATTGCCAGTTAGAAGTGTCAATTGCTACTTATAAGTGTCAATTGCCAGTTATAAGTGTCAATTGCCAGTTGTAAGTGTCAATTGCTTCTTATAAGTGTCAATTGCCGGTTATAAGTGTCAATTGCCAGTTATAAGTGTCAATTGCCAGAAATAAGTGTCAATTGCTACTTATAAGTGTCAAATGCCAGTTATGAGTGTGAATTGCCAGTTACTATCGTTGACAGTTGGAAGTGTAAATGCCAGTTATAAGTGTCAATTGACAGTTACCAAGTGTCATTATGAAATTTTTTTTCTGAACTATTGATGGCCCTTACAAGCCACCGTACTTTTAACATACATGCAGTTTTATCAAAAGAACATGTGAAAAGACCAGGTTTTCAAAATAAGCAGATCATTGATAAAATTGTTGGGCCCGGGAGTAAAAGAGCTGCTTGTCTGGTTCATACCAGCGAATTGCAATTATCCATTTTTGTTTCTCTTAAGCGAGCCAGGCAGCGCACGTTGAAATCTGACAGGCTCGTCTCAGGGGTTTCGACAGTTTTGTAAAGCAGCGGACATATTTCTGAAAGAACCGGACATGACATTTTTTGGCACAGCAAGGCGTGAATTTCCCAGGCAAGGCTGGAGTTCACTCAAATTCTCTTTATAAACTAAGTCAAAAAATTATGATAATAAAAATGAAACAAATTCCTCAATTATTAGCATCAAGGTACCGGACATGGAATGGGAAACGACCGGACGAAACCTCCGGCCTCTGGGCTCAAACGAAAACCCTGCTCGTCTCTGTACGTGCCCTCGGGCGTGAGAAAAGCGTTACCGGATGATCCCTTTATTATGAGACGACTGGGAACAAGTCAACGCCAGGATGACGTTAATTACGTCTGCGTTCACAGGCTAGATGACGTTAGGCTCTCAAAGACAAAAGGCTAAAGCGATAATGCTTGTTTACAAACATTGACGTCACGTTCCTTTTGATATTCAAATTCGCCAACCACGGAACAAAAGAAGGCATTGTTTCAACAGCCAATTAGCTTCTGGTTGGCGTATTAATAACAATGGCTGACCTCACAAGAAACATCGCTATGGTTAAACACGGTTTCAAAGAAAGTAAGCAAATTACATGGCTTTTCAGTTTGAGCTGGAGTAAAGAATTTCAGCCACGTAATCCGGCGTGGCCCCCTAATGTCACGATGCTCATGTTTTCAGACAAGATCATCAATAGTCGCGCGCGTCACGCAAGTTTATCAAATGGCATCGCACATCAAAACACGTGCTTTCATTGGTTCCTACTAAAATCTCCAGAGAATCTTACATTACACTTACATTCACTTTTCACAGCACGATCGAGAATTTTTCTGCCTGCTGCAATACTTGGCGCGGCATTAATTTTACCGCCTCGCAAACCTTGCGTCTTCGCTCGGCGTGCTCGTTGGCAATAACCAATATGTCAAGAGAAGTGTCTATGCGAATGTTCTTAGCAGAGAGAAAAGATGTTTTGATGGAGCCAAAGTAAATTCCAGATGTTTCCACTGGTTTCCGGCCGCCATTTTTGCGTCCCCATGCATGGAGTCTCCATACTGATCCATACTAAACACTATAATTTTAAGTGGTACCGTTTGCCGAATAACTCGAGTTTGTAATGACCGCACAATCCGAAAACTTTGATACGCTGTTTATATATTACCCTTCTACAATATCTCAATTTTTTGACTTAATTTATTGAATGGTAAGCGATTTTATTTTTTCTTTGCGTGGCGTGAAAAACAAGAACTGAAGAAACACGTTCAATTTTTTTCCTTTATTTGGAAATATTTGCTTTACACAAAACATTGATTTACACGCATTTTCCCGCGTTTCTTTTTTCAAAATTTTGTTCATACAGAAGTCGTAGAGACTCTTTTGAAAGGTCACAAGCAGTCCGAAGTGACAATTCTCAAACGATGTCTCCCTCACTCCTCAGAATCTAAGCAAAGAATCGGAACTATATTGCGTCCTCCATGATGGTTTAGAAAAACCATCGACTGGGAGAATAAGGAAGAGAGGACCGTTATTTAGTTCCATCACTACAATCGAAAATGTCGTCCCATTTTCAGCGGTTCGTCCGACCGGTTTCTGGATTATCTGTTTGGCTTAATGGTAAGCACCCTGAGTTTTTAACCAAATTAAAATTTTGGGTTTTAAAATCGGTGTTAGATTGTGATGAAGTGCATCAGAATGTGATACAAAACACTCCGTGTCACTCAAAGCGGAAAGTAGCGGGGTTATCCACTCGACCGCACAGAGTACAGGGATATCAGTGACGTCACTATTTCACACGTCCTCATTTTGCGTTGCTTGGCTTCATCATGGATGTTCAACAGCTTTTCAAGATTCTTAAAAAAGAAGCAGAATGCCCATTGTGCATAGAGACTGTCAAAAATCCCAAGACATTACCATGTCTTCACTCATTCTGCCTAGAGTGTCTCGACAGACATGCAAACTTCGAGAGGAGACAGCTAAAAGCGACAATCAAATGTCCGGTTTGCCAGACTTCATTCCAAATTCCCGAAACAGACACCTTCGAGAATTTGCCGTCATCGTTTCATCTCAACCGATTGGTGGATGTTCTGGCTCTAGAAGATGGCAGCGTACAGTCTCAAAGATGCAACAGTTGTGACGAGAACAACACGGCAACATGTTACTGTTTCGTGTGCCAGGATTTTCTATGCGCATTTTGTTTTCAAGCTCACCAACGCTTGAAGGCTTCAAGGAGTCATCGCAATGTTTTGATCGACAAACTGCAAGCGCAAGATGTGCAAGAGTTGATCCACAGACCCGTGATGTGTTCACAGCAATATCATGAAGATCAACCCCTCGAATTTTACTGCGAAGACTGTAAAGTTCTGATTTGCCACAAATGTACTGTAGTGAGTCACGATCGACACTCTAAGACAGACACTCAGAAAGCTGCACAAGAACAAAAGATGCAAATGTCCGACGCTGTGGCCAAAGTCAAAGCGGAAATGGTCAGATATGAGAGTAAAATTAAGAAACAAACTGACCTAAGAAACAAAAACAAAATTGAAATTTTGAACGAGGAAAAGAAAATGACAGACACTGTGAAAAAATTGATTCGTGATTTGCGAGAACACGAGAGGAAAATGAAGGACAAGTCTCGTGAAATTTATGAAGCGGAACAAAAACATCACGCAACGCGACTGGAAAACTTCGAGCTACAATCATAGACAAAAGTAGTTGGGAAGGTTATGTAAATGAACCACACCAGAGCTGTATTTCAACCTGCTTCTGTTAAAGCTCAAAAGAAATAGTTTCACTTTCTCTTACGTAGCCCCCCTCCCCCCTATTCAATGTTGGAAGGTAAGTCAACAATTTTCCACTGAAACCATTCAGTTTTGCACAACATTGAAGGAGGGGGGAGGGGAGAGAAGCAATAAAGACTTCAAAAGTGCTAACCTTCCCAACAGTTTTGTCTAGGATTGTAGTTGCCACCCAGCTGAAAAGCTGCTTCGAACGCTGTCAGAGTATCTTGGATAGAAACTTCAGCGTCGAAATTCTACAAACAAATCACGCCATCCTCGGACGTTGTAATGAACTGTTAAATGTAAGAAAACCCGATCTTTACATGTCGCCACATGTACATTACTTGGTGGAAAAGAAATTGCATCTTATGGATCGAGTTGTTGTCACCAAGACTGATCCCTCAAAGTGCTTAGCTGAAGGCCAAGACAGCAGGGAAGTAAAAGAAAGGAAGGAGACATATTTCGTCATTGTTACAAAGGATTCAGAAGGATTTCAATGTTATCAACAAGATGATAAAATCAAAGTCAACATATTGACTCCAGAAGGTGATCAACTAAAAACAGACATTAAAGACACCGAAGACGGCAAATACACGGTGACATACACACCACAGTGTGGCGGACAACACAGAGTGGAGATTCTTGTGAATGGACAGCCGCTGACTGGTAGTCCTTGGATTGTGCAGGTTCATCAGTATCAACATCAATTTGCCTTTCAGTTTGGTTCAGAAGGGAAGGCACGAGGAGAATTTGATGGCATTTACGATATTGATGTGAGTGATAAAACTGGAACGATTGCTGTTGCAGATGTGTGGAATAAAAGAATTCAATTGTTCAGCTCAGAAGGAAAGTTTCGAAGGAAGATAAGACTTGATGGTAGACCTTGGTCGG
>NC_090893.1:22979617-22992117 GCF_036669925.1 Montipora capricornis
ACCAAGTGATTTCGGCCACGAAACCCGTCCTTTGATATTGGACCAACAATAGATTTTAATTGGATCAATACAGAATTTTAGTTACGATTCGTTACTTGTCTTATCTAGGACATCGGCGCTTTTAGTAAAAAAGGTTCTACCGAACAGGAAAAAGAAAAACAAAAAAACAAAAACAGTTCAAATGTGAGGGCGGTGACTTGAATTTGACGAGACAGTTTTGCGTTTGTCGTATTGTTTATTTATTTTGAATTCCCTTGTTTTTCAAAAAGCTTGTTTGCATCAGGAAAAATGAATTTTAGGATCGCCTATCTTTGCTTTCAAATGTCCTTTCTCTATTTTTTCAGTACTCTAAAAACCGCTAGTACTTAGGATACTTTGCCCACATTGTACGACTTAAATAAGACTGAATAATCTCAAAAGTCACGATAGTACCTTTATTTTGTCAACGTCGCCGTCACAGATATAAAAGTCCCTTTCACACTGATACTTGAAAGAAGGGAAACCCACACAAACATTTGTTGCTTTCATAGAGCTAAGTATTTTTCAAGGTTTTTGCGTTTTTTGAGCGAGGTAAGATTGTCTGTGATAGAGCGATATGTGAATAGACATTTTAAAGCTAAAATTTGCTATATCATTGTTTCTCTTAAATCTTGAAAAAGAAATTTATTTCCCAGATGAAAGAAATGGATTTATGCTGAGTGTGACATGCTTAGTTAATTATTTCCCATGTTGTAGTTTGGGCATTTCTGTCATCCGGGATTTTCTGGAGATCATTCACCATTTGTGCAAGCTAGGCGGAGGCTGATTCAACAGAGTCAAATCAATTTTCCCTCCCCACCCTCCCTATTTTACTTTGTTGTGGATGGCGTGTGTGCCCTCGCCTTTGCTGGAATCATGTCTTCTATATTTGGGTATTTCCTAGGTTACCATGCTGATTTTCAATAAACGGTCTAGTTCATAAGGTCTTGGCCAAAATATCCCGAACAAATTTGGTATTATTTCAGTCCCAGCAAACGGAGCTCGCCCAGAGCAACGCCTTGCCAACAATTGCAACATCAGTCAGACTGTATGGAGCATGAAGCATAAATTGATTTTAAGGTTAGCACTTTTCTAATGAAGTTTGAAATTGTGGCCTCTTTTTTTCGGTAAGCAACCAGACACACTTTGGAAACTTCGAGATAAAAAGAGACTTAATTCCCGTTTATAGCTGAGGCACCTCTATCACTTTATTAATTTTTCTGTGTTTTCGACATAATGACAAAGGTCAGACGATTTATTCAAACTAAGCATGGTTCTAACCCGCGAAACTTTTGTACGTTTTCCCTTTAAAACACAACCTATTAATGATGATGGCTTGAAGGAGTACGGCAGTACGGACCGAGCGCAGCGAGGTCCGTACAAAAACGACCGAGGGGTTAGGAAGTTGTTCATTATATTGCATCGTTTATTTGAGCGATCGGACCCCTTCTCCGCTTGGTGAGTGTTCGTCTTCCATCAGCGAAATTTGAAAGGTAAACTTTTCCATGTAAAACTAAATCCCGCTTGCTATAATTGTACTGCTGCGATGAAAAAAAAAAAGCTGCTTTTTGAAAATTCTTTCAGTTTCGCTCAACTTGAATTTCTAGGGTGAGAAAAAAAATTCGGAAACGGGCCGTTCCCATGGTAATGGTTCGTACTGTAAAATCCCGACCAAAAACCAGCCAATTACAGTGTTGCTAATCAGATTGAGAATTGCTTGCCATATAATAAAGGGCAGTTAATAAATACCTGGGTCTTTTGGGAGCAGCCATCCATTTCTGGAACTTGTGTAGTGAGAAACATTGGTACATTAGTATTGGTCCTACTGCGGACAGTGCAGAGTAGCACTGATAGGCTGCCACGGACTTCACCAGGGTCCTCAAGGGAGAAAAGCAGGATCAGTAAATGATAAAGCACGGAAAAATCACGCAACATTTCGGTATCAATGGCTCAAGGCTTCATCGTTGTCATCGTCAGCGTAGCCGAGTGGTTAGGGTGCTGAACTTGAGAGATCCGTAGGTCTCGGGTTCAGGTCCCCCTCTGACCACCCGCTGGAGTTGTTGTGAGCATTCCCCGGCTCAACTCCTCGGCTGCGCTTGTAAATAGCCAACTGGTTTGCCTCCCGCCAGCTGGGATTCTTAACTCTGTCGTGTTCATTTTTATAAAATAATCAGGACAGCACGCGCACTCTCATTGGTCAATATTTAGCTGTGTTTAGATGGTAGTATATTAACACGGCTGTGACATCACACGAATTTTGATTGGTGATGTCCGGGTGTTGCCAGACGCGCGTCATTGTTTTGATTGACTGGTAGGAAATATGAGCGTGCATCAAGAAAGTCTGATTCAATCGAGAAGAAAAAAGACCCAGCATGTTCCTTTATTTGTCGAATTATTTTTGAGAAATATTTTATAAAGGCAATAGCGGACTTTTTCCGTGTTTACATAGCAGGGATGGCGCAGTGGTAAGTGCACTCTCCTCCCACCAATGTGGCCCGGGGTTCAATTCCCAGACTCTGCGTCATATGTGAGTTGAGTTTGTTGGTTCTCTACTCTGCTCTGAGAGGTTTTTCTCCGGATACTCCGGTTTTCCCCTCTCCTCAAAAACAAACATTTGACTTGATTTGCGTTAATTGTTGATTTCAATTTACAGTGTCCACATTTAGTGCTCCAGCGCTAAAACGACTAGACGACTCCCCCGAGTGTTTAAATGAGGCTATGTAAACACAAGGTAGATACTGATGAAATACCAGGATATCTCCTTTTACTAAAAAACCATATCTTCACCGCGCGCAGTGAACATATCATTCATTAGAATATAGGTGTCGTCATATTAACGAACACGATTAGCCAATAAAACGCGAGCTTCGTCTTCATTGTAAGATACTTTTGTGCTTCAAGATAGTTCTTCTCTGCTACATTAACATATTTATTGCAAAATTTTACGTTATCATTATTTGGTGTTCATAACTTTCATATCTTGTCTCACTTTACACAACATGCGTGTTTCAGCGGTTGGTGACCACTTTTTCATCATTTCAAAAATGAACTGAACACAAGTTGTTTTAAATCTGGACATTTCATCAATATCTATATAATAAACAAAACATTATATGGCCGCTTGGGGATACCAATTTTATCTTCTCGTGCTGAAAGTATCTCTCACTCGCTCGCTTCGCTCACTCGTGAGAGATACTTTCAGCACTCGTAGATAAAACTCGTATCCCCGCGCGGCCATGTAATATTCTCTATGTAATTTAGATTACAACGCCATTATGCTCAAGACGCTTTAAAATTTACCAATGTTGACTCTCGGATTGTCAGAAATAAATCCAAGTGCTCATTGATTGCAGGAGTCGAACATGCGACGATCCGATTGCTAGTTCGGATCCTCTACCACTGGGCTATAGGAGACTCGTGGGAGTAAGGCCATTGATCGAAACGTTCATTCTCCTAACCAGTATCATAGATTTTTGTGTTGTGTAGTCATAAGAATTTGGTGTTATATCAAGATCACACCCCTAAAGCTGATATTATTATATTCATTCTCAATACCTGCCTAACTGACATTTCATTGAAATTGTGAGGAGAATTTGCTTGCTAATCATTCCTGGGAGTCAAAGGGTTCAACTAGGTTCGCATGAACATTGTCCGCCATACTGCTAGGATCTAAATCATCATGACCGCCAAAATGGCGCATGCTCGGAATTGTATTAAAAAAGATCAAGCGTGCGTTTCTCAAAAGACCCGAAATCTTTTCGGGCCCGGAAACGCACCCGAAAAGCTCCCGAAAACAATTTTAGGTGTTTCTCAAAACGCCCGAGTTTTTCGGGCCCGAAAAAAACGTATCGTTTTCCCGAGATATTTTACGGGTGATTGCGTGCTCCCGAGAAAACTCCAAAAAATCTCGGGAAATTAAGTTTAGTGAATAAAAAATGGCTGCCGTTGGAGCACTTTTAACCCCAAATCGTGAGAAAAGAAAATATAGACAAAGAACAGTTTTGACTGGAATGAGAAGATGCGAGGTAATTGAACGTTTTAGATTGTCACCTGAGAGAATTGAGTGGCCTTTTTTTGAAGTTTGAAGCGTGACAATTGAGGCGCAACACCGGGCGAAATGCTCCGCTAGATCCGGAGATTCAGGTGGGTAATTTTCCTTTTTTCTATGATCTAGCCACTGGCACTTTCAACTCCCTCGTTGACAAAGAGGCCCTTTTCGAGTATAGTGGAGGTTTCAAATGTTTATTAACCTATTAGGTCCTGACAGCATTACGCTACTTTGCAAGTGGAAGTTTCTTGAAAGTCGTCGCAGACACCATGGGGATTTCCAAGGCTAGTGCCAGTCGCTGTGTTCACTCCTTTACCCAGTGTTTAAAGAGTATTGCTGGCGAATGGATTATCTTTCCCACATCAAGAGAAGGAGTGAATGTAATTATTGATATTAAGTTTTACCATAGTTCTACAAAAAAAGCACTAGCTAACTGTGAAGTAAACTCTACTAGTACTAGACACGATCATTTGCATGAAAGGGGGAGCGATTTTCATTTCCATTTACACTATATTTCTTGTTTGCAATTTAGCGAAAAGTCCTAAATTCAACTGCTCTTTCCACTCGAGTAGGCATATTCCTAAAAAAACTGGGGTAAAAAAACGCACAACCCGTAGAATTTAGCACAAAAACTAATTTAAATTTACGTCTTTTCCGATGAAGTTATTTTATTTACTGTTTTCTCTGCGGTCCGCATCGAGTAGTCGTCGGTCATGCGAATTGGCATAAAGTATTAATTCTGTGATTCAAATGATTAAAGAGTTTCTTCCAAAAATGTTGATTCATATTCTGATGCCCACGTCTAACAGGCTGTTAATCTCCTCAAGTTTTGAGCCGCAGTTTATTGGGTCCGCCGTTTTAACTATTGTTATCTTTCATAGGAAACTATGACGAAATTTTACTCGATTGGAGCTTTCCCCAAGGTTATGGGGGCGATCGATGGCACGCTCATCCCAATCCGTGCACCGGCAAAAGAGGAGCACCTTTATGTTTATCATAAGGGATTTCATGCCATCAACGTGATGGCAGTCTGTGATGCAGAAATGCGGTTCACAAACATTGTGGCCAAGTGGCATGGCTCAGTCCATGACTCAGCCATCTTCAACGGGAGCGCACTGCAGACTCACATGGAAACGAAACAGCAGGAAGGATGCTTGCTTGGGGACAGAGGATACGCCCTACAGAGCTACCTTATGACCCCCTTAAACCCTGACAAAGTGTCGAGTGCAGCAGAAGAAATGTACCAAAGGATCCACACGAGAACAAGGAATGTGATAGAACGATCATTTGGCCTCTTGAAACAAAGGTTTCGATGCCTTGATTTCTCTGGAGGGACGATGCAGTTCTCTCCATGCCGCTGTTGCGACATAATTGTTGCGATAGTGGTATTGCATAACATGTGTATCCATGACAACACCCAGCCAGATGGGCTTGATGTTACACAGCTTAATGGCAGTGATGACAGGCCTATGTATTCTGCACAAAACTGGCATGTAAATCAGACGTGTAAATCATGTTATTGTAATTCTTATTACTGTAGTCTACATTGACATTAAAAAAGCACAAAGCTTTATATCAAACCAGGGTCACCGGCAGCCTTGATTCCATTCTTAGGCCAGGTAACGTAGCTACTACTGTACAATGATCCAATTAAGAAAATTACACAGTATTTTCAATAAATTAAAAATTAACGAATGAAATGATATATAAAATGGACCATATATTGAACTGTGGATACGAAATCAAGTGAAGCTATGATCCTCGCAGTTATGAACGCAAGGATCATAGATTCACTAAGTTGATTTCAGTATCCGCAGTTCAATATAATTACGATTCATTTCATATATAATTTCGTTCGTTGATTCATTCAGCATGGGAACATTTGAACCCACAAATGACCAGCTCCGAACATTAGTGGCTTCATAGCTCAGTTTGTTAGAGCGTCGCACCAGCATCTTGATGTCACCGATTTAAACCCTGCTGAACTGCTGAAATTTTCAAGTTTTGCCACTCCGTTATTTATATTGTACCCAGCAGGAACCCAGCAGTTGTCAACGCTGCGCATGCGCATGCGCTTGCGTTCCTTTTTGCATGTGCTCGCCCTTGAATAAAGTTGGCGTTTTATTAAACCTTCGAGTAAACGCAGTGTTTCCTACTTATTGGCTTGGTGGCAGCAGTTAACTCATGCTTTGAATTCCCTAAAACAAGTGTGGCCTTTGGTTCCTGCGGCATCTACTCCATAACAAGGTGCCGAAGCCGTAATTTGAGGTGAGCGAATTGCAACTTTTCCAACATGACCGCTTCGCCTCTTGCACCCAAACAGTGTCACTTAACAAAGATCGAGAGCATCACTTCGTACGAAAGTTGGCGGCAGAACTCGATCTATGTCTTTTCACTCCTCACAAACGTTGTTTCCTTTCTTTATGCAACTTGGCAGAAACAAACAGTCGTCAATCCACGTAGTGGCCTTACCGAGAATGACACTGTCTAGGCCTACGGCTAGCCAAATTGAGGGTTTTAGGTTACTTCGTTCGTTTTCGAATCTTAGGGTCTTAGTTTTCAAGACACCCATTTTTTTTCCCGCTGGTCACCATTTTTTACGGCTGTTCAAATAAAGTGAGCGGAAAATAAAAATAATTAATTTGAGCGGGAGAAAAAAAAGGAGAGAGGCGGAAAAAAAAAGAGCAGCAAAAAAAGTGGCAACAAAAAAAAAGTATGGCGCACCGTTCCAGTCAATATTCAAACAGCTTTATTTTGTAATGCATGTATTAAATTTGGTGCAGTGATTTTTATTTCCTTTCTATATGTTTTTTGTTTTGTATTGGTATATTTTATATCTCTTCCCATTAATTTAAATGTAAGTTTTAAGTAATAGATAAAATATGCGCGAGAGACCTTTATGGGCAAAACGCGAGCCGCAGGCGATCCGTTTTAAAGCCCATAAAGGTCGGACGCGAATATTTTATCTTACTTGTGAAATGAAACTATAGAACGTGTTTGTCATGTTAATCACGTGGGCGTGGAACTGTCCCATAGGAATCTGGAAATACTCAGCACTGAATTAGGCAATTCATTTTCATAGAGCTTTTGTAGTAGAAACATGGCTGGTCGGTTTTGCTCTCCAAAGGGTAAAAAAGAAGAGACCTGTTTTGTGTCGGAAGCCACTCCGACGGCAACACAATACAACACCAAATGGGGCAGAAAAGTCTTGGAGGAATGGCAGCACCGACGGCAAAATAAACGTGCAATGTCAGAACTTGTTGGAGTGACCGGTCTTAAACGCGAAGATGTTCACAATCTGACCGTTTCACTAGAGCACATGTCGCCAAATACGCTATACTTTTGGTTGAGCAAGTTCGCTTGTGAAGTGGCCAATCAAAATGGAAAGCGTTATCCGCCCAATTCGCCTTATTTGTTAATTTGGGCGGTTAACTGTCATTTGTGTGAGACTGGAGGAGAGGATGCATTAAACGTTCTCAACAAGGCTGACAAGAGGCAAGTAAATTGTTACGTAATAGTTGTCATTGAAATGTCAAACTTGTGATTGATTAATAAACGTTGTACAAATTTACAGGACTCGTCTAATTAGGTGAGCCAGATATCTTTATAAAAGTTAATCCTATTGATAATTCAACTAATTATAATAATAATAATAAGGCTGCCAACACTGTTAAATAGGGCTCAATACACATAAGTGTAGAGCTAAATCGTAGAAAGGTGAGACTAATGAAACCAACACATGATTCACTGTTACTCCGAGTTTCGTGCTTACGCACTCATCAGACAGTATTTAATAAAGAGACAGTATTTAATAAAGAAAATTCCTATCACTTATATACAAGCGTGTGAGAAAAGTTATTTGCATAATTACAATGGGCGCGAGTGAGCTATTTAAGGGCGTGGGTTGTGAGTGAAAGTCTATTTATAGATGACAGTCAATTGTTCCTTAAGTAGAACTTTGACTGTCATCTATAGATCGTTTTCACGTGACGTCATCATTTTCTAAAATCCAAAACTAAAGAGCCACGAAAGTTTTTATCCTCATCAGGCATAAGAGGCGGTAAATTTGTATCCATTTGCAATTTTAAAGCTCAATAGCGTGCTTCGTTTGGAAACCAGAGCATTTTGAATTTCTGAGTTATAGCGGTGCGTGACACGAGGCGACGATCAAGTTTATTGAGAAATATATATTTATCTCATGGTTTTGAGCCTTTTTCGAATTTAAAGCATTAGGAAAAGTGCTTAAGTAAATAGCTGTCTGTTCAGTACAGATGATCACTCGCCTAGATAGCCAAAGTAAGTAACAGATGTTGACACTATTTTCCGGCCGCCATATTGGTGCACCACAGATGTGCACCAACATGGCGTTTTCATACTGGGCTCTGTAAATTTCTGCGAAACATTTCGACGAATATCTGAAGTTTGGGGAAACGCACGGGCCTAAAACTTGGAGAAGTGTCTTCTTCATTTATCTTCTACAACATCACGAATTCTTGACTTTTTCCACAGCATGCTTTTCGATTTATTTTTTTATTGCGTGACAGTGAAAACGATCTATAAATAGACTTTCACTCACAACCCGCGCCCTTAAATAGCTCACTCGCGCCCATTGTAATTATGCAAATAACTTTTCTCACACGCTTGTATATAAGTGATAGGAATTTTCTTTATTAAATACTGTCTGATGAGTGCGTAAGCACGAAACTCGGAGTAACAGTGAATCATGTGTTGGTTTCATTAGCCTCACCTTTCTATAATTCAACTAATTAAAAATTCATCAACCCCAGCCTTTCCTTGCTATCTATTCAATCCCTCCCAGTGCTTTCAGACAGTTGAACTTTATCGGGATTTACAAAGCAACACATGTGACCTGAATAGTGCGTTTCTGTTAATTAAGTATGCACCACGTGATCGCATTACCGTGATTCACGTGACCCGATGTCGTGCGGCTGCGGATGCCTTGCACTGAGGTTTTGAGTCATTTAAGACCTAGTTTTTCACTGAACAACGTTGCGGCTCTGCTGGATTCAACGAGGTCAGTCTCCCTCTGTCAGGCTATCAACAAATATTTGAAAGAATGCGACAGACCTGCACGGTCTCCCTTTTGTGGCTTTGTTGTTTCAGATAATTATCAAACCTTTCGTCGTTTTCTCACTATGGGACGTAGATAAACAGGAAATCAACCTGTCCAATGCACAAGCTAACAACTTCAACCTAACGATAAAGTTAACTACTAAAATTTCAGAAAGGAGATCACTTCCTAGAGCGACAACAGTATACAAAGGAGAACGATTCGATAAAGAATCTATTCTCCATATCAAAACATATTACCAGCCGCGCCGACTGAAATCATCCAATACACTGCATGATTGAAGCCTTTTACCTCTTGTCACCCACCCGGTGTCAAGAAGGGTGTTATCAATGGACAGGCTAGTAGGCTTCGCCGAACAAATTCTTCCAAAACAACATTTGTGGAGAAACTATCTCGATTCAAAGCGCATCTCGAAGGGCGAGGTAACCTTATGCATCTTATTGAGAGAACACAATCTGAGATAATTTTTTCTGGCACGCAGTCGGCACTTAACAAAAAGTCAAAACTACCGAGAAAACCCGCCTACCATTTGTCAGTACGTACAACGCAGCTGTATCAAATTTTAAAACAATACTGACGAGTTTAAACAAACTGTAAAAATAAATGTGTTTATCACGTATATTTAAATTAATTATGGAAAGAGATACAAAATACATCAAGGCAACACAAAAAACATAGAAAGGAAATAAAAATTACGGCACAGAAATCTAATACATGCATTACAAAATAAAGCTGTTTGAATATTGACTGGAAGGGCGCGCCATAAAAAAAATACAGCGGAAAAAAATGAGCGACAGAAGAAAAAAAGTGAGCGGCGGACAAAATAAACATTAAAAAAGAGAGAAGAGACACTAGTCTCTTACGAAAAGGAGAGAAGAGAAAGATGTCTCTTTAAAAGCACCGTACTTTACCCATGGGCAAAAGGGTTTGTGTAACCACAGCTAATGATCTCAACGGTTCTCAATTGTTCGCTTACGCTGTTGTTAGGCCCTCCACAGACTAGGGATTTAGTTGTCGACAACGATTTGTAATCAACAACTAAAAGTTATCGACAACTAAAGAACGTAGTCTGTGGCGCAAGTTGTCGACAACTAAACCCCAAATTATTAGTTGTCGACAACTAATCAGTTTCCTTTTTCGAAAAGGGAAACTGATTAGTTGTCGACGACCTCATTTTTTGGCGTTTTTCTAGTGTGTGAAAACTTTTGTTTTAGTTGTCGACAACTCTTAAATCTCCTCGCTATTGTGAGCATGCGTAGTAAGCTCTTGGTGCTTGGTACAATCAATGCATTCAAAAGATAAGCAATGCTGTTTAATGATGGTATACGATACACGGCCATGGTGTCATGGTGCTTGCTATAAAGCGAAGCCTTCACCGGTAGTAGTTTTTACGTTTAGCTGCAATTTCCCTCTGATAAATCGGGAAATAAGAACACCTAAAATGACATTATTTCATTCAAAATTTTATAACTGGTGCCTCTTGTTTTGTAGATCTCATTCACCGACTCTAAAATCAGGTCTGATTTGTCAGAAAGGACAAGGTTAAAATTGTATGTCCTAAGTAATTTTCTTTAGATCCTAAGTTTAAAAAGTCAAATGAATGTCGATACTACGTGGTTTTAATATCTCAAGTAACATATGTATTATATATCAGTTATCCCAGACCAGGCATCAAGTAAGCAAGATTATCCAGTGTTTCCTTCTGATAAAAGAAACAAAAATAAATAAAGATTAGCCTTTCAATGTAAAATTTGAGCGCCGTGCCCACGAAACTTTTTGTTATCCTTACCTTTTGCTCGTGCTTAGAAACAGCCGCAAAGTAGGCATAAGCGAAAACAGGAGTAATAAAGTAGCTCAGTCATACGGCGCCAACTTACAAGGCGTCTTCTCTGACGTTACTGCGCGGCCTGCATAAACCTCTTTTAATGTGCCTGTTTCGCATGTGGGAAAGTTGTTGACTTGCGTTTTTCTCAACAATAATCCGTTTGGTACAAATGCGATTGAGTCTTAAGGCCTATTTAACAAGGTAGGTTTTATCTTGGGAAGAAAATCCGGACCATGCAACCACCCGGCTTTAAAATTATTACAAAAACAGGGTGAATTATTGCCCGGGTGCGAAATGTCAACTCAAGAGGAGACATCTGCCAGGATGCAAAAAACAAAATCAGTGCGCAAGTTGAAGTTCCTCTCTTCAATCTGTGTCTTAGCCCAGACTAAAAAGAAAGTTAGGCCTCGTCCACACTATGACGGATAAATTTGAAAACGCAACTTTATTGTTACGGTTAGGCCTTCCGTCCACACTACAACGCACATATCCGCATAAAAAGATCCGCGAAAACGGTACTTTTTTAGAATACGCTCTCTAGAGTGGAAGAATTTGAAAACGCAACTTTTTTGCATTAGTGTGGACGGAGAACTCTTCGTATCCGGAACTTTTCGAATACGCTTACGTCATTTTGTCATGTGATTTATCTTCCCAAGTCTCTCTCGATCATAAATTTAACATGGCGGACAGCACGATGTTTTCTGTCTTGTTGACAATAATTTCTTCTTTAAGCGCTTATTTGGAGTTAAGTATTGCTTCACTTCACGTGAATATTGTACGCCAGAGAATCAGGAAAAACTGTTAGACAATCATTGGTGTCAAAGGATACTAGGAAAGCGACGCGACGCTCTCAACCTTACAAACAGAGACGCTTCTGGTCTCGACCTGGCAGAACGAGTGCGTGGTGAGACAACTTTGTTAACGAAGTTGTTGTCGCTGAAGAATGGAGAGAAAATTTTCGAATGTCTACTTACTGTGAGCATGCTCAAAGCGAGATTAAGCAATTGTGCCGCCGATAAAACGCTGTAGTGTGGACGCAGAACATTTTATCCGTTTTCATGCGTGGACGGAAAACTCTTGTTCCGTTTTCGCACCTAAAGTTGCGTTTTCAAATTTATCCGGCATAGTGTGGACGAGGCCTTAGTTAATCACATGGCTTTTCAGCTTGAGCTGGAGTTAAGAATTTCCGCCATGTAATCCGGTGCGGCCCCCTAATTTCACGAAGCTCATGTTTTCAGACGAGATCGTCAATAGTCGCGCACGTCATGCAAGTTTATCCAATGACACCACACATCAAATTCGCGCTTTAAGTGGTCCCTACTAAAATCTCTATAGAATCTTACATTACACTTACATTACACTTTTCACAGAACGATCGAGGTTTTCGGAAGCCTCGCGTCTTCGCTCGGCTTGCTCGTTTCCAATGACCAATATGTTATGTGTCTATGCGAATGTTCTTAGCAGAGCGAAAAAATGTTTTGATGAAGCCGTAGTAAACTCCAGATGGTTCCACTGGT
>NC_090893.1:23007117-23012117 GCF_036669925.1 Montipora capricornis
CAGACCTGTGGTTTAACTGAAATGTTTTAAAGCTTTTTTTTGTTTTTAAATTTAAAACAAGAACCCAATCGATCCAAAGATTTTGGCATGAATTAAATGTTTAGGTTCATGCAATAAAAAATGTAACTGCTTTGAAATCTGTAGTCAATTTTTTTTGTCTTTCAGCGATGGTGATAACTATTAATAGCTTGACTACAATGGATTTTTTGTAGTTTTCAGCACATTTCTACCCTAGGTTCCAGAGGTTATTTATGAAAAGAGCGAGTCACGAAGCGGCGAGAAAAACCTCTGGTACAGGCTGTTAAAAACCTCACTTCCATGCAAACCAACTTATTTTGATTGACTTCCAGATTAAATCGGTTTTATCCACGTGATAAAAATATTTGTCCAATGTTTACCAGTCACTCTACTGGGAAATTCTCACGGTGGAGTGAATAAATCGTTGTCACTGTCACGTAACAAAAAAATAAAATCGAAACTGTTCAATGAAATAAACCAAAAACTTGGAATGTTGTAGGAGACAAATTCATAAATCACCTCACCAGTACTCAAGTCTGTGCCATACATCGTTTCTGAGCTTTTTATCGAAGCGTTTCACGCAACTATTATTTGTTACAATCCTAACGTGAATTGGAGAAATACGAAAATTGCATTCAAGTCCTAGAATTAGAACTGAAAAAATTTAAAGAACTTTACGTGGAGTCCCTGGAGCAGTTTCAATATGACTCGAGGCATTGAGGTGTAAAGATATCAGAAGCTCAGTCACACCTTCGTCAAATTCCCAAACAAAATCAGAGTGCTTTTTCGATTACGCCCCCTCTAAAGCTATGGGTATCCATCCCCGCCAAAATTCAAACTTCTTGTTGTTGAATCCAAACCTTCAGTTCAAGCATTCTATCTTGCAAGTTAAACTCGCAATCATTCAATTCAAACTTTTAATTTGTCAATTCAAACATTCAATTCGGCAATTCAAACATTCTATTCTTCAACTCAAACATTCAATATGTCAATTCAAACGTTCAATTATTCAATTCAAACATTCAATTATTGAATGCAAACATTCAATTCGGCAATTCAAACATTCAATTCGGCAATTCAAACATTCAATTTAGCAATTCAAACATTCAATTTGGCAATTCAAACATTCAACTCGCCAATTCAAACATTCGATTCTTCAACTCAAACATTCAATTGGTCAATTCAAACATTCACTTCGGCGATTCAAACATTCAACTCGCCAATGTTCGGCAATTCAAACATTCAATTAGGCAATTCAGACATTCAATTGTTCAATTCAAACATTCAATTCTTCAATGCAAACATTCAATTCTTCAATTCAAATATTCACTTCGTCTATTCAAACATTCAATTCATGAGTTCAAACATTCAATTCAGCAATTCAAACATTCAATTTGTCAGTTCACACATTCAATTCGCCAATCCAAAGACATAATTCGCCAATTCAAACATTCAACTTGCCAATTCGGACATTCAGTTCGGCAATTCAAACATTCAATTTTGCAGTTCAGACACTCAATTCGGCAATTAAAACATTCGAACAGTCTGGGTACGAGAAAAGGACGCCAGGGTCGGCGCGAGGCAATATCGGGTTTCGTGGTTTGGGGACCAATCAAGACAACACTGGGTGCCGTGGACGTTGCAAGATCGATTCGAGGGCCTCATTAAAATTTGCAGCTTCTATCGAGCAAGTAAGTACCTATAGATTACTACGATAAGTAATTTGAGGTATAAAATGAACAGGAACTTAGATTAGGCATTATTATTAATACCTCCACTCTAGGTGATTCGTGGTAACGACCGACTCACAAGGGGAGTGGGTCTATTCCTGATTTGACGTCACAAACTGATTTACATTGCATTAACTCTTTGTAAAAATGCATGGAAAGTAGATTGTGACGTCAAATCAGGAATAGACCCACTCCCCTTGTGAGTCGGTCGTTAACAAAAGATGCTTTGTTTTTCGCAACTTTCGAAGCCTATAAAATGACTGGATTTGTTAGAAAAAAGAAAAGATGGCCGCAATGCGCTTCGAACAGGTGCAAAGATTCATCTTAGCGAAAAAGATATTTTGGGGTTAGGTGCACTTTAACTCCGGATGACCTTACATTTTACCTTGGCATGACACGGGTAACCTTATGTATTATAAATGAAAAGCGTTTTGAAGACGTAAAAAAGTCGTGGGAAAAAGAAATTTTGCAGTACCAACCAAGGCCATAGGTCTTATCACGGTTTTGACCGCCATTTTGACGGGTAGGCAAAGCATAAAGAATTTGTAGTGTTTATATGGGGATCCGATGTCAAATAACTTTCGTTAAACGTTAGTTCTGAACAATTTATGAATTGAGAACTGAAGGTACAGGGCAAAAGATTATACAGACCAAATTTTAGGCACTAACCTTTTACAGAAGTTTCCCGGCAGCGTTTTCAATTTTTCCACATATTTGTCTGTAATTTTTTCCCGCGAATTTTCAGTAACAATTACAGACAAATGTATGGAAAAATCGAAAACACTACCACGCAGCTTTTAACGAAGGCTAGTCCCTAAAAATTGGTCTGTAAAATCCTTAACCCTGTACCTTCAGGTCGCGATTCATAATTTTTTTTTAAGAACTAGCGTTTAACGAAAACTATTTGACATCGGATTCCCATATAAACACCACAAATTCTCTACGCTTTTCCTACCCGATACCACGAATCACCTAGACCGCAGGTATTAATAATAATACCTAATCTAAGTTCCTGTTCATTTTATACCTCAAATTACTTATCGTAGTAATCTATAGGTACTTACTTGCTCGATAGAAGCTGCAAATTTTAATGAGGCCCTCGAATCGATCTTGCAACGTCCACGGCACCCAGAGTTGTTTTGATTGGTCCCCAGACCACGAAACCCGATATTGCCTCGCGCCGACCCTGGCGTCCTTTTCTCGTACCCAGACTGTTCTGTTTGAACTGCCGAATTGAATGTTTGAACACAGGCGGCCCAGAGTCGGAAGGTAAACAATTATAAGGATTTGTATGGGAATCTTGATAACAGACTGAAAATGATATTTACCCGCAAAAGTTCTCAATAAAAAAGCCGTACTTTATTGTCATGGTGAATTTCTTGCTTTTTGTGTGGTTTTTTGCCTGACTGAATGCGATTTAAGCGACTTCTCAAATTCCCGAGTCGTCACTCTTCCCTAAATAAAGGAAAGGCTGGCAACTCATTTCTAACTTACCTCAGATCTCGCCGAAAAAATTCACACTTCTCCGGCATCAGTCACGCTCAAACTCCGGCGATGGCTACACGGATAAATTTACTTCCCCTTGACCAAGTTTCAAGGTCCAGCGAGTATCCATTGCTGAGAAACTGCGAAATATATTCAAATTTTCAAACTCCTTCGAGGCTCGCTAACAACCAATTTTGACACGGCCGGTCAACGGTTCACTGAGCCTCCATACGGTGTGCGCAAACCTACGCAAGTGTACCCATAGTTGGGCAGAGCAAAACAAATCTCAGACTCGTCCCCAAATACCTGCCTGGGGTCATGTTCGAGTTTCTAAATCGGCGAACGATATTAAAAGTTCCACACTGAAACCTTAAACACAGCTCCCATCGCTTTGGTTGCCCCACCGCATGTTATAAATCCGGATTTTCATCGAACTCCGTAAGTACTGAAGCTGTTTGGATGGAGTTTGAAACGCAGTCGAAGGTATTTACTAGTGTATGAAACACAATCCTGTTTTTCATCCGTCAACAACTCACATTATCATGACTGCAGAAGAAATTCTTATGAAAAGGTCGCTGCACCTTTTCAGCCTTTTGGACACATTTTTCTGTTGAGAGTTCAGGGAAAATGCCATCGTTGAAATCATCTGTGCTTTGTTTTTGCGCTTCCAGTTGCGTTGAAATGTTCAAAATTATTTCTCACACCGGTGCATCAAGCGATATCGATCGAAAACCAACGATTATTACTCGGAATACCTGAAAGGTATCCGAGTTACAATCTCATTTGTCTGTTTTTTGGACAGTAGAAATTACGGTGCGCTGATTTCTTTGGCTCAAAGCAATTCACTTAACAAAACTATACTTTTTCCAACAACAACAAAAAAAAACAGCCGTGGTGTCGAGTGTCATCGGACGAGGGGATTTTTCCACGCGTGAGGCTTCAAACAGCTTCAGTACTTACGGAAATCGATGAAAATCCGGATTTATAACATGCGGTGGGGCAACCAAAGCGATGGGAGCTGTGTTTAAGGTTTCAGTGTGGAACTTTTAATATCGTTCGCCGATTTAGAAACTCGAACATGACCCCAGGCAGGTATTTGGGGACGAGTCTGGGATTTGTTTTGCTCTGCCCAACTATGGGTACACTTGCGTAGGTTTGCGCTCACCGTATGGAGGCTCAGTGAACCGTTGACCAGCCGTGTCCAAATTGGTTGTTAGCGAGCCTCGAAGGAGTTTGAAAATTTGAATATTTTTCGCAGTTTCTCAGCAATGGATACTCGCTGGACCTTGAAACTTGGTCAAGGGGAAGTAAATTTATCCGTGTAGCCATCACCGGAGTTTGAGCGTGACTGATGCCGAAGAAGTGTGAATTTTTTCGGCGAGATCTGAGGTAAGTTAGAAATGAGTTGCCAGCCTTTCCTTTATTTAGGGAAGAGTGACGACTCGGGAATTTGAGAAGTCGCTTAAATCGCATTGAATCAGGCAAAAAACCACACAAAAAGCAAGAAATTCACCATGACAATAAAGTACGGCTTTTTTATTGAGAACTTTTGCGGGTAAATATCTTTTTCAGTCTGTTATTAAGATTCCCATACAAATCCTTATAATTGTTTACCTTCCGACTCTGAGCCGCCCGTGGTTTGAATTGCCGAGCTGAATGTCCGAATTGGCGAGTTGAATGTTTGAATTGGCGAATTATGTCTTTGGATTGGCGAATTGAATGTTTGAACTGACAAATTGAATGTTTGAATTGCTGAATTGAATGTTT
>NC_090893.1:23019617-23022117 GCF_036669925.1 Montipora capricornis
CTTCCTGCTGAGGAGAGTGCTGCTTCCTCTCTTGCTACCTTAACAGGACGTACATGTACATACCTTCCAATCAATTGGTGTAGCGTTTCAAATTTTCATTTAATTGGATCCATTATTTAATCCTTTATTTTAGTTCCCTGTAAAAGTAGCAATAATGTATTTGTTAACAATCAATTTGATACCCTAAATTCCAAGGACACACCATTGTCTTGGTTGAAGGGGCATGTCTTCCCCTCCTAACCCTAACCCTAACCCCCCACCCTCCTTCAGAAGTATTACTTCTGGGCCCGGTTGTTCAAAAGCCGATTAATGCTAATCCCAGATTAATATATTAACTAAGTAGTTTATTCCTCTACTTCCAAATACTGTTCAACGCTGATATTCGGCAAAACTTTAAATTAGAAGAAGTCAATCTTGAAAAACAGAAATAAGCAAAAGAAACTTTCACCAAGAAGTTGAAAACATGAGACAAAAATTTACGCTAATCCTGGATTAAGTTAATCGGCTTTCGAACAACCGGGCCCTGATCAATAGGATAATAATAGTAAAAGTAAAAATAAAGTCAACGACTAATTACATGTATATGTGGAGATATTGAAAGCTTCTGGCTGTATCTATGGTCAGGGTGAAATTAGACAATTTAATTTCATACAAGGCGGAAAGTATTCTTAATTATATGGAAGCAGGAGCTAATCAAGGGGAATCTCTGTCTCTACTAATTCCTGAGTCAAACCTTTTCCAAATAGATTTATTTTTCAGAACAGGATTTTCCAAAGGAAAGTTCATGTATGGCATTTCTCTTGACACTAAGATAGCTTTGTTTTTATGGGCTTTTACAACAGAGGGCGTGCTGAATTTCCCAATTAGGGAGATTGGTTTTTATAGTGTTCAGTGAGCATGCTGAATCTCCCTAGGGATTGAGAAACCTATTAATTTTTTCAGTAAAAATTAAAATGGCAATTTAAAAACTTGAACTATCTTAGGAAATGATTCCTTGGTTGTCGTGTATTTGCCAGAGTTGTTCGAAAATATCCGTTACTGTTTGTTTTGGTTTTGTGGTTTTGCAGTTACTAGTCAGGCGTGACTGACTCCCGAATACGTTACGTTTGAATTTTTAACGCATGCTCAACACGAAATGTCGAGCCGGCTGGCAGAGGTCCCTTCCTCTTCCCGACTTATCTAGGAAGATCGAAGGGCCTCTGCTCGCAGGGTATCCTATAAATAAATGTACTCGGAAAAGGGTTGATTCCTGTGCCAAGAATGGGAGATAGAGGCTCTGCTTAATGAGCTCCTGATGGAAGTGGTAACAGCAGATCTCCTGGATGAGTGTACTAACATTTGATTTTTATAGGGAAAATCAGGGGCACCCAACGAGAAGATAGTTCAAAGCCACTTAAACATAGCATTGTTTATAAACGTATTTAGGTATTTAAACGGTAGATATAGGCATATTTTTATCCCCTAAAATTTTTTTATCTGTTCGGATTTCTCAGCTGAAAGTCTAGTGATCCGAAAACTATAGGGATCAAAGCTTACCTTTTCGAAAATTTCAGCCAGAAAAAAGGCTCCCGAAAATTCTAGGTGACCTATATGGGGTATTTAGGGTGAGAATCCGTTAAAAGTGGGCAATTATACCATTTTTTCAGATGTTCGAAAATCCTAGGAAAGGCAGGCAAGCAAGAAATTTTACAAAAAATGTTCCGAAAATTCTAGATCTCAAATAGTCTTCCGAACAGATATTTTCCGAAAATTGCCGTTGAGTGCCCCTGGAAAATGTCTGTTTACAATTTTCTGTCCACGTTAAGTGCCCGTAAGTTAAATTATCAATTGATGTCTTTGCTTATTTTTTCAGATGAGGCTGAGAGTATTCTCAGCAATATGGAAGGGGTGACGGAACAACTTCTGGACGAGAAGAAATTGATGAAGAAACTGGAAATGGATAAAGGAGAATTGAAAGAGAAGATCAACCGTCTACAAAGTCAGCTTGATGGTATCAAGGTGAAGGAAGAAGACTGCCAGAACCGATTCCAGGAACTGGAAATCAGATACAACGAAGAAAAGGAGAGGTGCTCGTTAATTGAAGACACTGCAGCGGATTGGAAAGAGCAAAGAGAGAGTCAAGATGATGGTGCACAATTTTGCACCTTCATTAAACCTGTGTGATTATGAATAGCTTTTCTCTGGGTTCTTTTAATTCTTGTAATTACATATTTTGGAAAATTTGTTGAATGTATTTCAAGATTTTTCAATGTAGTGCGTATTCAATTCTTATCTGCACAACTTGAGGGTTTAGCAGAAAATTGTCGTTCTAAACTGCTTGGAGTGAACATCTGAAAAAGATATGGCAGACAGAGCTCGCAATTGACGGAAAGTGAGCTGTTTTCCCTTTTAACTTGTCTTCACTAGAGTCGATTAAATATTATTAAAACTCTGGCAGACACCATTGTCCTGGCATTCGGAAAGCTCACCTCCGGTTGCCGTACGACAGCAACGGCGACGA
>NC_090893.1:23027117-23042117 GCF_036669925.1 Montipora capricornis
CGTTTCAGGTATCGCATTCCTTTTATTTCATGGCCTCCTAGAGCGTTTTTCTGTAACAATAGGTCTGCCTTAGATCACGCCAGTTTTGTTGACAGTGCTATTTCTGATCTGCTTCTTGCAGGTTCTGTTATTGAAGTTTTTACGCCTCCCACGGTTGTCAATCCTTTAACGGTATCCGTTAGCTCTGTGGGAAAGTGCCTGCTTATTCTCGACCTCCGTCACGTCAATAAGTTTATTCCCAAAGTTAAGTTTAAAATGGAGGATAGTAGGACTTTTCTTAATTACGTTCACTCGCCAGGTTATATGTTTAAATTCGATATGAAGTCTGGGTATCACCACGTAAGCATTCATGAGGAATCTCAAACATTTTTAGGCTTTCAGTGGCCCCTCGGTAGCTTTGTAGAGCCCAGGTTTTTTGTTTTCACCGTGCTCCCGTTCGGTCTCTCGTCAGCGCCTTACGTGTTCACAAAGGTTTTTAGGCCGTTAGTTAAGCATTGGCGCTCCCGGGGCATACCCTTGGTCTTGTATTTTGACGACGGCGCCGGATGCCTCCATGATTTTTCGGTAGCTCAGAGTACTGCTTCGGCTTTTAGATCCGATTTGGCCAATGCGGGCGTGGTCGCCATTGAGGAGAAATCTATTTGGGTTCCTGCCCAGGTTTTAGAATGGTTGGGCATTGTCTGGGATCTTTCGCGTGGCTGCATATTTATTCCTCACCGCTGCATTGTCAAGTTGCTTAGGGCACTCCTATCACTAAAATCTGGGTCTCGCTCCGTTACCCCACGCGTGGTTGCCTCTGTTACAGGGCAAAGTATTTCCCTCACCCCGGGTTTTGCCAACATTGCATTCCTTATGTCCAGATTCCTCCAGTCATTCGTCAAACTTCACAGCGGGTGGGATTGTCCTTTGGATTTTAGGTCCTATCAGTTTTTCTCCGAATGCCTTCAGGAAATTGATTTCTGGCTTTCTAACTGTGCCAGACTCAATGGGAGGTCTCTCACCAGATTTTCGCTTCCCGTGACTCTCGTGTTTTCCGACGCCAGCAGTTTCGCCTGCGGTGGGTGTGCCTTCCGCGTTGATAGCGAGGAGTTCGACCTTTACTTTCAAGCGTTTTCCTCTTTGGAGTCCGGGTTAGATAGTAACGCCAGGGAATTGTTAGCCATTCTTTACGGCATAAAATCGTTTCGGGCTTCCCTTACGGGCAAAGTGGTCAAGGTCTTTACGGATAGTAAGAACGCGGCGTCTATTTCCGCCAAGGGCAGCAACAGCCTTCGTTTGCATGCTTTAGCTCTCGAAATTTTCACCTATTGTGCCGCACATGATATTTCACTTGAAGTTGAGTGGATCCCACGCTCACTCAACTATTACGCGGATTCGGTCAGCCGCGTTGTTGATTATGATGACTGGGCTGTTTCCACTATTTTCTTCCACCATGTTAGCAGTATTTTTGGTCCTTTTGATGTCGATCGTTTTGCATCCTCTCTTTCCGCGAAGTGCGAGCGTTTTTACTCTAAGTTCTGGTGTCCTGGTTGCGAAGGCGTGGACGCTTTTAGTGCCAGTTGGGGCGGCGTTAACAACTATTTGGTTCCTCCAGTCTTTCTTGTCGCGCATACGTTAGCGCATTTGGAAACGTCTCGCCCGCGCGGTACGCTTATCGCCCGCAAATGGCCTTCTGCTAGTTTTTGGCCTTACCTCTTTCCTCTAGGTCACCCTCGGGATTCAGTTTCCCGAATCATAGAATTTTCTGACCCGTCAGGTATTTTTGACGATTCCCACTTGGGGTTCCCTACTATTTTTAGCGCTTGCAGTTTGCACGCTCCTGTACTTGTTAGTTATTTGGACGCCAGCTCGCGTGTTTAGAGCCGTTATTCAAGCATTGGTACTTTATTGCAGAGCTTTTCGCGCTATTCCATGTAGCGCTTTTAGCGGTTCACGGACGACTCTCGTTGCTTTATAGCGGCTCACCTACGCTGTGTAGCGCTTTATAGCGGTTCGTGTGTGTCCCTTGTTGCTTTATAGCGGTTCACGTACTATATTTAGCGCTTTATAGCGCGTGTCCTTTTTCGGTTTATTCCAGTTCGTTTTTTCATAGTTTTTTTTTTTTTTTACAGGCTAGTGCCTTATTGACGGTCGCTCTAGAGCGTGTTTGCTTATCTTTTGTAAACGTATGGCCTTTGTTGGCAACGTTGTACGGATTTTAGGGGTTTTTGTTTTCTCCGTATATTGTTGTTATTGCCTATACTTAGGATGTATGCGTTATTGGCTGTCCACGCTTAATAAATTGCAATAGGTATTCCGCGTCTACCATTTTTTCTTCATTTTTCTTATGCCTTTTTTTTTTCCTTTTTTTGTTTACAAGTTCCAGGGTATCACGCGGTCACCATCCGGCTTTGGAGAGCCTGTGTACGCTCATTCCAGCGGTTCTTGCCCACAGCAAGGCTCCTAGCACGTTCAAAACCTACCACGGCTGTTTCAAACGTTGGAAATCTTGGGCTAGTGGTTTCCCAGAGGTTATTTACTTCCCAGCTCAAGAGGAACACGTAGCCTTGTATTTAATTTCGTTAGTTCGATCAGGGTCTTCATATTCCTCCATTCAGCAGGCGTTCTACAGTATAAGCTTTTTTCATAATGCTTGCCGGGTTTCGAATCCTTGTAAATCAGCTTTTCTTCTGGCTATTCTAGAAGGTTGTAAGCGCGTTGCTTCGAAACCGTCTAAGTTGAATAGGGTACCCATTTTGCCTGAGCATTTAGTCGCGTTAGTTAATAGATTTGCTACGCCCACAGCATCCTTCGGGGATATCAGAGACGTTTGTTTTGTTTGCTTGCTTTTGCTGGTTTTTTGCGCTTTGACAAGTTAAGTCGTCTTAGGTGGTCTGACATTTCTTTCTTTCAAGATCATATTGAGCTCTACGTTTCCAAAAGAAAAGTTGATCAATTGGGTAAAGGGTGTACCTTAGTTATCGCTAGTACTGGTACCCCCACATGCCCCTGCGCTATGCTGCTCTGTTATGCCGCGCTGGCTAAGCGTAATCTTGATTCAGTTGAGTTTGTCTTTCAAAACCTTAGTTTTTCCTCTTCCAAGGGTTATTCCCTTCGTTCGGGTACGAGTTTGTCTTCCACCAGGGCGAGAGAAGTCGTTTTGGCTAAGTTTCGGGCCATCGGTGTTGATACGTCGGGTACAGGTTTGCACTCGCTTAGGATAGGGGGCGCTTCGGCTGTGCTTAATAGCGGAGTTCCCGATCGCGTCATTAAAAACCACGGTAGGTGGAAATCTGATTCTGCCAAGGAATTATATTGCCGTGAAAATCTCCGGCGACAGCTTCTTGGTACTTCGCGCATAGGTCTCTGAGTTACGCGCGCTCGCTCTCGTTCTTTGTTTTCTCGACACAACTGGTCGTGTCCTTCCTATTTCAACGTGTTGTTGCCTTTCTGCTGATTAGAACTTAAACGTTTTCTCTGCGGCGGAACTCAGTGACATAGAAGAGAAATGTGTTTATGTTCGGAATTTGCATTTATGGCCGCAGTTTGATCCTCTAGGGATTTTACGCCACATCTCGGTATTTAAGCCTTGTCGCCTCTCGCGTTAGTCACTCGACGCAGCCAGTTTTACCGCTCGCACCTTGCCGAGCTTAATTTTTCTAGTATGCTGTTTACGTTTAGTCTCGTAGTTCACAGTGATGTAATTCGTTTTTTCTCCGCCACTACTTTATTTCTTGTATGTTAGCTTTTTCTCGTCCCCAATAAACACAACTGGTCGTGTCCTTCCTATTTCAACCTGTTGTTGCCTTTCTGCTGATTAGAACTTAAACGTTTTCTCTGCGGCGGAACGCAGTGACATAGAAGAGAATTGATGTTTCACATGGTACCATAACATTGGTGTTACGTGATAAATTGTTGTCGTGACAATCCTTCTAATAAGAAGGTCTCTTAAAAGTGTTTGAACTATTAAATGCAGAAGATCCCGAAGCAGGTAAGGGTATGCTACTTCTTGCTTATTTTTTGCAATCCATTCTGTTGCCGTTATCTTCTTGCGGCCAGCGTTTCTTCTACGACGATTTGTCGAAGCAAAAAAAAAAAAAAACAGCAAGAAGTTCCATCGAGTTCATTTGTATTGTATTGTATTGTATTGTATTCGGACGCCATCTTGAACTACAAGTTGAGAAGACACGTGGTTAGGCCAGTCTCAGCCAGATTTTCAAGAGGGCCGCTCACGATGGGGAATTTGCCTCGAGAGGCAAAAAATACCAAAAATATTGGATACTTTTCTTACGGCCTCACAAGGAGAAAATCTCACCAAAATCTCGCTGTACGCGCGAAGAAATGACAGCTACAGTTGCCTCGCGAGGCGCTTTGCTCAGCTTTGACTTATTTGTGCAACGGGCATTTAAGGGGAAAAAAGGCGGAAGAAAACTCACGTTCAGCACGCTTTGCACGCAATATATGCACGTGTTTTACATTTTTGTACCTCTTTTTTCCATTCCTTGAGAATAAATTGTTTCGCTTGGTCTCTTATCTTTACCGTCGTTCAAACCAGTTTCTTTCTCGAGGGGTAAGTAAGCCACTTTAATCAAACCAGAAGGGTCTTGAGTGTTTACAACGCGAATTCATATTTTGATACCGTTTTCTTATTATATTGTCCGTCGTTCCCTCGTGTAAAACAATTCAAATCGTTGGTCTGCGGACAACGTCAGCGAATGAACCACTGTACAAACAAATTCATCTCAGGGGCGAGAGTTTTGCCAACAGGCTAGCGGTTGAGATGGTGTTACGTTTCCATAGTTTCCAATCTGCGGTTTCCAAGAGGCATCCTACCAGCGTTAAAAACTGCTTTTTCTTTTTGCTTTCAAAGGGTTATTAGCGAAAAAATGTCATTTTGAGGCCGTTTGCTTTAAGGCCTACGCTATGACCAACAGCAAAACACGAGTTCTTGTAGAATCAGCAAAGTTATGTCTGGGTAACGTCGGGGCGGGATTAAACCTAGATAAATGGCCAGTTGGGAAGACCCTGTTTTGGTAGGCCTGTGGTGAGGGCGCTAGGATGGAGAAGTGTCGTCTCACGGAAAAGCCATTATATCCGATGAACAACTCCATTGGTTCCAAAGGCGCTTATCCATTTGATACTGAATGATTTATTTAGCCTGGATTTTTCAAAAGATAGGTTTCACTATTATCCGGGGAATGATTTACTAGTAGTAGCTAAAACCAATTAATAAATTTGTAAATGAACAAGTAACCATGCTGTGGAATTAGTTCATTTTAGCTTATTCGTTTTTTTTGTTGTAATTCTTTTTATTTTTTCAACCCACAGGAACCTCAACGCATTGCCACAGATTTAGGAGTCTACGTAAAGACATACGTTGAAAAAACAAGAAAATGTATGTTTTCGTTTTATTGCAACAATTTTAATATCGATAACAGACATAACCATATTCCTTTAGGTAATGTTGAGAAAGCTTGTACGTCTTACCATTAACGATCTTCTGCTTAGGTCGAGCTTCTAGTTCGAGCTCGAGGTTTGCGCAAAACCGCTGGGAGTTATTTCTGTTCCCCTAAAAGACGCAATAAATATCGGTCAAAACAGTAAACTGCATGAAAGACGAAAAAGATTCTGGACATTCAGCCTTTACTTGTGCCATCAAAAATGCCTCTTTCCTGCCTAATTTCGGAAACTGCATCAGATACCATGTCTCAAACGATTCCCTTTAACTTGCCTGAAAGCCGAACTGATTATAAAAAAGGATAAATGAATTTCATGTTATATTTAGTCATTTGATGGGGCACTGCAAACCAGCTAGTAGATATTTCTTTTCGGTCGAAACCATCTGTAACTCAAAGCTCAATAATGTACCTCACATATTTCGGACACAATAAGGAAAAGAAACGTTTGTTTAGTTTCCCAATCAAGAAAAACATACTTTTACCCACACACCCCTCCCCAATAATTAAGCCAATCACGCAATTTTGGTTGAAGCACGTTGAGCTAAGAAAAAATTGACACACTGATCTCGTAATTACCGGAATCTCTTGTCAAATTATCAATGTATAAGGAAGTTTACTTTTCGTCTTGTTTACTTAATGAAAAAATTGCATGTTTTAATCACCGATTTGCTCTAAATACACAATACTCGCGTTGCTAAAGTAGTATTTCAAGAAGGGGTCTCCATTTAATTGCTGATTTAGAGTGTAAGATGGCTTCGAGTTCGTTCAAAATTCGCAGACAAGCGTCTTATAGAGAGAAGTTCGCCGAAGAAATGGACTGTATGTTTAGCGTCAAACGCGGGCCATTGACCCCGCGCAAACGAGACGCTTCACAGTTTGAGGAATGTCGACGCAGAGCGCAAATTCAAAGAATGAAAAACGCTTTCCGCACGTTGTCATTCCGTTCAGAACCGACTATCGGAGAAGAGCATCTGAGAAGATCAGCAAAATGCACTGCTGAAGCACCAGGCACGAAGGGGGACCTTGTTGTGGAAAAGAAATAGGATTTGATTCACGACTACGTGCCTGATTGCTTCGAGTATATTCAGAATTTCCATCATAATTTACCGGAGCGATCTGGCAAGGATAAACTCCGGCTTCAAGGTAATATATCTAAGGGACAGTGAAAGGACAGCAAATAGCGAGAACGAGCTAAGAAAGGTATATAAACAATATATCAAAAGTGTAAGCCCGAATTCTTCTTTTAAAGGTCATTTGCAAAGGGTCCGTGGGAATACTATGCAACCAGAAAAGATAGAAAACACGAACGAGGTTGCCAAGGATACTTTAAATTTGTCTCAAAAATGCAGATACGAGGGCATCGAAAAGTGTGACAGGAGACTTGAAGCAAGCACGAGATATTCTAATCTTGAGGTTTTAGGGGAAGATACCTTGCGAAGCTGCACAGATTCCGATGAATCGAGTTCGAGAAATAAACAGAAACAGCGATTACCGAGTCCGAGTGATGGCAGCGAGGATGATGCAACAAGTGACATTGAAGACCCACGTGGCAGGCTCGAAAAGGCGGCTGGGAAGTCCATGCCGAGCCAGCCGAGTTTTCAAAGTATTGACAGCAATTTTTCTGGTACAAAACCTCCGGTCACTACCCCCAACAGAATGTCCAGAGGATCGTCCGTAGGAACGCTTGTTTATGAAAACCGCAAAGGCGAGAAAAGTGTTAACCTCAATGGAACGTCGCTTAGGCTAGAACCCTCAGCGCGGCAAGCAGAACAGAATCACTGTCCCCACGGCCTTGCACCATTTCATTCACGTTTCCCACATCTTAAAGCGAGTTCTCTTCCTTCCAGCCCCACGAGACAAAGATGGAGTGAAACGGCAACTCCTCCGTGGCAACAATACAGAGTTCTCTGCGATGCATTTCGACCAAACAACTCGCCCCAGAGCGTCGTGTGCCGGAAACGTTACCCCAGTGTGTATAAAAGACCAAAGTTTGCGTCCACCACAGAGCTTGAGTACTATATTCATGTTGTATCCGAAGCGTATGTGTGAATAAGCTATGTATGTGTGAATAAACTTGGTTAAACTTGGAACGAAGAAAATTCTGTACTGTGTTTGCTGGAATGGCTATAGCAATTTAAAAGCGCATTTCTTAGTGAATCCAGGAGGATGACAATGGAAGTAGCAGCTCTTGGTTCAGACGCATATTTGTGTAAACCATGATACAGTTTAAACGTTACTTTAATTAGGTTTTGTGTCTGAGTTACAGAAAGACCTTTCTATATAAGTCGAGATTTACTCATTTCAAGTCGCAGACTTGCAAACAACGGGAAAGAATGTACAAAAGTTAACGTTTAACGCGCATATGCAAAGACGGTATGTTGTTCCAGTTGCACTCGCGTCACATAGCCTGTTGCAAATCATACGGCCTGTGTAAAACCATGCTGAACGTCAGGCAATTTACTTGTTAATAGAGACGCTATTTAAGATGGTCACTTTTTTGGCATCCTCTGCGATTATCGTTGATGTAGGATCTACGATCATCTGCGATCGCCTGCAATCACATGAAAACTGTGAAAATACCACGAAAGGATTTTGTTGCTCAATGATTAAACAGCTTTCATCATCTGCATAAATAAAGAAACCTCTGCGAATGAAAAAGTTTTTATTGCTAAAATTGCTTTCGTAACTGCGAGGATCATAGCTTCACTTGATTTCATATCCGCAGTTCAATATATGACTCATTTCATACATCATTTCATTCGTTGATTCATTCATCACGTGAACTTTAAAACCCACAAATGACCAGCTCCCAACTTCAGTGGCTTCAGAGCTCAGTTGGTTAGAGGGTCGCACCGGTATCGCGAGGTCACGGGTTCAAACCCGTTGACGTCCTGATTTTTTCAGCCTTCTCTACGCTATTCCTAAAATTCAACTGAAAGTTGCGTCCATAACTGCGAGGGTCATAGTTACACTTGAAGAAATCTCTATAGGCCACTTGGGATAATACCATGATACTCTTTGTTTGACCCCCCAAGTTTTACATAAGCATTGTTTTTCGTTTTCTATTGGGACAAGTGTAAGTCCCAAGAGAAACTGGAAACAATGCTTATGCAAAATTTTGGGGGACAAACAAAGAGTATTATGGTATTTTATGAAGTGGCCTGTAGAAGGCCAACCTATATGCTTGAGAAATGACTTATGACAACAGCAAAATGGAATCTCCTCCCATACACCCCAACAAAGGAGTTGATCGTCAACATTAGTGGTTTATGACTAACTGATCAAAAACGAAAACAAAAATGTAATGGGTGTATCGTAGTTTTATGTATTTATTGTGTGCAAATTAGATAAGAGTACTAGTGTTCTTCTGGCATGGGTGGGCTCCCAAGTACAGTCACAAATGAGTCTATTTTTTAGAATACCCGTTCCCGCGAAAATTTGTTGTCATTTCCCTGAAAAAACATGGCAAAAGCAGTCCCGCTTTTCCTGATTGGTTAAAGTGGCGTCCCTTTGTTTGTTTTTGCGCGTAAAGTGTATCTAAAAATAGGCCCACTTGTGACTATGATGGGGCAAGACCGTATATTGATAGAGAGAGACTCTTATCGAATTCATTTTTGTTGTGTGCTCTCAAGGAAAACGGCTTATTTACCGTAATTCGGAGGGTCGTTAAGTTAATTAAAACATAACATAGGTATTTGATATGCATAAAGATTTATAGATAGTAAGAAATGAGCTATTATGGATCAAAGAATGTATGCAGAATGAAGACAAGCTTACCGGACGTTTAGTTGCTTTCAAATGGGCTTTCATTGACCAAATGCATAAATGGCGGCCAAGAATGTCTTTTGTTTATGTGCTAATGAGACTCACTAGCCTCGCTCTCAAGCAACCTTTCTTTTGTATTTTATCCATGCAAACGAGGCTACTGAGGCCAATTAGCAAATAAACAAAAGAATATTTTTTTGGCTGCCATTTATGCATTCGGTCTATTAAGCCCAGCATTTTATTACGGTCCTCTTGCTACTTGAAAGCTTTTTCCCTTTTGCACAAATGAAACGAAATGAAATAATGAAACTGCATTAAATTGTGGGCTTGATATCAGGCGGGCGTTCAGTTTGTATACTGTGACCGTGAAGGACCGGGGAGTAATCGGAAGAAAATTGTAAGAGCGCATTTCCGAACGGTTGAAACTGAACCCCCACAGGAACCCCCACAGTCAGGTAGGACACTTCATGGTAAATACATAACAAAAAATCTTTGGGGCCAAACAGGGAGACGAGTAATCGATTGTTTCATGCTCCCTAAGTATATCGTTTGAAGTGTTTAGTAACTCCTTGGAACTATTTAATCCTGAGCACTTGTTCGAGATTTGTTAGTTTTAATGACCGTCGCGGTCATGAAGTATCTTCACCTTGTCAGTATAACGCATGGCTGTGTATTTGTCATAGAGTGTCCCACCTGACTGTGGCAGATCCGCTCTGGGGACCGTTTCTCGAAAGTCCCGAAAACTTTTCGGGCCCGAAAAGCCATTTGTGAAACCGCTAACCATTTGTTTTGGAAAGCCAATCTTTTAACATGTTTTTAAGCCAATTGAAAGAACCATGTCTGTAATGTTTGACGACTTAAATCCTCTCTATTCTTGAGATACAGAAGATATTGTGACACCCGAAAATGGCCCGTAAAGTTTCGGGACTTTCGAGAAACGGGCCCCTGGTCACAACCACTTTCGATTTGCTGTTGCCTCTGCTTATCAAAGCAAAGCAATGTTGATTGTGTCTTTGAAAAATCACTCCTTTGTAGGAAAGATACTTTTCGTCTTTGGCCGACGAACCTTGATTAGGAATCGAACGCGAACTGCGATAACAAACACGAGGCTAAACAGGCCTCACAACTGAAATAAATTTTTAGGGACTTGACGTCGTTTCGTATTTCTCATCATACATCTTCAAAAGTAACAGTTACCGTTAGCTAAAATTTTTGAAATATATAACAGTAATTTGAGTAGCTTTTGAGGTAATATTGATTGTAACAAAAGGAGGTAATACAATACTCTACGAAGATAAATAGGAAACAATGAAAACGAAAGAGAATATATATCCCAATAAAGATACAACTTTTCGCTGCTAACGTATTCATTTCGTGATTTTCCGCCATCCTTAAGTGAATACTCTAGCAGCGAAAAGCTATATCTTTATTAATAAGTTTTACATGTGTATTAGGTATATGCATTTCAGGTATGCGCTTGTTTAGCCTTGTTTCAGTAATTATGATAGGATTTGAAGCGCCTGTAATACGGTCCTTGAAGACTTATATTTTGAACTGGGACTGAAATGACTCTAAGTGAAATGATTAAGAGCGCGATTTCTTAATCATTCATTCACCTGTACTATGAACTCGTAACAGGCCAGCTCCCATATTTCTTGTTTGCTCGGATCACGTTTACTGTAAAGCAGTGCAGCACAAACGCATGAATTTTTTTCAGGCTTCCTTAGCAACTGCTTAAGTTACTGACAAGTGCTGTGGTTTGTTTCATTTAGAGCTATCGGTTGTGTAAACACAAAGACTCGCTATACAAGGCGTGGTGCCCTAAGCACTCGCAGATGCCGTGGACGCATACAGTGTAAAGTTCTTCGATACTGAATTAGTGCAATAAAAAGCCGCTAATTGCAATGTGTCCGTAATATGCTATGAGATGTTACCTGTCATTTCTTTTTTTTAAATCTCCCTTTCCGTTTTCTCCAGCTGGAAATATCTTTCAGGGGTTTCGTCTGTTTCTTACTGTTTGCAGAGTTTATATAGGTGGACTCGTTAAGAAACTCTGGAAACTACAAAAGCGAAGAAAGTGAGGCAGCGCTTCATGCTAACTTGACAGTGACCACGCACAATATTTTGTCCTCAGTTCACAACAGAGTTTTGACAGAATAAATTAATCGAAACTTTATGACTGCTTGTCTTTTAGAAAAAGGCTGTGGGTTATGCACGAATGGTAAGGGCCAAAACAGCGAACAAAAACATGAAACGAAGAAACTCGTCGAGTTTCATAACCATCTTCATACATTAACTAAGCTGTTTGTTGATCACCATCTTGGATAATCAGTTGTGCTTTAATGTGAATTCGAACAAAAGCAAATCGTGAAGCAACTGACCCCTGTTATGATACGTCTTCGTGTTTACTAACTTCTTTAAAACATAACCACTGCAGATGAACCCATGTGCAGCACAAACGTTTCTAGATTTTATTTTCCTTCCCGGATTGATCAAATGCTAAAAAATTAACAAAGAAACCGTGGTTGTAGATGTTACTATGTCCTATTTTTCATTAAAGTTCTTATTTGCCTGCCAAATACAAACATTTTAATTTTTTGGCTACCAAATAAAAGCTTTTTCAAATTATGGGCTTTAAAATTGTCTGGAAAAATTTTAGCCTTTAAAAGTAGGGCTTCCTAGACAAATTTCAGTCTATAGCTTCTTATATCGGCGAGATTAATTGTTAGAGGCAAACTTTTGCTCTAATATTGCCCAGGCGTTTGTCAGTAATTAACCAAAAGTTATTTCAGAGAATACCAATTTTTAAAAGCTTCATTCAAAAAACAAATATGGTGACTTGCTACTTTAAGTTGGTTGGTTCAGTTTGAACTTCTTACGTAGCGTTATTACGAGAAAATGTTCCTCAGTATGACCTAGCCTCACACTTATTCGGTTTTCGTAGAAAAGTCCAGAGGGTGGCCGTCTTACAAAAAGGCCGGTGGAAAGAACGAAAAAAAAAATGCGAACACCAGTAAAGCTCTGAGATGACAAGGCTCTTCACTAGAAATCTGGTTAACTGGGTGCAAGAGTTGAATCATTCGTTTTTCTGGTTTCGATTCCAAGGAAGGAAGATAAAATATTATGCCTTAACTGACCACTTCCCATGCATCGGCGCTTTCCATGGACAATGAAACTAATATTAAAGATACAGTAGCTTAAAGTTTGGCTGGTAGGCACGCAGTATGTGACTTAAGCTAGAGTTGTCCTCAGTGAGCTCAAGAAAAAAAGACCCTAAACCCCCCCCGGCGGCCACGTTAACGCCACATAATCACCTATAGAGTTTGGAAGAACGTTTACTTTTGGCCTCTGCTTATAGCTCTGTGAGTATGGCTCACTGGCTAGCATATTCACAGGCTGCGAAGTAGCAGAACGGAAAATTAGCTTTATCATACTTCCAACACTTAAGCCTACAAGGAAGAAGAAGGCTTAAATAGTTAGTTAAAGATATTGAGATATTTATTATGACTCAATCATTATGGCAAGCTCGTTTTCCTCACCGTTTTCAGACGACGGTGTTATTTTCCGAAATCTCACAACAAAAGCGTCTTTTCGTTGCGATTTTTTCGAGAAAACGTCAGCGATTACCTTCCTAATGGCTTTAAATCTCCACACGCAGACCAAAGGATTGAGGGAAGAATTGAAAAATGCCGCTGTTTCAGGCCAGCTGTAAAAATTGTAACTGTCAATGTTGCCGAAGAGGAATTGATGGCTAAGGGTGACAACTAGAACAGGAAGATTAAACAGTACATAAACTGCCACGATGGACGCAACATTTATTGCCAGCTTGATTTGCATTTGTCGCATTGCGGACATGGACGAGTAGTGATGTTTTTTAATTTGTCTTTGGTGGCGAATTACTGTTTTCAGGATTGTAATTTGGATAATAACAGTAGTTACGAGGAAAAAGGACCACATTACCAGATGAATACCTCGAAAAACGTCATTCTGCGCCCATTGCAGAAATTTGAACAGTATGTTTATCAACCAAATGAACAAAGCCGTTTTCAAAACTCGCCGAGGACGGGCAATTGCAGAGTATCTTAGGTGATATTCTAAGGCTATGAGTCTTTCACAGCTTACAGCACTCAATGTCGTGAATGACACTCCGTAGTAAACGTAAAATCCCGACGAGTAAAGCATTCTCACCGAGCAGGGAACGAAGCCGTGCGCGTTCTCGAGCTGTCTGTAGGCTACATAGCTCGGTTGAACTAGGATACCAACCTGGAGGTCCGAGATCGCCAGGCAAGCAAGAAGGATATTGCAAGGCGATTGAGGGGATTTCCTTGTCAAAGTGATCAATACTATGAGCAGTTTCGCCATGACAGCGAAAGGCGACATCACGGCATTTAAGACACCTGTTACGAGATTAGTTTCGGTTCGTTGATGGAATACGTCGAATTTAGCATCAGGGAGATGGAAGCACTGACCGTCATCACCTGGTCCATGATTCGCTGGCGAAGTTGTGATGCTCAAATTGTGGGAAAGAACGATAGTAGAAGACTTCATTTTCCACGGTGTCTCGAAACTTGTGCTTCTCATACAGTAACTTTGAACATAATGAACCGGAGGCGGTGTTGAAATACCACTTTCGCCTCTTTCTTAAACACTTCACTACTGAAAGTAATTACTAATGGCATATGTCCGTAAAAACGTCAATAACACGTTTGTCGATTGTAGCCTATATGTCATGTAATTTGAAAATGTATTTCAGACAGGACAGACATGATGGAGCAGAACTAACTCAGAATCTGCAACTGATCGAGGAATCTATGAATTTTTTTTTACTAGTAAAAAAGGAAATTATGCAAATCACTGTATTTTATCGGTAATGACGTCGGGAGGAATTCAATTTATAATGCGATATGTATAATTCGGATTTTCTACCACTGAACTAATGGAGGCTCGTGGTACGTTTGGAAACGAAACGTCGAACGATGACAACGTCGTAATTGTAAAAAAGAAAAGTGTTGAATTCTTAAGCTCCTTGATTCTGAAATTAGGCACTTTAAGATCTACGACGGAGACGGCGATGCAATCTTCCCTTTCGTAAGCAAGAGAGACTTACGACAATTTTCACTATTGAAGGGGCACTGTCATGAGCTGCGCATGCTCGAGTTTGTTTGCTCTCGAGCCCACGGAAAATTCTAGCCGCCATCATGGATTCACGCGTGAGTTACGTATATTCGCCAGAGTTTCTCCTTTGTCCACCATGGCCCTCCCCAGTGGACACCATTTTGAATTTGTCGATTCAACTTGAAAAAAGTTCACCTTACACTTTTCAAGTTTTCACAAGACGCTTGCGCATGCGCTTCTCGTGACAGTTTCCTTTTAAGTTTATCGTTTGCCAATGAGGAAAAAAAATTTCATCTAGGACTACATCAGCAGCGTATGTCACTTAGAATTAAAAAAGAATGCGAAAAAACCTTAGAAAAAAAAAAAGAAAAAAAATTGAAAAAGTGGATAGAACGATATCGAACTCGGCTCTATGGCAATAGCGCAATGAACTTACCCGAAACGACACCTTGAAACTGGCAATTTTAAAGTATTTAAATGTAGCCTCTCCTAACAATTCACTTAAAGCTAACCGAATAAAAGGCTTGGTTACTAAGAATAGCATCGACCGTCAAAAATGGCATCGCTTGTTTACGAAAGAGAAATTAGCGACGACGACGACAAAAACGTCACCTCAAAATATAACTTTTCATTATCGTAAGTCTTCCGCCATTGTTCCATCTCGTTCACGTCTCACAATGTG
>NC_090893.1:23047117-23052117 GCF_036669925.1 Montipora capricornis
CCACAGACAGACAAACTCCATTAAAAAGATTTCCAAGAATAAATCAAGATATTTTCAAACAGTAATCTTTTTACTCGACTGATTCACTAATTTTGAAGACGAAGCAATGTTTGCGTCCTAAATAGTTATTTAGTTAGATTCTTTAGGAAGCTGACATCCTGACATTTAAAATGACATCGTTTTGGGTTGTGAAAGGAAATTGACTTAAGATTACCGGATGGTCATCCCCAAGCGCAGTAATAAAAACGCTCCGTCTATTAAAAAAAAAAACTAAGTTGACAGTTTCCTGAAATCATATGCTTTAGTCGCTTGAAGAGAGAAGAAACACGATGAATGGAACCACGGCCCATGAACTGGGAGTCTTAGAACATCCTACTTTGCCAAAGATTTTTTTGAGTGATTGTTTTATCCTTCCAGATCCACTCTACGACAAGGTAATGGCTCGCCATACATCAAATCTCACAACAGCAGTGATCAACGGATTGTGTTCACCTTTCGCTGTCATTGCTAATTGTCTTGTGGTGCTTGTAATCACAAGGAACGCTTCTCTCCAGACGCCTTCAAACGTTCTCTTAGCTTGCCTGGCGTTTTCAGATTTTTTAGTTGGTCTCTTGGTGCAGCCTTGCTATGTTGACTTTCGTCTCCTTGAAAATACCAAACATTTTGTGCCATGTGGCTTAAGAATCCTCTACTCCGAGAGTTTCTGGATCTGTTACGGTGTTTCGTTCTTGACATTGAGTGCCATCAGCTTTGAGCGTTACACTGCCTTACGATTACACCTTCGCTACAAAGAAGTGGTCACTTCAGAGCGCGTCCTCAAGGTGGTAGTTGGAATATGGCTCTTGGACATCTTTTTAACCGCTCTGGAATGGATCACTCAAACTAAGCATCTTCGGAATGTCCACGCTGGTGTATTGCTTTTTTACCTTCTCTTGACTCTTGCAACTCTCGCCAAGATCTTTTTGCTTTTCCGACGGCACCAGCGCCAGATAAATAGCTTACATGTTTGTCGCAGAGATCCGTTGAAAACCACCATTCAACGGCAAAGTAGACTAGCTGTGAATGTGGCATACATAGTGGCGATTTATGTGATATGCAACATTCCTGTTTTGGTTGTAATGGCTTATCTTTTTGCTGGGGGACGCTTTGCCACGTTTGATATATTCAGCTGGTCCGAGACTATCGCTTTCCTAAACTCGTTGATAAACCCGATACATTGTTGCTGAGACACAGGGAAATTCGCCGAGCAATCTTGGGTCTTTTTTGGGTCTTTTTTTTTGAGAAAGTGTTCGTTGCATGCAGGTGGATTTACGTAAATCAAAAATTGTATAAGAGGCAGTCGGCATAACGAACTCGACAATTACGGTCGCCGGCTGCCGCAGGAAACGAAAGTCACTTAGCTGACAAACACTGCACCAAAATAGAGTACAAGACAATATCCGTAGTTGACAACACCTTATTGACAGATAAAACTGAGATTCAAAACGTCAGCAAACAGGAATAATGAAAATGTGACACGAAAAAAGTGTTTAATTAAATTGCCCCTGTGACCAAAAAATCAATTCATATTTTTCTTTGGATTTCAAAACTATGTTAACAAAACACTAAGTGACCCACGTTTTAAGCCTTGATTTCAAAAAGACACCTCTTTATTTTAACTGTAATTTTCCTATTTAATGGTCTGCCATTACTAACATTATGTTTTTGAGAGAGCTGGATCGAGGAGAAAATGACGTCAAAGGCTCACTAGTTTAAGAATGCAATACGGGTGTACGCCGCAGAATTAATATGCAGCAGACTTTGCATATATAAAAAGCTGCGTTCACACGCTGAAATTTTAAGCTAGTGAGCCTCTAACGTCACTTTTCCCTGGATCCAACCGTCTGAGGTCCAATCGGTCAGTTTTGAACGCGAGTAATGGCGGACCGTGAAATCCAAAACTTACACTCAAAGTAAACGGCCTTTGGATAAAAATCAAAGCTCAAAATTTGCCAGTAAGCTGTTAGGCAAACACAATTTCCAAATCTGAAGGAAAAAAGGAAGTGGTTTTTTTGATCACAGGGGCACTTTAAGAAAGGTTATTGTATATGGAGACGTTGATCCATGCTATTTTGCCGAACTTCGAGCAAGGTATAACTCCTTAGACTTTTTACTCGTAATGCTGCCCTGCTGAAAATGAATATTGCCGTAATAAATGTCATCTTCCCGCTAATAAAGCAAAGAATACTGAGTCACTTGGTGAACTGGCACTTGTCAACTGCATTGCCACGACATGTCAACTAGGAGTGACCCATTCTCGTCACCAGAGCCTCGGATCGTATGTCTGCGCATGACCCGGGGCTCGGGGAAACTCTATGTAGGAGAACATTGCGCCCTATGGTTGGTTCTTTTAGCCAAAAATTGGTTATTTGAGCCTTACGACGCCTGCTCACGGCTTCAGCCAATATGAATGCATCAATTAGACACGCTTTTTCATTGTTCTTCACGAAAACCAACGAGAAGACACTTTATTTCAGGGTCCCCAGAGCTCTTCTCTCCGTAAGTCATGCGCAAAAGAGAAGCGCTTTGGGGTCGAGATTGGGAGTGACCAAGTCATTGCAAGCTGTTACGAGTAAAACGTACAGTACATTGTTAATAATTGCGTTGTATTTGTCAAAACCCATGTAAGCCGAACGTTTTGCTTTGTTTTGTTTTTTGTTCCAAAAACTGCAAAACGCTTTAATAAACCATGTTATTATCATTATCCTCAAAACTAGAGTGGATAATTTTTTACTTAATCGGTGAGCGATAGAGTGCATGCTCATGACCTCATGGAATTCACTAATGGCGTCGTTCTTCGCTTCGACGTTTAAGTAAATAGGACATTTGCATGATGACGCCATTTGACTACAAGTACCAGCATCCTACGGGTTTTGCTTCTCTCGAGCTAATTAGAGCTATTGTTATTTTTACCCCTCTGGGAACACAGAAAAAACAAAAACAAACTGAATTCTGGTAGTTGTAGTAAAATGACGCTATCGTGAAAATTGCCTATTGTCAAAGTAAGCTACAGCCAAAATATTGCCTTCGAAGCTCGATAATCCACAAATTATACTGCCAATCAAAAACTGGCAAATCATTGCGGGACAAAAGTGCCCTTGTAAAATTTCTTATTTATAAGAAATAACGCACTCTGTGATTGGCTTAGAGCAACTAAGCGCTCGGTCATTATTCTCCCGTAATGCCCATGGGCTTATGATAGATTATGCAGATTAATTTTTCTTCTTTAGAACCGTTGTGTTAGCCATATAATAAACAACTTAATAACCTCGACCGTTCGGTCGTTACAGCAAAATCTCAAAACCTCGGCCTAGGTGTATTGACCGAGCGATTATGGCAAGGCCTCAGTTTGAGATTTTGCTGTAACGACCTCACTCTCGGTTATTAAGTAGTTATTAATTAAATCTATGATTTAATGATAAAAGTGCATAATTATGCAAAAATAACAAAGGCTGCCCTAGTAAAATTTCTAATTTATAACCCATTTGTCAGAAGTGGTTGCTCTACAATATTCAATTCTGATTTTTTGAGGATTGATTAAAGAACGGCGACCTTATGCTAACGTGACAAAAGCTGTGAGCAAAGGCTCGACTGAAAAATGTTTCTGCATGGATTTTATGTTGTTTTATAGTTGTCTTAATAACTTTTGAATTCGTTCGCAGATATGTTTTGGCAATTGCTTAGCAATCTTCAGTTTCAGTGAGTTATGAAATAACTTACAACAGTCAAATTAACGTTGAAAAGTAATTAACTTTTTAGTTTTGTTGAAAACTTTTATTAAGGCCCTCATTACTAGCCTGAGATGTACTGACGAAAAAATTGAAAGTGGCTTTTTACAAGACTTCGGAATTTTTTTTTTCTGACGCTGACTGCTGGCTGAGATGAGCTTCCTTAATCTTCTATAAGTTCTTTCGTCTATTATTTCGGCTTAAATAAATAGCGCTGATAGAACTGCATGGCGGTTTCTCAAGTTATTCTCTTTTTAGTTCTGGTGATACATTCTGAGAAGCTGTGAGAAATTTTGTGGCCAACTTTACATAACGTAATTGCTATGTTGAGATGGCCGAGACTCTTCTAAGTGTTAAACATAAGTATGAAATTTGGGTTTTTGTAACGTTACAATAGAAAAGACAATAGAAAAACAAGGTTTTCAGCTTTGTTTACACTTGTTTTATAGTGTGTGTGGCTTGCCGGAAGGAAAATACCAGCTCAAGGTCATCCTACCGAAGTCCTACGCGTTTGTAAGTGGGCTGAGTTGAAGGCGACCTCCGGGTGACATGTTTTCCTGGGAACTGACTGTAATTTTTTTCTCAGGCTTTCCCCCGTAGCTGACTGAAAAATGTTTAAAATTTCAAGGACTTTTTTATCCAAAGAATCCACGGCTTTAGACGAGAGTTGGACAGAGTCTCTAAACCTACAACCTGTTCCTTTATGTTTGACAAGGAAACTCGTCAAGTAACTCTTTCTGAGTTTAGCCAAGTCAGCTCTATTATGACTCATCATGTTATAGAAGCCTTGTCAACGAAATCTTGTCCTTTGGATCCTATGCCAATTGAAACCAACCGCTTAAAGATCATCTTAACCTCATTGTGTCTGTTGTTACGGATATCGTCAACAAATCATTGTCGACGGGTGTGTTTCCAACTTATCTCAAACATTCCTTGGATCTTATACGACCACTTTTGAAAAAAACAAGATGTTGATCAGGAGAACCTGAAGAACTACAGACCTATAGCGAACATTCCCTTCCTATCTAAGGTAATCTTTGTTTGGAAACTAACAAGCTTATTCCACCTTTGCAGTCTGCGTATCGTAAGCACCACTCCACGGAAACCGCATTATTGCGTGTTCTGGATGGCATTTTGACGTCTCTTGATCATTGTGAAGATGTTATCCTGGTCATGTTGGATTTGTCGGCTTCCTTCGACACGTTAAATCATGAAATTCTCATATCCAGGCTT
>NC_090893.1:23057117-23074617 GCF_036669925.1 Montipora capricornis
TAATAAAGGCCCCACTCTGAATTGGAGTCAGTGTTTATAGCATCAATATTGCTGTTAGGAACACGAACATAACTTTTCTTCTGGCCATGATCCCTTCTTTCAATACTAATCGTTGTGATAGCACTCTGGCTTATAAAATAACGTCCACAAATCGTTATTTACATACATAAAGTTTCAAGTGTATGAATGCCTTTCAAAAGGGCCTCCGTCATTTTCCTCTACGCTTGAGGTTTTAGCATAGCAACAGCATTAATTTTTGTGTGCAACAAAATCACACGGTGTCTTTTAATTGCAATACCAGGAAGATTTAATTGTTGTTGTGTTAGCGCCGAGGAAGCTCTCAAAGGATGCACAATTCACGTAATGATTCCATTCGTTTGCGGAAATTTGATATCAGAGAGTTCTCCTTCGATACGGCCAGCTTCATCAGCACTTTTATGACTTTTACACAATGGCCGGATCTTGCTATATATTGCTTGCATAAATTGATTGCCCTTTGTGGACTCATCATGTACTTGACTGTACAGGCTAACACTCATTTTTTTTTAAAATCTCCATTTGAAAACGCTTTCATTTTGTCTGCCAAAAAAGGTTCTTCATTCAGTTTTAACTTCAAGAAACTAAGGCTATACTCCGAGTCCCTCTCACTTTAGAACCTACAGTGTCTACACTGACCTAACAAACGGATTAATGATCGAATTAAACGTTATTGATTTTGCGTATGTTGCTAGGGTTGGCAGCTGAAACCAGTGCTGACTGAACGTATTAATAGTATTGATCATCATTTCGTTGCATGGGGAATACGTACTTGGAGCTAACTTCTAATTGCTTGTTGATTGGCTAAAAACGTTAATTTAACTCTTTGACTCCCTTGATCTAAAACTTCATTCTCCTAACTACTTCCATAGATTTCTTCGTTAGCTGGTCATGAGAATTTGGCGCTCTATAAGGATCATACACTTTATAATGTTCATTCTCAATACTTGTATGCCTGACAGCGTAATGGAATTGAGTGGAGAATTGACATACTGATCAATCCCGTGAGTCAAATGGTTGAGGTGGCTTTCAAACTTCCAAAAAACCCAGCATTTGATACGTCCAACAAAGTTTCAAGTAGAATGTTTGATCGAAAAGTCGAAACTTTGCTCAATATTTGGCTAATGATTTGTGCTGGCTAAGTGTGGGATGATTAACGGTGAAACATGTACATATTGACATAAGTGACAGCAATGTTGGAACGAGACGTATGAATAGATACAAACATGCTATAAAACCAGAAAAAGAACAATTAACAACATTCGTTAGGGTTAAAAATTTCAACAAAAATGATGTGGTATAAATACGTGAAATCAAATTTAAAGAAATTAGTTGATTTCTTAGTGATAAAGGCAGTGCCTTTGTTAAAAGAAGCAACCCACTAGTTATTCTCCGATGGCAAAATGTATAGTAATGCGCTTGAGGAAAATATAAAGTTTCAATTTGCATATTAATTCTGTTCATGAAAAATTAAGAGTGGAAAAATACATTTCGGTCATGACAAATACCCAAACTGCTTTTGTAAAAAAATGGCATAGGTTTCTCTAGTGGCATATTTTGGTGTTGTTAACTAACTGTTAGTCAAGGCAAGTGTTTTGATCTGTAAATATGTAAAGTGTATTAGTGAAAACCACCCACTTCCTGCAGTAGATACAACACTCGGAAGATTGGCACGCTCTAGAGTTTTCTCTAAACTTGACGCGAACTCAGAATTCTGGCAGATAAAGCTAGCGTGGGAATCAAGACCGCTGACAACGTTCATCACCCCGTGGGGCCGTTTTTGTTTCAATGTGTTGCCTTTCGGAATCAGTTCTGGTTCTGAGAAATTCCAGAAGAATATGAATCTTATCCTCGCGGGATTTAATGGCGTGGAATGCAACATAAACGACGTTTTAGTCCATGGCAAAGACCAGACTGAACACGATCAGAGGTTAGAAGCTGTACTTAAGCGTCTGGTTGAAGCTGGCGAGACACTCAACTTGAGCAAATGCCAGTTCAGCACAGATAGAGTCAAGTTCCTGGGACACGTTATAAGCTTCAGTGGAATTGAGGCAGATCCTGAAAAGCTACAAGCAATTGCAGACCTACCGCCACCTCAAAACGTGCAAGAAATGAAAGCATTTCTTGGCATGGTGAACCAACTAAGCAAGTTTTCCGAGCACCTCGCTGACTAGACAAAGACCATCAGAGACCTTCTTCAAAAAGGAAACCAATGGACATGGGGAAGAGAGCAACAAAACGCATTTGAGCAGATAAAATCTGACCTCACGCAAGCTCCAGTGCTGTCTCTGTACGATCCAAACAAGGAAACCAAAGTGACAGCCGATGCTTCATCCTTTGGCCTAGGAGGGGTACTTCTCCAACTCCAACCTGACGACTCCTGGCGGCCAGTCTCATTCATGTCGCGAGCGATGTCTCCCACTGAAACCAGCTCTGCACAGATGGAAAAAGAAGCCTTAGCGCTCACTTGGGCATGCGAACGATCCTGGGAGTACATAGTGGGAAAATCAATCTCTGTGGAAACAGACCATAAACCCCTGGTGCCACTCCTGAGTACTCACACACTGGATCAACTTCCTCCGAGAATCCAAGGATTTAGAATGCGACTGATGAGATTCCACTCAAGGAGATCAAGCATGTCCCCGGGAAGAAGATGTACATAGCTGATGCGCTTTCAAGACTCCAAACGCGAAACCAAACAGTGAAGTCAACAATTGACGATGACGAAATGCACGCACACATTGAAAGCGTGATCTCATCCCTGCCTGCCTCAGACACATGCACGATTACAGCAGATCATGGAAGCACAGGAAGAGGATCCTGTTTCCAGGCAGATGAAGGTTTACTGCTATGAGGGATGGCCTGACAAGTAATCATTAAACGATGCAATGAAACCCTATTGATCAAGTAGGGGTGAACTGTCTGTGGTGCAGAATATTCTGCTCAAAGCATCCAGGATCGTAATCCCTTCCTCCATGCGTCTCGAGATACTTGACAAGATCTACGAAGGCCATCAAGGGATCGCTAAGTGCCGTGAACGGGCCAAGAACTCTGTTTGGTGGCCAGGACTCAGCCGAGAAATCCAGGATCTGGTGCAACAATGCAGAGTTTGCGCTCTCCAGAGAGAAAGCAAGCCTGAACCGCTTATCACGACACCCTTACCCGACCGTCCCTGGCAATTCGTAGCCACAGACGTATTTGAGCTGAAAGGTGTTGATTACCTTATCGTTATAGACTAATTCTCAAGGTACGATGAAGTAGCAGCTATGCAGACGACCACAATGTCAAGTGAGGTCATTAGGGAACTTAAGTCTCCATTTGCAAGACATGGCATCCCAGAGCAAGTACGATCTGACAATGGTCCTCAGTTTGACAGTGCAGAATTCTCCTACTTTGCTAAGGAATGGGGATTCAATCATAGCACAAGTAGCCCTAGATTTCCCCAAGCAAATAGAGAAGTCGTGCGGGGAGTTAGAATTGTGAAGAATCTTCTAACAAAGGAAAAAGACCCTGCTTAAGCATTACTTGCCTACCGATCAACACCACTAGCATGCAAGTTCTCCCCTGCCCAGTTGCTGATGGGATATAAAGTTGAAACACCGACCAGCACGATAAGAAAAAACCGTGTTCACCTTACTCCAATGCCAAATCAGTAGGAGGAACATGAGCGGCCGACACCAATGGTGAGCCAAGTTCCCACAGAAGGCAAAGTAGCAACATCTGTTCGGAAGGACACTGCTGTTACTAAGGGAGACATTCAAATACCCCCTGTAACACCCATTCTTGCCACTAGGCCCAAGAGAATTATAAGACCATCGTTGAAAGTAAGAGAGAATCTAGGTTTAGCTTGAGATTATGTAGATCATTTGTCAGACTTCTCATGCTCTGTTCGTTTCCCTATATATTCTTAAACTTTGGGGGGGGGGGGGGGAGATGTTGTGTTAGCTTACATGAAGTATTGTTAAAGTTAGTTAAATGGCGTCTTGAAGTAAGACCCTGTTGTTCATTGAAGACCACCGTAAGGCCAAATAACTCGACATCTACTAGTCGTTCTTGCATTGGAGCACCAATTGGGGACACTATAAACTGAAATTAACAATTAACGTAAATCAAATCAAATCAAATATTTGTTTAATCTGTCTGACTTGCTATCCAGCTGACAGCTGTATGTTTACTTTTTACTTTTTTATTTATTTATTTTTCTCTTTATTAAAACCCTTTTCCGTACCTTAAGTTATGTAATCGTGGTGACTTACATCTACGAAAATCGTTCAATTATAAGCGATTTTAAAAGCAGGAACAAATAAAAACTAGCTATTAGAAACTACGTTCTGGTGTCATCATACAACATTCTCAATCTGTTAGTCCCGTGATAAGAAAGGCGTTGACTCAGCTTGTGATTGGTTGCTTTTTGTCCCTCTCTCTGTTGTGATTGGCCAATCTTCGAGCAAGATCTCTATTTGAGAATCACGAGTTGCCACACGCGAAAAGCAAGCGAAATCGTGTGGCACACGCTCTGTAATTTTGCTAAATATATAGAGCTCACAGGGAAGCAAGGGAATAACAAAGATCTCGATGGATTAGTCGGAGTATTCTGATTTTCCGTAGTTATATGATTTGTCCTGTTTTCACGACATTTAGTTGTTTGTTCACAAAACGGAAAAAGAAATCAAATTGGGCCCATGGAAAGAGACGTCCTACTTCACAACATTGCCCCGGTTGTTTAAAATCCGTTTAACGCTAACCTTAGATTGAGACTAAGGAGTTTATTTCTATACTCCCAAAAGTGCTCAGTGCTGATATTCGGCAACATTTTACATTGGAGGAAGTCAACCTCAAAACACAAAAACGAGCAAAAGAAACTTACGTTTACGATAATCCCGGATTAAGTTAATCGGCTTTCGAACAACAATAATGATGAATAAAATCTACTTTCGTTGCAGAACATTGCACTTCATTTAGCCGACGCAGGATGTCACCTGGATGCAGTGACGCGTTTGCTTTCATCTGACAAACAAGAGAGATGTACTCGTTAACAAAAGGAAGGAAAAAGTACCGGACGCTGCCATGCAAGCCGAATAGAAAGTACTGCTTGCTATTATGAGCCACAAAAGGTAAGAAAGGGATAGGACTTATACTATATCTTTATTATCTATTTATTCAAACGCGTTTCAGTGTTGGCTAAGATCTCTGCCACAATTATTCTAGTCATTCGACAAAACACGGTCCTCGTTTAAAGATACTGACATCATGTCTCGAGATGTTACTATGGCCATGGCTTTGTTATACACAGGCTTATTCCAAAATGACCGCCATTTTAGTATTGTTTTGTTTCTATGCAAATTGGCTCCTATGGCCTCACTTTCAAACGTAAAATTCAAAAGAATATTTAAACTTGAACGAGGCCATAAGGGCGAATTTGAATGGAAACAAAAGACTACTACAATGACGGTCATTTTGGAACAAGGTGTAAAGCGTTACTGTAGTATTTGACTGAGCAGAGATTGTGCAATGGTTAGAGCATTCGGCTCCCACCGGTGTGGCCCGGGTTCGATTCCCGGTTTCTGCGTCATATGTGGGGTTATTTTATTGCTTCTGTACTATGATTTAATTGTTTTATGTGCGGTGTCTCCATGTAGCAACCCAGCGCTAAGTACATTTGACATTTACGTTTCAAACAGGTCAGAACGCGACAAAACACAATTTTTAGTGCTCTGGAACTCACTCCCTTTTTTCTTTAGATTTCGTGCCTAATTTTAATTTTTAATTTATTATTATTGTGAACTGGCCAAGCCGAATATAAAAACTACAATCAATTTTTTTTATTGGTGTCGTACAAGGTGGGATCTCTTAACCCTTTAAGGCCTGAGAGGCGGGGGAAGGGGGGGGGGGGGGGGCATTGACGAATAAAATCGTCTTGCGTTAGACAGAGTAAAAGCTGTAGCTGGTGCTTTAAGGTGCTTTTACATTATTATTGTGAACTGGCCAGCCGAATTTAAAGAGCGCAATCATTTTTTTTCCTAAATTAGTGTCATTCGAGGTGGGATCTCTTAACCCTGTAAGGCCTGAGAGGAGGGGGGGGGGGGGGGCATTGACGATTAAAATCGTCTGGCGTTAGACAGAGTAAAAGCTGTAAGTGGCCACTGGGAGTTAAAGGTGCTTTTACACTGTGAAATTTTTTGTGCAACTTGTCTCGCAACACCATGGCGAGATAATTGACAACTATCCACCACCAGCCACCGACCTTGAGGTAAATACGTGTTTTCATATTTACTAAAACATTGAGATAAAATAGCACAAAAAGATGATTTTAACTTATTTATTCCTGCAACAATTGCAGTATTTTCGAGCGCAAATCCACCTGAGTTGCTCGGAGGTCAATAGCAAAGGATATTTGGAGATTGAGTAGCCAATCAGAGCGTGCCTTCAAGGCTATCCACAGTTTTAGCATATACTAAGTTCCAATGTAACACACCGGTACCTTGCAACGACTAAAACCATTGCAAAAAGTAGACTTGAGTTCTACTTTCCACAAAGTTGCAACACATTTTGGATCATTGCATAGTGTAACAGCCAATGAAAATGTTCCCCCGTCCTCATGTCATCATCAAAAACGATACAATTCGCAAGAAACGTTGCCCAGTGTACAACTCGTCGAGAAAATTGCCTCGCAATATGGGAACCTTTGTCGCAAAAAAACTGGAAGAGAAGTTGCTAGAAAAATTGCAAAGTGTAACAATGCCCTTAAACACTCAATGGGACCATTAATTTACGCGGTACGGCATTTGTCGCATGCGACAAGCTTACCACAGGCTAACAACTCGTTTACGATTGTCGTGTAGTTTGGAACTATTTGCAGGAAACCAAGTAAACGTCTCTACGCTCTACGGTGTTTGAAGCGAAGTGGTGAGCTTACTAGAGACCTTTGTTCTGTTTTCTGCTGTTTTATTCGATCCGTCGTTGAATATGCGTGTGCTGCGTGGCACTCTTCCCTGTCTAATGCCCTGTCTGACGAACTTGAACAAATACAGAAACCTGCTACAAAGATCATGCTTCCTGGCCTGTCCTACCGAGAGCGACTCGCTCATCTGAAACTACCCACCCTCCAACAGCGCAGAGATGAGCTTTGTCGTCGTTTTTACAAGACCATAATGCGACCTGAAGACCTAATCAATGATGTTTTACCTCCAATAACTGAATCTGTCTACTCTTTCCGGGACGCAAGGAAAATTCCACTAATAAAATGTCGCACGAAACGTTTCCAGAATAGCTTTATCCCTTACGCAGTTAAGAAATGGGACGCGTCACCTTAATTTCAGCTGACATTGTATCTAATTATTAAATATTTCGTATGAATTTTATTAGTTTTATATCATTGTAATCTTGAGTTTTTCAAATATTTGTCACATTTATTTGCCATTCAAGAATCATTAAAGTTGCATAATATAATATTACGTCAGAGAAAATGTCGTAGCATCTTAAAACATGTTTTAAAACGCTGCGACAATCGTAAGTCATGTCATAGACCTGTCGTAAGCTTTTCGCCGGCGCCAAAATGCCACCCTGTAAATCGGCCCGAAGATGTCTTCTCCACAACATCAAGGCTGCCGCATTACGAGAGGCACATAAACGATGACGACGACGACGATGATGACGATGATGATGATGATGATGACGATGATGTTGATGATGTTGATGATGTGGTGCTGTTCACGATAATCATTATAAACGACGACGACGACAATGATGATGATGATGATGATGATGATGACGATGTGCTGTTGATGATAATCATTATCGGAGGGAAAGATGATGATGACTAGACTGCTCGCAGTCCCTTCTGAGTTAGTCGAACCACCCACTTTGGTCACGCAGGCGAGTCTAGGGGATAATGGTAATTGAGCAATATATCTTTGCTCAATCACCATTCTCCCCTCGGCTCCCTTGCGTGACCAAAGCGGTCGGTTCGACTAACTCGGAAGGGACTGCGAGCAGTCCAGATGATGACTGGCTAAATATGCTATTTGTAGCTGGTACAAGGGAGCAGGCCAAATGCTGCAGCTGTAAAAAAAAAGTAACTTCTTGAAAATAGAAGTGGTAAACCGTTCCATTTAGAACAGAATTACGAAAATTACGATGGTCAGAGCTTGCGTTGGAACGCGCGTTTTCAAGACTCGTCATCAGAGCTGAGAGGAGAAATCCTCGCACTCAACCAAAGTCATTAAGCTTCAAGTGGAATGAAATGATAAAATTGGTGAGAGGTGCATCATCTCCCAAAGGTCACTTTGCACAAATGAATGCCTTTGTCTTAAAATAAAATACCCAGAAGTTCCTGCTGCGGTGAGAAAGTTCGTGAGTTTGGCACCCTCATGAATGAATTACAAGTTTGGAATTCCACTAATCAAAATTGCCCTTACAAATTTGCGATTGTTTATTATTTCCTATATTTTTAAAAACTTCAGAATTCCTGCCCTCGGTACGTAGCTGTGTCGTTTTCCTAGAAAAAGTCCCTCAATCAAATCATTCTGGTGTACCGAAATTAAGGTGGCTTACTACAGTTTTAATGGATTATAACAGCTCAACTTCTAACTCTTTTGAATAATGTCCCAAGATGTTTTTCATTCTCTATTTACTGTTTGCTTAAGTCTTTTGCCATTCTATGTGAAAATTGAACAATAAACGTAAACAAATGGCCAAAATGAACGACCAAGTACCTAAGGAGAGACTGGAAGCTAGTAGTTTAAATCACGTTTTTCTCAAAATCTACCGGTATGACCTCCCTCAAAATTTCAGGAATAAGGAATTGGCTCTGATTCAGCATTCATGCAAAGTAAAATAAAAATTTGTAAGGCACATTTTTCGCAAAGTAATAAGTTGTGAAATCAAAATTATCTCAAAATCTACCTTAAAGATTTTTATTTTACTTTGCATGAATGCTGAATCAGAGCCAATTTCTTATTCCTGAGCAAACAGCAAATAGAGAATGAAAAATATCTCGGGACATTATTCAAAAGAGTTAGAAGTTGGGCTTTTCTAATCCATTAAAACTGTAGTAAGCCACCTTAATAAATCGCCAAAAACTCGTCGTTCTAAGAATGACAAAGCCAATTAAGAGGTGCAGATCTGACACAAGACTTTGATGATTTTGGAAAATAGCGTTTCCTTTCATCGCTTTTTCTTTATGCCTGCTTTTTCTTCATAATTATGCAATAATTTAAATAAATTTTCAAGCCGGATTTTTCATAGTTTTTTTTTTCCTCTTGTGGATATTCATGGATCAATGCTTAAGCAAAGAAGAAAATCCTGACAATGAAGATTACAAAGTAAACTATAAGTTTCAAAATAGTCTTGTTCTCCACTTTCATCATCTTCATGGTCACCTTCGCCACCGTCGATGTTGTTGAGGTCATTATCGTCAACACCTCTATCATCATTGTCATCCTGGACGTCGCCACCGTTGTCGTCATCGTTGTCGTCATACTTTCTATCATCATCTTTCTCGTCGCTGTCACCATCGTAGTCGCTGTCATTGTCATCACCATCATAATAATCATCATCATCCTTATCGTTATCATCGTCATCCTCATCATCTCTATAACCATCCTCATCGTCGCTGTTGTCGTCATTGTCATCATTATCATCATCATCATCATCGTCACCATCTCCATCACCGTCGTCCACGCTGTCGTCATCATTATCATCATCACCACCATTATCATTATCATCATCCTCGTCTTAATCTCTATCATCATCGTCATCGTTGCCGTCGCAAACGTTTTCTTCATCATTATCATCATTATCATCATCGTCATCATCTTCATGGCCGCCATCGTCGTTGCTGTCGCCGTCGTTTAGCCATCATCATCATCATCGTCATCGTCATCGTCATCGTCATCATCGTCACCATCTCCGTCGCCGTCGTCCACGCTGTCGTCATTTTCATCATCATTACCATCATCATTATCATCATGCTCGTCTTAATCTCTATCATCATTGTCATCGCTGCCGTCGCAAACGTTTTCTTCATCATTATCATCATTATCATCATCGTCATCATTTCTTTCATCATCTTCATGGCCGCCATCGTCGTTACTGTCGCCGTCGTTTAGCTATCATCATCATCATCGTCATCGTCGTCATTATCATCATCATCATTATCATACAACAACTTAACGTGGCTTGAGCCTGCGATCCAATTGAAGACCAGTACCTGGTCAGCGATCCACTTGAAAAACCAACTGAACTTGATAAGCTTGTTATATAGTCACGTGATACTGGTCACATTGTCATACACGGAGGGATGCCGTGACGTAGGTACGGTCGTACGGAGAGCAAAACCAAATTTTCTCGCACATCTGGGTTGCCATATTTTCTTACCTATGGTGCATTTAGCATCTCCCATGGTGCCCTCGACCAGTGGAGCTCGGCTATAAACAACAAAAATTAGACTAACTGACTGACCAATTAACAGCATCACTGACTGACATCCTGCCTCATCCTCCTGACCGTCCAAACAAATGATCGACCTAAAGAAGAATGGGCAGACTGACTGACGCACTTGCTGGCTGACTGACTGATTGACTACTGGAATGAATAATAAATTAGTTGATTGGTTCATTGATTGACTAACTAAATAGCTAACTGATTGACTAACTGACTGATTAGCTTAGTGACTTACCGCTGACTGATTGGCTAAATGAATGGCCGACTGACTGAATGACTGCTTAATGGATGGCCACACTGACCAAACAAATCGATTGATTTATGGGTTGACTGATCGACTCACTGACTCACTGACTGACTGACTGACTGAATAGTCGACAGATGGACTGATTGTTTAACTGAATGACTGGTTGATCGTTTGCCTGAGTCTGACTGATTGAATAAAGGTCTGACTGATTTACTGACGGATAAATGAAACCCTAAAGAACTGCTTTGAGGGAATGCCTGGCTGTTTGACTGACTAACTGAATGACTGAATAATTGACTGACTGATTGAATGAATGAATGAATGAATGAATAAATGAATGAATGAATGACAGAATTCCTGAGTGATTTATAGTCTGACTGACTGACTGAATGAATGAATGAATGAATTATTGATTGATTAATTGGAGAACTGAATGCCTGAATAATTGAGTAACTGACTGAGTAAATGACTTACTGACTATCTTAAATATTGAATAACTCACTGAAAACTGAAGGACATCTTATGAGGGAGTGAATGTTTGATTGCTTGTTTGACTGACAGACTGATTGATTGATTGATTGATTGATTGATTGATGAATTGAAAATGAAAAACTGCATGAGGGAGTGCCTGACTGACTGACTGACTGACTAAATAAATGTCTGAATAATTGACTGCATGAGTGACTGGATTAAACAAAGTATGACTGACTTATTCATTGACTGAATATCTAAAAAATGAAGGGCTGCTTGAGGGACTTTCTTACTTACTGACTGATGGAATGAATGACTGAATATCAGTGACTTAATGATTGAATAAATGACTAAATGAATGGTTTATTTATTGAGTGTCTGTTGTTTTATTGACTGAATGAATGAATGAATGAATGATTGATTGATTGATTGATTGACTCATTGAATGAATGAATGAATGAATGAATGAATGAATAAATGAATGAATGATTGATTGATTGAATTATTGATTGATTGATTAATTGGAGAACTGAATGGCTGAAAAATTGACTGACAGACTGATTGATTGATATATTGATCTATTGATTGATTGATTGATTGATTGATGGATAGATGGATGGATGGATGCATGGATGGATGCATGGGTTGATTGATTGAAAAACTGTATGATGGACTGCCTGACTGACTGACTAAATATGTGTCTGTATAATTGACTGAGTGACTAAATTAAAGAAAGTATGACTGCCTTATTCATTGGCTGAATATCTAGAAAAGGAAGGACTGCTTGAGGGGCTTTCTTATTGACTAATGGAATGAATGACTGAATAACAGTGACTGAATGAATGAATAAATGACCAAATGAATGACTGATTTTTTGACTGTCTGAATCTTATTCTATTGACTGACTGATTGAATGAATGAATGAATGAGTGAATGAATGAATGAATGAATGAATGAATGATTGAAAAGGAACCGATTGAGAGACATCCTGACTCATTAATTGAGGGACTGAATGACTGACTGATTACTTATGTATTTTGAAGTTGCTTGAGGGACTGACTGCCTTCCTGGCTGACTGACTGATTGATTGCATGAATCTCTGAATGACTGATGACTGACCGAGTTATTGACTCTGAAATGGGTTTATCAACGGGGTGAAATATGGTCAACTGACCACTGTAAAGAAGTTGAAAGCTGGCGAAGGGATTACGCTCAAAATGGCAGCCTGGAATTTCTTTGCAGTGGTCAATTTCGCTTATCAACCCAGTCGATAAACTCATGTCTGTGTTCAGTTAACTTCCCCACCCACGCCTCCCCATTTTTTTTTAGAAACTAAACCCCTTTATCCATTTTGCTATTTATTGACTGGGTTAATCTGGACGATGCACTGACTGAAAAACTGAAGTACTACTTGAGAGACGACTTAGGGTGTCGTAGTAATGATCAACGGCACCTCCCAGCCCTCTGACCGCGTCAATGCTAGCCTCTGCTGTTGGGTCACATTCGATGACCTCAAGAGGTTTTCACCCTGGTATTCAAATGTTCTTACTTTATCATAATCGACCATATCTAATTGCATCTGGCTGGGGCGCAGTACTCTAAAATAAGGACCGACTAGCTACCAAAGTTGCCATAATTATGGTGTGGTCAAGCTTCGTCCCTTATAATTCGGCTGGCCTACTGTAAGGGAGTGTGATTACACAAGTGTATTTTTTGCGTTTATCAGAGCATGATTCATGATCCTCTATTCGACCAGAGGTGTGGCTTTTTCAAGAAAGGATATTGTTCAATTTTGAATGAAGAGGTGAAGTCGGCTACATGTGAGAAACGAACTTCTAAATTACGTTTCTTTTTCAGAAAAACATTTGAATGTATCTTTACTTCGTTAAAACACAGACATCACTTGCAGTCCCGGGGAGGGGGGGAATCCTTTGTAAAAGTGGGGGTTGCTCGTCGGAAATTTTGAAAAGAATCCCTAAGAGGTACCAAGATCCTCTCTTGTGGGCGTGGCATGAACTTTTTTCACCCCTAAGGGGTACCAAATTATAGGTTTTAATGAGACAAAATTAAGGAATAGTTAATTATCAAATACCTCCTGTAATAATTTTTCGCCTCAGTACCCTAAAAGGTACCGCTAAAGCTCCCGCTGTGGACCTTTTGAGGCTGAAGACCCTAAGAAGTACCAAAACTGCTCTTTTAACCCCTAAAAGGTACGACGAGCACTCCCGTCCATTTCATATGGGAGTCCCGCCTCCCCGGGTTGCAGTCTACCTGTAGGCGAGACTTTGGCAAGAAAAATAAGCTTAAAATGGATCACAAATGTTCTCCTTTGCATTTTATCCTGCCAGAATTAAGCGATTGTCCTCTCAGACCTAATTATTTTCAGATTCATGTCCTCTATGCTTTTTCTTGTTTAGTTTAACGTGCACCGAGATATTGTGCGTTGATTGGCTAAGATACTTTACTTGATGAGAAGATGTTGTAAATGTAAAAGGCCGGAGAAATGTGGGACTTGTGGCCCCGAATCGAGCGTTTGACGGAAAGAGGCGCCACTGAAGCTATCCGTAAATCTTTGCAAGTTTTAGTTAGAAATAAGATTGCAGCCTGCTCCCTCTAAATGTCAGTATGGTGTCTCAAATACCATTGCTTACTTGTAGAGACAGACTTCCAATGCATTCAGGGACTGGTCATAAAGTACAGGAGTGGGTGAGCTGGGAAAGGCAAAAAGCAATGGGGGGGGGGGGATGGGTGGGCCATCATTTTCGTGCTTGAAGAAAAGGGGGCTTAAAGAAAATCATACTGTACGTTGGGGGTAGACCTTGAAAAATTATGTCATACTCTATTTGATTTTCAATGTAACGGCCTTGAAAATGCAGTCTACAGCAACACAATTGTTCAAAATTTCCCGTGGGAGCATGCCCCTTCCCCCCGGATCCCCCTAGAATCGTTGGCTTTGTCAATTACGGGCCTAAGCAATCACTTGCACCACTTCCGCACAAAAACCTGTCTACAGGTCTGGATGCCAACCAAGAGTGCTTAAAGTAAGATGATAACTTATTAACATAATCTGAACTTGCAAGGGGCATGAAGAGGATTTGGGAGAATTCGAGACAGTTACACAGTCTCGGGTTTGCATAACTGTCGAGAATCCTCCCCACTCCCCGAGAGTTTAGACAAGCGTATGTAAACACAGAAGAAAGTCCTCTATTGCTTTTATGACAGATTTCTCAAAAATATTTCGACATATGAAGGAAAATGCTGTTTTTTTTACTCCCTGATTGAAACAGATTTTCTTGATACACGCTCATATTTCATACCAGCCAATCAAAATGCGCGTCTGACAACACATAACCAATCAAAATTCGTGTGATGTCACAGATGTTCTTGCATATCCTCATCTAAACACAGCTATTGACCACTGAAAGTGCGAGTATTATCCTTACTTTTTCATAAATAATAATAATAACAATAATAATAATAATAAAATAATAATAATAATAATTATCATTCGATGTATTTTTCCTTCCTTTTCATTGGCCGAGAGCCCACCACGTGACCTGCAAATAACTGTCTATAAATAAGTGTTTTGCTGCAAATAATATTCTGCTCATGCGTAATTGAAACCACTCTCTCGTGTGAAAATGGCAGTTCGCCTTCCTGAGCTTTCAGAAAAAGATTTAATTGTTGGGAATTGTGAGAAATAAAGTTAAATCAGTCATCAAATGATAAAACAATTATTCAACTCGGTTATCGCAAAATATCGTGATTTGTCAGTGTCTCGCAGATCAATTATTTGCCTCAGCCTTCGGGTTCGCCAAATAATTGATCTGCTCGCCACTGACAAATCACGATATTTTGCTCAACCTCGTCCAATAATTGTTTATTACTATTATTATTATTATTATTATTATTATTGTTTGGGGGTGGGGAGAGGGAGGAGGAGGAGGGAGGGGGGTGACATAAGGGGACTTGTTAGAATATTGTTGAATTGTAAATGATATGCTAATTTGCGTCGCCCACGTTGAGCAAAGTTTAGCGAAGGAAATTCAAAATGTTTCTCTCTGAAGCTATTTTTCATCTTGTGTGTCTGTCCAACGTTCTTCGTGCTGTTGACAACCCTTGGGGAAAGAAAAAAAAGCTAGCAAACGCACGGTTATCCAACTTTGAAGAAGATTTAGCAGTTTGCAGATAAGCGGAGGACAAGTGAATGTTGAACAATTAACATTGGATACTTCATTTAACTACAGGTAACTTTAATATGAAAAAAAATCTTGAATTTTGCTTCAAGATGAATGTGATACAACTGAAGGATTTTTTTCCGTGTGCGATAATGGTGTCAAGGTGAGATTCGCTCAAAGCTCCATTAGTGGCCGTGGCAACAATTTTAGTACATTTAATAAATGTCCGCTTTCTATAGATCATCATAAAAAGTGAACTTGATCCACAGTTTACTCGCATAAATACACACTGTCAACTTCGCAAAGCAATCATAGTCGAACGTGAAAGCTTCATTTACAGACTAAAAGTTTATAATCATCTTTTTTACCATAATAAACACCACAGAAAAGTTTCTATTTGAGTTATCACACTTTGGTTGATTGCTCTAATAAATCGAAAGTTTGATTCATCTTGTATACAGACCAATTCAAACTTTCATATAAACAAGTTTCAAAGATAAAAGCTATAATAGCGTTTTGTATTTTTATTTCTTCATTTATTGAACAATCGCTCCAAGATTGGAAAATGACATCATCTATGTCTCTCTTAACAACAGGGGCGGATCTCAATCAAGAAAACTGAGTGATGTCGGACATGGCACAGGAAATTGTGATGGAGTACCGCTCGACACTAGAATGTTTGAAGAAGGTAAGAACCTATTAGATTCATAATATCAGATTATGTCATATTCATAACATATTACGGAGACTGGACGAGAATTTTCCCAATTAATGGAACGAGGCCGTACGATTTCAGGACACAGATCCTTATTTGCCCCCGTCTAACCACCGAGATGTAATTAGATTTAGAGAAATGGGTTGACAAACTTGTTACCGTTAGAAGCAGCAGTCAGATTCAAGGGTGGGAATTTTTCAAATTTATGCGCCTATTAATGTTAAACCCCAGGGAGAGGGGGTCGGGCATGGGGTGGGGATTTTGACATTTTCATTTAAAATAATTAAAATTCCCCACCCCTGGGACAAAATAATTGGTCAAAATGTCCACCCGGCGGCAAGTGAAGGTGGTAAGATATCCTTTGTACGATCAAAATCGCTAGCTTGTGGACGTCACATACGATCAAAATCTCTACCATAGGGACAGACCTTATGATGAAACTCCCGTGGTTAGCCCGACCCCCCTTCCCCCTCCCTGGGGCTTACCATTGATAGATGCATTATTTTTATGGCTTTGGAACAGACTCTTTACCTTCCGCTGAAACCCCGGCCATCATATTCTGCCTAGAAAGACTACAAGAAACTCTGTTTTTCGGGAGGATAAATAAATTTCATGTGGTGACTCGTCAAAAAAATAGTGTTTTCTTTTTCAATTCACCAGCCGTCCTCCTCCTTTCAAGTTTACATAACACGAGTTGAAAAACTATATCAAGGAAATAGATGTTGATTTGTTAATTTTTTAAATTATTTACTTTTCGTTGCAACCCTGGAAAGAGATATTCAGAGGTACAAATCAAACAAGAAGAGAGAGCTCAAGATAATCGCAGGGACAAGAACAAGTAAGAGTAGTTCGTGTAGAAAGTATTAAATAAAGGAAAACTGAAACCAAAAAGAAATAAAGCAAGACAGGAAGAAGATGACTATTACAGAAGCAAGTAAAGGTAATTTAAGATAAGAGGTGAAACTGTAGTGTACCGTGTCAAACCTTTGGAGAAGCTATAAGCGCTTGGAAACAAATTAGAAGTAGCAATAGCAATAACGCAGGCAAAAGCTTTCGCAATGCAAAGTATAATTACACATTCGTTACAAACTGAGGAAAACCGTAATTTTTGCCCAATGTCCCAATCGCGGACGGGTATTCACCCGGGGGGGGGGGGGGGGTAGTGTAAAACTTTGACAATGAACTACAGACAGATTTTGTATAAATATTGAAGATCCATTACCAGGATTTATGATAAGAAATAAGTATAAGCGTTGTCTGGTAAAAAGTTTTAAAAAGACTGTGAGCTTTCGAAAGACTGTTAGATCATTTAACTTTATCCCTATGATCAAACTGTGATAACAGAAAACAACTGGCAGCTAATGAACGTTTTTTTGAGGGGTGGTAATAGGCTGGTAGTGTCAATTTCTT
>NC_090893.1:23079617-23134617 GCF_036669925.1 Montipora capricornis
TTAATACTTAACAACTAGATTGGTTTTACTCTCGGTCTGATCATTGACCACTTTAAACCACACAACCACGCAAGAAAGCCAATTGACTTACATGCACTCAAATAATTAACTTGACTTGACTAAGAGTACTTACCAGACGGTTACCAAACAGATTATCAATCGTCCTGGACTCAAAATTTGTCAACGTAACTATCTCGTAGAGATCATTAGAGAGAACTCGCAACTTCTTATAACTCCTATACCACAATTCAAACCATTTACCATCAAAATTTTCTTGGGGGTAACGTTTTTTTCACTCAGTCAGTCAGTCAAACAGAAAGATAACTGATACTCATGGAGTCAGACCATGTTCTTACAGTGGTCCGTTTAAGATTCCTTTGACCTTAAAGGATTGCTATTCAAATCACTGAATACACTACGAACCAAACCATCGCACTTTAAACCACAAAATTTGCGTGGTTGTGCAGTTTGACAATTGTGTAGGGAGGCAAGTCATTGACAACATAACAGTCTGTTTATGGACCGACTCCTATTGGGAAAATCACATTTGCAGACCACCGTTGCTTCAGGGGCATTGCGTTGCGTATTACACTCGCAGATTATTTCCCTACTTTCCTTTACTGTTTCGTTATTAAGACACCAAAATGTTTGTTTTAATACGATTCTCAATTCTGACAGTAATTTGATCGAATATTGTCAGTGAATCAGTAGTCGCCTGTCAGGCATTCGTGACAGTATGGACTGTGAAAGCTGAACGAGGATTCGTGCGTTTTGATCCGTCGATGAAGACCCTTAGTTTGGACATCGTTAGGGTCTGAGTTGTCGACTATGACGTGCACAAATAGAAAGTTCAATCTTGGAACCTTATGCACCTGCTTAGAATGGTAAACTCCTATTCATAACCTGACTCGTTCTCAACTCAAAGATTCCTTGCTGTCCATTAGCTTTTGGTCACCCAAATAGCCGCGTTTTGTCTGACTGCATCGAGACTGTACAAGGGGTTACGTTTATGCAAACGTTGACCGTGTAGCGCTTATATTTCAACAGACTTAACTTACGCACGGTGTAAATCGGCCCCTACGCTTCTTTCTTGCTTAGCAACCTCCCGCGTGCAACAATAACTCGATTTTACATGCTGAACCGTTTACTTAGCCTCATGGGCTAGGCCTTTATAGATTATGCTAGTAGCACTGCTTTTTTTGGCGAAATTATGCTAAAATTATGCTGTTTTTTCCAAATTATGCCCCTTTTTTTAAAATTAAGCTCTTTGAAAAAATTGCAAATAAGTCCAAAGAATACATTTTATAATTCGAAGCCGTTGGTCGACAAGAAGAAACGCAACAAATCCACAATTAAATTCAAATAAACATGTGGTTCATGTTAACATGCACACTAGTACTAGATTATACTCTCATGCAGCTTATCTGCGATTGTTATATTGCAGCATTCCACTTGCTTGCATCGAATAACGTCACCAAGTGCTTGGGACTTGAGAGTACAGATGAACAATGAGCAAATTGTAGCATCAAAAATGATCCGATAATTATCAAAATATGCGAATTATGCTAGCATTGCTACTTGGCAGAAATTATGCAAAAAATTATGCTGGCATAATCTATGAAGGTCTACTCATGGGCTATCAAATGGAATCAAGTTTTAAGAATTTATGGAAGTTGCTAACAGCGTACAAGCATAAAATCAGTGTGTAGCGTTGGAAACTCTATACTACAACTTGGGCTTCGAAGTGTGAGGTCTTACCAAAAACGAGTACAATATTTCAAAGTAACAAGTGTCACGAAACTCCAGTAGAATATTCCATAAAAACTTGTCGATACCTCTGTTTAATTGAGTCTTAAAGCAGCTCTTTGTATAGTAAAGGAATTTCCATTAGATTGTAGAAAATATCAGTTTTTTTTTTTAATTCTGCCTAAATGGTTAAGTTGAAAAGTGACCTCTGTTGCCTGGACACAAACGAATTGGATCACAAAAGACCTAAAGGCATTATTTCAAACAAAGCTCTTCATAGCCTTAAACTTGGACAACTTTCTTTAGTATACTTAATGCCTTACCATCAAAACAAATGATGAACTATCTTAGAACATTTTACAAGCAGAGCAAACCACTTAACAAGAGAGTCGCAAATTAACAGCTTTATAGTTCTATGTCAATGACTTAAGAATGCGAGATTTTATTCCTTGTCAATTTTAAGAACTCGGTTAGCAAGTCTAGTGTTTAAGAATACTTTATATCGTTTGGGAAAGAAGATTTAAATAATGCCAGCCTACACATTTTTGCAGAACCGAGTTTAAAGAAATTAAGCCACATAATGCTGCATTATATCGCCGAATAACTGATTCATCATCAGCCAGTACCTCCTTAAAATTGTTAATCATGTTGCTACACCATTTAAAGAAGTGTACAGCGTCGATAATCAGACACTGAGCGATCAGTGTAATCAGTTTAATATTTTGATAGGGGAGGAGACAAGTAAATGGGCATTCAAATTACATTAAAAAGAAACGTCTAAGTCATTTTGAACAAAAAAAGATTCCCGAGGATTAATCCAATGATCGCTCAATGTTGAAATGGTGGCTGCCTAGAAAGGTTCCCCTTCTTTATTTAAATGTCCCCTGTTATTTCTAAATCGGTATTTAACTTTATGAGCAAATTTTCTTATGTCCATTGTCCACTGATTTTTTTCCACCGATTCTCCACCATTCTCTTGTGTCAATTTCTTATGTCCATTCTCCACTGAGCTGCCTGACATCGTACGCGTACTTGAGGGCGAAGTGTGCAATCCGACGAGAGAACCTTATACTACAGACAAAGGCCTACTGAGCAATTTTACTTCTGAAATTATTGTAAATCTATTCTAAAGGAGATCTGAGTATTTTTTCCTGCCACCATTTCTAAATAAGTAGTATCTTAAGTCTACAGTTCTTATCTCAGTTTGGCGAATTTCCATAGTTCTTCAATTGATGTCTTCTTCCTTGCTGCATTTCTTTTTCTCTTTCTCTGATCGTGTGCATTCTTCCCAAATCTTGACACTGTCCTGGGAATATAATATAGAAGAACAACTGATGAGACGAAATGCACAAAGCCAAAGAGATCTAAGAAATACGTTCGATTCAACTCGTAATCCACAGTGACTGTAGATAAATTTCAAGCTTACCTGTGAGGGGCGAAATGAGAAGAAAATTCTCCTTCGTTCTTCCAATAGTTATCACAGATCGTTTCCTGTGGAGACAAAGACAAACAAATTAAAACCACATTAGTTTTTGAAACGTTCACGGGCACAAGAATTTCAAATTCTCAGAGGGGTAATTTTCTTGCATGAAAACTTGGATAATGTCTCCTCTAAAACAGCAGCAAAATTATTAACCAGGAATTCCCCTTTACGTAAAATGCTGTGAGGCTAATCAAGAAGTATATTTTTGACATGAAAACGGCTTAGTTCAAAGCTTAAACGACTGAGTCACAAACACGTGTTTGCTTCGCCAAGAAACTTATATTTGATTTCTGCACCTTTGATCGAAAAATAAACCAAAACTTTGCATGACTCTTCCAACTTACCGGTCTTGGATGAAAAGGAGAAAATATATATTTTTTTTCCTCCTGGCCTAGCCGGTTTCAAAAAATTCCGTTCGACGGTCAAATCCCAGAGAAACGGCACAGCACATTTTGCCACCATGACGGTCAGCGAAAAATGAGTCAAATTTGGAAATATGAATTGAATATGGATGAGATTATCGAAAACCAATCAGTGACAAGTTCTTCATAAAGCGAAACAAAAGGCTTTGTCATGCGCAAATTTCATTGCAATGAGAAAGTCGGGCAAATAACAAGCTTTCTATGCTGTGTTTAATATATTTTCATTATATTTACGATAATTTGCTTACAATAAAAGGTTGAAAAGTTTAAAAAAAGAAAAGAAAGATAAAAAGAGCAGCCATATTATCTCGAACTGAGGATGACGACCTTCTCGTTACATTAATTTACGTTCATCTCTATTGAGCTACAGGGAACTCGTAGCTTTGATCGTTATCAAGTAAGAGGAAACTGAAACAAAAATCCTCTGCTACCGTGTTACTGGCAGTAAAATGTCAGTGGAAGTAAAGGTTACCAAATAATTTGCGCCCAATCATGTAATAACTAAGAAGTATTTGATTAAGAAAAAAAATTGCCTTGAAGAAGTGTACAACCCTGAACACGGACTTCTCGCCTCATATGCTCAAGTGAATCCACTAAGCTATTGGCAACCCTTGAACAATTCATGAAATCTTTAAGCTGTTTAACAGATACGCAAATTTTGCAGAGAAGGGTGACTGTCCAACCATATTTAAGTTAGTACGAGGCTTCCATAACAGTAAGTCAAAAAATTGAACTGCGAACAACTTAGGCTATCAAATACAGGAGTGTTTGGAGAGAGAAGGCAAATCCAACTTCGTTCACTCTGAAATCAAGAATGCAGTTTGAATTCGTCAAGGCCGAAGAGGGAACCAGTCATTACGGCAAATGCATCTTGTATCACCTCAGATCTCAGCAAATGAAGTAAAACAGGATCGAAGTTTCATCCAGGAATTATTTTGGGTGTTGACACATTTCCTGAGTTTACTAGGCCAAGGCTCGCAAGGGAACCTCGCCCAACCTGTCGCTATCCATGGCGACTTTTGCTGAATTATTATATATAGCACCTTATTTGGATTTTCGCAAATTGTGGTGCAATTAATTTTGTGTAAGCTGACGTTTTTCCCAGGGCATGCATGTGTATTGTCTTTTTATTTGAGTGTGGGTAAATCTATTAAACATTCTCGTTTATGGACACGACAAATTCTTGACAGACTTTACGTCAACATTAAACATTATATGTCCTTGCATACCAAGTAAGAAGCACTTCTCCAAAATAGGATATATGAGTCACAAAACAATTAAGGTCGAAGATTTCTTCAGAAATAAGTCCCCACGCTGATGAAATATGATGTGAGCCCTCTCACAAATGTAAGATTAGCAAATTGACAAAATACAGGGAAATTCCGAGCTTTGATGATAAACAAGTGACAAAACACTGTGGGTTGAGCAAAGAAGGTCTGAGTTCTGTTATAGCACCAAAGCGCTACCTCGTTCATCGATCTTATTTTGTCTGCCTTTCTAATCACATCAGAGGACATCCATTTAGGATGAAGCCAGAGCGTCTCAGACTTTCCTAGGGGCATTGGCAGGAATGCTTGTTCCTCGTATGTGGCCCCTTAAGCGAGCTTCGCTCAACCCGTTGTGACATTTCTGATGTAATATTTTCCGATTATATATTGCATCTTTGTCTGATTTTCGCTCGATTGTGGGATGACTTAGTCTATTTCAAGTTTCCATCAAGTGCGCATGCCTGGATGATATGTAAATATTTTTCACATTAATTTCCACGTGTTTCTATTGTCTTTGTCCTCACTGCCTCACTTTCAAGCTGAATATTTAATATATCGAAAATGGCCTATTGTAGAGTACAACCTCGTCCCCAGGACCTCTCCTTGGTTTTGGGGCTGGGGCGGGAAGAAGCCAAGAGAACGAGCACAGAAGGCAAGGGAGAGGTCCTGGAAACGAGGCTGTTTTTTTTAAAGCAAGATGCAAAGAACATGTTTTGAATTGGTTAAATTCACGAGTGATCCTGAGTGTTTAAGGGCATTGCTTTTTCACGATATTTATGACGGATTCCGAAAACCGTGGTTCTATGAGGGGACTAATATTAGTAAAAAGAGCGTCAGTTCTAGGCGATATGCCAAACCGGTGTGTGGTCTTTGTAGAAAGCTAAGTTCCTTTGCATGAGTCACTCACCCCAGTCTCCCCCCCCCCCCCCCAAAAAAAAAAAAAAGAAAAAAGAAGCTCGGAATTCGGGAAGGGCGTGAAACTCTTTAACCAAAATTTTTGACGATGCTGCTTTAACAGATATATAGATTTAAAAAAAACACTGTAAAATAAAGGTTCAGTTGCAATTTAAGAAAACAAGTTAGAAAAACAGTGGTCAACATATGCTTCAAGAAAATTGCTCATTATTTTAAGTTGAAAAGGAAACCTTTGTCTGGGGCTAAGCTAAAAATGTTTTGCGCCATCGGCCACACAGTGAACGTTCTTTTAGATGTCAACCTGTCCATATGTTGTCGGCAGTCCTGTTCAGACTCACTGTAGATTTCTGCTTGCAATTGGTAAGTCAATGTGCATTCAAAACATTTTCTGGACCAGCTTGTCTGTCGACAATTTTGCCCTTCTAATTTATGTCAGCTTTGTTTAAGAAACCCTCTCCAATAAGCTACTTTCAAAAATACCATACTTTCCTAGGGGCATTGGCAGGAATGCTTGTTCCTCGTATGTGGCCCCTTAAGCGAGCTTCGCTCAACCCGTTGTGACATTTCTGATGTAACATTTTCCGATTATATATTGCATCTTTGTCTGATTTTCGCTCGATTGTGGGATGACTTAGTCTATTTCAAGTTTCCATCAAGTGCGCATGTTCATGAGGCAAAGCTAATCTTTAATTAAGTAGCGAGTGGCTATGAAATGTTTCAAAGTTACTCATTGAAGGCAAATGTGAAATCAAGCTAACCTTTCGGAGAAGATTCATCTTCCAGCTACAAGGCTGTCTTCAGAAAGGAATTCACCCAAAATGACCAACACAGGCTGTCTCCTTTTTGTGTGCTATGTTTGGCTGTTTGAAAATAGTTGGAAATCAACAATCGTGGACAAACCCCTTCAGAGGTTTAATGGAATACTTTTTATTTACCGAGGGTTAACGTTGATTTATAGCAGTTTTCTAGCAAGTGGCCCTCAAAAAGAGCACTTACGGACAGAAAATACCAATGATAACGTGTATTTATGCAACGAATCGCTTATCGTTTTACCAAACCCAAGGAACAACTGAAATGAATGGAAGATGAAGGAACTCAAGTTATCGCTACTGGCTATCAGGTACATTCATCTCTTTTGAGAATATTTGGCCAGTGTCTGATCTTTCCGACCTGTAAAAAACAAAGATTGTGAAGAGAGGACGTGGATTAAATATATGGGAATGAATGGATGTTGCAGAATATCAATGGCCAGTCATCTGGCAAAAAATATCGCCGAACCAAAGCTGACACTCTTTTTTCGAACGTCATTTTTGGTGTAGTCCGGCCTTTCAGGTATCTGCATGTAGCACTCGGCAAGAAAGTTCCCATTACTTTTGGCTTTTTCATATATGCAGAATAATTCTTTTTGGATATTACGTCAAGGCCGGCTACACCTCCTGCTCTCTTTACCATTAACATTAGTTATCCCTATTTTTCCAGAACGTTTTCCCAACAAGAACCAACTACATGAGTCATGAAAGTTGAAATTTCAGAAAAATGAATAAATGATGTGATGGCCCTCATCAAGATTTATGCACTGGCTAGGGACGTGCCACTCCCATTATATTTGATATATGTTGCGGCATTTTTAGAGAAGAAGCTATTTTAACAAAAGATTTAAATAAGTATCAACGCTCGCAGGAGACCACACTCAGTTAATAATGTCATGCTCGTGATTGGCTAAGAAGTTTTGTTTTCGCTGGAAAGTTTATCTTAAGTCACCTTAGTCTTAGTGGCCCAACTTCGAGTTGCATGCTCAAGGTCATAGGCCTCTGGCATAGTAATAGTGTTGAGGATTTTGAAAAACATCAAAAAATGTCCTTGCATGCAAAGTGAGAAGCATTGCTCAATAAACAGGATTTGTGTCACAAAAAATTTAAGCTTGAAGATTTCTTCAGAAACAGTTGCCCTCGCAAGTAAGACGATGTGATCTGTCACACAAACATGAGCTAAGCAAATTAAGAAGAGTTCGAAAAATCCCAAACTTTGAGGATAAAAAATGTAACAAAACACTATGAGCTCAACCCGTTGTGCGATTTCCTACATATATTTTCCAGTTATATATTGCATCTCTGTCTCATTTTCTCTCGATTGTGGGCCGGGGTGATTTGTTCTGTTTCTAGTTTTAATCAGGTGCACATGCCTTTTTGGCACGTTAGCTTTAATAAGTAAAGAGTGACTATGAAATCTTTCAAAGTTTCTTATTAGCCAACGCAACATTGAAGGCAAATGTAAATTCTGTTGAAATTCTTTGTGGAAGCTTGTGGCGGAGGAAACTCGTCTTTCTAGGCATGGCTATTTTAGACAAGGTATCCCCCCTCCCCCCAAAAAAGGTAAATGCAGCTTTTTACGCTCACTTGAGGAGCCACGTTTGAGCGACACTTTGTGACGTTAAGTGTCTGTATTCCGAGACACGAGTGAAATTGAAGTCGTGGAAAAATAGCAAAGGGACACTCCGCGACGCTTAGTGAAATCCGGCTTCATCTAATTATACTGACCTGCATTTCTGGCCATATCTGAACACCGCAGCACATCTTCACAACGTGACGGTCTGTGTAAAATGTCACAAATTTGAAATTGGTTTTGAATATGGATTAGCATGCCTCGAACCAATCGTTACAAGGCACTTTTCTTAAAACTGCTGTATTGGTAGAGAATTTTTTTTCATTTGAGCACAGTGTGCAAGATCACGTTGCGTAAGAGGCTGCTTATACTGCGAAACAAAAAGAATTCCTCGTAGAAAAAATCAAAAACACAGTATCGGCCAGGAAACGATTCGGATTCAAAACCCGCTAAGGTTGAATTGGGCGGGGTGCTCTAACTACTGAGCTATCCCGGTCGATGCTTGAATGCAATGGAATATTTCTCCATGCAACAATTTCGTCTGATTGACCTCACAGGAGCCACTAGGCGCTTTTCTCAAAACTGTTGTATTAAAGAGTGCAATACGGAAGTTTCTAAGGAATCAAAGCGATGGAGTGATTTTGTTGAGTATATATTAAATAAAAGATCGTATGAATTAATGGTCATTGGTGATTTGGTTGATTATGGTACCATTGGAAAGATCATCAAAACGTGTTTATAATTTTGCCTAGTAACCAACGTTTTGGCACCATGGTAACAAGTTGTTAATTTAACGACAAAACGATTCGGTAATCATCCCCATAAAGAAGAGTCAGAAAAAGGTTCTCAACTTCTCCTCGGGACTCTATATACCTTAAAATAAAAGTGGAACCAATGAGGAGAACCCTCCCCCCTTCCCTTGGATATAAGTTCCTTTCTAGTTTGGCTCGTTTCCTTAAACAAGACCCCTCTCCCCCCCCCCCCCCCACTCCCTTGGATATAAGTTTTTTTCTAGTTTCTCTCGTTTCCTTAAACGGCCTCATTCAACAACAAAAAATTCTTAAAACAATAATTGAGAAGAACTGCTGAACAAGAAGTTTAACAAAAAGCAGAAAGTCAAATTTTCTTTTTAGCCGAATATTAAAAGTTTTGATCACGACATAAAATATGGGTAGAATTTCATATACCGGACTAAAATGGCGGAGAACAAAAAAAAAAAAAAATTGTTATTCCAATTAGGCCTTGCTAATTAGATGTTGTTATCTTCGCTTTGTTCTTTTGTTTCATGGACCTTAATTATTTCGTATCCGGTATATGAAAGACCAGCCCAACCACCTCCCCTCCAGAGTAACATGGTGTTGCGCGCCCAACCTCGTTCCCAGGGTCTCCATTGTCTTAGACAAAGTTAGCATAGTTTTGAGATCCCAAGAAAAATAAACTTTTTTCTTTGGTCAGTGCATCTGAATCCTAATAGGCCTTTTTCGATATATTAAAATTCAGCTTGATAGCGAGTCTGTGAGGATAAAGACAAAGGAAAGTGGATGATATGCAAATATTTTTCACATTTATTCCACGTGTTTCTATTGTCTTTGTCCTCACTGCCTCACTTTCAAGCTGAATATTTAATATATCGAAAATGGCCTATTGTAGAGTACAACCTCGTCCCCAGGACCTCTCCTTGGTTTTGGGGCTGGGGCGGGAAGAAGCCAAGAGAACGAGCACAGAAGGCAAGGGAGAGGTCCTGGAAACGAGGCTGTTTTTTTTAAAGCAAGATGCAAAGAAGATGTTTTGAATTGGTTAAATTCACGAGTGACACTGAGTGTTTAAGGGCATTGCTTTTTCACGATATTTATGACGGATTCCGAAAACCGTGGTTCTATGAGGGGACTAATATTAGTAAAAAGAGCGTCAGTTCTAGGCGATATGCCAAACCGGTGTGTGGTCTTTGTAGAAAGCTAAGTTCCTTTGCATGAGTCACTCAGCCCAGTTCCCCCCCCCCCCCCTTCCCCCCCCAAAAAAAAAAAGAAAAAAGAAGCTCGGAATTCGGGAAGGGCGTGAAACTCTTTAACCAAAATTTTTGACGATGCTGCTTTAACAGATATATAGATTTTAAAAAAAAACACTGTAAAAGAAAGGTTCAGTTGCAATTTAAGAAAACAAGTTAGAAAAACAGTGGTCAACATATGCTTCAAGAAAATTGCTCATTATTTTAAGTTGAAAAGGAAACCTTTGTCTGGGGCTAAGCTAAAATTGTTTTGCGCCATCGGCCACACAGTAAACGTTCTTTTAGATGTCAACCTGTCCATATGTTGTCGGCAGTCCTGTTCAGACTCACTGTAGATTTCTGCTTGCAATGGGTAAGTCAATGTGCATTCTGGACCAGCTTGTCTGTCGACAATTTTGCCCTTCTAATTTATCTCAGCTTTGTTTAAGAAGCCCTCTCCAATAAGCTTCTTTCAAAAATACCACCATACTCTTTGTCCTGCAAGATTTTGCATAACCATTGCTTTTATTCTCTCTTGGGACCATTGCAAATCCCAAGAGAAACTTGAAACAATGCTAATACAAACAAAGAGTATTACGGTATTTTTGAAAGTGGCCTAATGTTCCAGTTTCTCTTGGGACTTACAAGAGTCCCAAGAGAAAATAAAAACAATGCTTATGCAAAATTTTGGAGGACAAACAAAGAATATTATGGTATTCTTGAGTGGCCAAAAGACACCTACCTTACCCGCTGCGCATAAGCATCTAAATGTAATAAACACTACAAACACGGTCATTAGATACATTTACGGTCCTTGTGATAATGACTGGCTGTTGGTGTTACGCTCCCTATCAGTTGCCTAGAAAAGTGTCATTCCTCTTACACCTTTCGTTGCACCGTTTCCCCCACCAACAGTTGGTTTTCACTCACGTGAGTTGACGGCCATTTTGGTGTACAAAACAATAGAATTTTTTTGCGCAGAATTTGCATAAAAGTAGAGTTCAGTCCCCAAGGGAGAGGATGTCTATTGTTCTTGTACACCAAAATGGCCGCTGTGACGTCATGTGGAAACCATCTATTCATGGTAACATGTGGTTCTGTTTTAGTCTCCTTGTCTATTTTTCCCGTCTCAACATTGTCCTCTGTAAGTTCTTACTTACAGCGAAGAAGCTACTGTGCCATCATTTGAATGTCTGACCTTCCCTTGTTCCCCTCTTTCTTCACAAACATAAATCCGTGAAAGACAAAATTTTACTCTACTTTCTTTTTATTATGCCAATGCACCATCTACAACATAATAGAGCACATACTTTAAGTGCAGCTTGCACTTTTACAAAAATTACCAAAATTAAGAAATTAATTTATTATACTTATCGTTATGTGCTCTTTTTCTTTAAAATGTTAAGGACTATCGCTGTTTCTAATTTAGGGCCTGGCATATTTACTTACAAGCTAACTTATTTGTATTTCTTGTTCCCCTCCTTCTTTAGAAACATAACGCAGTGAAATTGTACTCTACTTTCTTTTTTATTATGCCAATGCACCATCTGCAACATACGAGAGCACATACTTTAAGTGCAGCTTGCACTTTTACAAGGCAAGTCACTTTCACTTTTACTCCTTTTCTTTCAAATGTAAAGACCTATCGCTGTTTTTTTGTCTTTCTAATAATACACGTTTCATCTTTCAGCTTCACAAATCTATTACATATATTGATGGAGATGCTTTTTTGCTTTACAACCTACATGATCCTCCAGGGATTTTTCTCAGATTAAAGGTAAACGTTTTTCAGAGATATCTGGCACTGCCATACACTTTTGCTTTGAAAGAAAGGTTTAAATAGTTGGTCGAGCTTTGAGGTTTACTGGGGTCTCAGTAGAAGCCATGGAAAGAAATTCTTCTCGCCAACAGTGCAATTAAACTTGAGTTAACTGGTTATTAGCAAGTCATTGTGTTTGTCTTGACCATGAGATGGGGGAAGTTCTCCAGGGGGCTATAATAATAGTGTCGTCTGAGATTGTCTTATTTCCCTGCTAGTTGGGATGCAGGCGAGCAAAGTCACGACAAGGCAGATCTTGGAGCTTTGAAAGTGAAAAACGCCTGGTCCCTGTAAGTATGTAAGCCTAATAGCAAGCAACCTAGCTTACTTCATCCTGGTTAATATGTCCCTCAATAGGAAACAAACAAACAAACAAATAAATAAGCAAAAGCATTAACCGGTTCAGTAGCAATCTGACTGCAATGTCTATCTAAAAACCAAGAGAACTAAAGCCAAAGTTAACATATCTTAAGTACTAAAAATACTTATAGCTTAGTTACGGGAAGCGAAGCATTTGGAGACAACTGAAATCCATCAGCTTGAAGACTTGCCATGGGCACATTCTGAGTGCTTACATCCTGAATGTTTTCCTGTTTGTAAACTTCTGACGTGTCTGGCTCCTGTCAACAATCAGAAAAAAGTAAGATAGCATATTTTTCATTTGTTTCATAGGTGATCTTAACAAAGCAATTCAGCTCTCAAGCAAGGTCCAGCACATCCCTGCACTGTGCAGCTTGAAGCTTCTGATGTATTATAAGACTTGCCTTGGACACATTCTGTGGGTTTTCAACATCCACGATGGCTGGTTCTTCAGATTCTGCGGCGTTTGACCCCTGCTAAGATCAAAGTTATGATAGCCGAAGTTTTAAAAGTTACTTCCATACGCAAATTTAACTCTGCTATGCAAGACCCAAGCACAGGTAGCTACGACGAAAGAAACTTAATATCCTTTAAACTTCTTTACCAAAAGCAAGACTCCAACGTATCAGAAATACAAACTATCAAAGATGTGGCTTGTGAAATTTACGCAAAAAATGTTGCAATTATCAGTGGTTCGTTGGTTTTCTTCTGGCAAGTTACAGGGCTTGAGAAATTCACAAAATATGAATTTAAAGTGTGTGTCTTCAGTTCTGTGGGGTGTGGGTCAAAGAGTTCCTCAAAGATTGCAAGGACATTGGAAGATGGTAAAGGACTGTAGCTTTTTATAGTCAATTCAATTACCTAGTCAATTCAATCAATCAAGCAGTCATTTATTTTAACACGTTACGTCAAAGAGCTATAAAACTCGAACGTGTATAAATAAAATCTATAATAATTACAGCCAAGCATAGTGGACCATGAGACGAGGGGAGTGCACCTGGGGCTATGTGTCGTCCGAGATTCTTTCCCTTTCCTGCTTGTTAATGGCCAAACAAAGTCAAGACAAGGCAGATCTTTGAGGTTTAAATTGTTAAAATCTGTCCGTCTCGGTAAGAACATGTGCCTGACAGTGGGCAATTTGTTTGGTAGCTAGTTGTACTTAGACAGTGTAATATCTCACTTGGTAATAAATCAATCAATCAATCAATCAATCAAGAAGTAGCTTTCGCAGCAATCTAACTACAAGGTCTATCTTAAACCGAGAAACTGATTAAGACCAAAGTTCATAAAGCTGAATCTCCAGCTATGTCTCGTAACTTACTTTAACTAAAAATATTGATAGCTCAGTTATGCTAGGCAAAGCATTTGTTGACAGCTGTAAATCATTCAGCTTGAAGACTTGTCTTGGACACATACAACCTGATGATTTTCCTGTTCCTAGTCTTCTGATGTGTCTGGCAGCAATGAGATCAAAGCATATTGGCATAACTTAAAGGAGTTTCAAAGTTGATTTAATCAACCAATTCATCACCGTGCAGCTTGGAGCTCATACGCAATGGACACATTCAGTGGATTTTCAACTTGGAGTTGGGCTGGTTCATCAGCTTCTGATGCGTTTGATCAAAGGTATGATAGCACAAGATTGAAGGTAACTTCAATACATAAATTCAGTTGTCATGCAAGGCCAAGCACAAGTTTACAACGGCAAGAAGTTTGTACTACAAAACTTACCGTGGACACATCCGGCAGATTTGCAACTTCAAGGTTGTCCAGTTCATCAACTTCTGCTGTCTTTGAAGCCTGTTTGCTATAATAATATTTCGTTTCGTCGTGATTGTCCCAGTTAAAGTACTCCTCTTGCTCCTCCAACATATCGTCAAGGCTGTTATACAGCCGCTGAAAGCTTGGCCGTTCATCTGGGTCCTCGTTCCAACAGTCTGTCATCAAGGTGTACCTTAAAAATTAACAAAAAAGGAGTTCTTCTCTGCAGGAAAATCGATGATCTTCACATAACCTATTAACATTGTTTCCGTTTGATTCATGTGTTTCACTTTTCCAACTGTAATTGAACCTGAAGCGAACTAACGAGGCAGCTCTCAAATCGAGAAAACAACACATTTTCTTCGAAACGCAAGGATTTGTGGTCGCAGTAAGGTCATGGGTGCAAGGATTGTGGTTAAGTGCGAATTGAGGAATTAAGATCCACGTCCCAGAGTCTTCGTTCCTAATAAATGTTTGAGCAAATTGTTAGGTACACAGAAGATTATAATTACAACAGAAGCTTGCAGCCACGTTCCCAATTCGAGGAAACTTAACCTGTAAGACTGCTCAGTTTTTTAGTCTTGCAGTTCATTTTCGCTTCTTTTATCCGTGATAAACGTTATAAGCTTCGTGAAATACAAATAGGGAAAGCTGCCAGGCTGCATGAACTAGATTGATGAATGGTAAGGATTCTGGCCGTTAAATAGGAGTATCCCAATTAAAAAAAAAAGGCATTACGATGCACATGGCGTCTACGAATGGCATCATGTGTCGTACATCTCGATGGTCTCCCATCCAGATACCAACCCTACTCGACAGCGATTTACTTCCGTGAACTTCGTCTTGAAGACACCTCAAAGGAGTGACACTGAATCAAGCTGTTAGTTAGTACTGACCACTGTCAAGCTGAATTTGGTGATGCACAAGTCTTTCTCACGTATATTACTGTACTTCAGTCACACAAAATGTAAAACTAATAGCCACAGCAATTCGCGCTTTCACTTGCTGTGAAAACGAGGTTGAAGTGAACTCGGAAATTATCAGCAAGCTCGATGCCAATGCTACCCAATTACCTTTAATTTCTTTTCTTAAACTCTTCTGGTTTTCGTATTTTACTAGTAACCATAATTATGTCCTCTCAGGGGGTTATTTACGTTGTATTTCCTCAGAAACGATGCGTCGTTATTTTAACCACAACTTACCTTTTTTAAATCAAACAGATTGCACTTACTTATGATTTCGAATTACTTAAGGGCAAAGTATATTATCTTAGTCATTGACATGAATCATAGTACCTAGTACTCTGCGCTTATTAAAACTGATCATGTCAAGAAGTACATGCTTGTATCCTCTAACTACTGTTTTCTTTCTTTTCTCCAGTGGGAGTCTACCTTTACGTTTTGTACCCTCCCTACTCATGGCCTCTTAAAATCTCCCTTCAATATCACGCACGAACCGTGTCTACTTAACTTTCCCCTTTCCCCTCGGCAGCATTTCTCCCATGTAGGTACACTAGTAAAATACCTAAAGGCTTTATACATGCAAGGTTTCTGAAATCCATGTAATTGTAGCTCCAGTCAATTCTTGTGTCGTTTCAGGAAGTGTGAGACGGAGGAAATGGAAACTAAGGCAAAGACAGTGGTTTTGTACATCTTGAGTTCTGCGAGACCAGATACGACAGGAGGTCTTTCTTTCAAACTCACATTCTAATGAAGTCGCAACAAATTTCAACTGTGTTACCTGGTAGTTAGCCTAGTAAATACTGGATGGGCGATCAGTATCCATTATATGATAAAAAGTGTTTATAGAAACGTTGAAACTGATCTAGACAAAAAATTATTTAAAACTGAATATTCGACTGCAACTGCGGTCTTCATCAGAGTAACTAAAATATGCTGTTCGAGAGTAATATGCTAAGACTAAAATAAGAAGTTACTTTATCCCCTAGGGCTTCAATAATGTCTTATAGACAGAAGGAAAAGGCTTCCGCTCGTTCACCGCATTTTTGTCTATTGTGGAGTGCCATGATTCCAAGAAGATTCTTTTGTGCCAATGATTGACATTCTTTTCTAGAATTTCCACATAGCTAGTGTCAATGTCATGGTCAGTGGTTTCGGCGTGATTTTTTATTGCCGACTCTTTGTTATTATTAGTTCCTGGTTTATGCTCCCCGCCACGTGAATTCCATGATCTCTTTGTTTCCCCAATGTATGTGAAAACATGAAGACCGCAGTTGCAGTCGAAAATTCAGCTTTCAATAATTTTTTATCTAGATCAGTTTCAACGTTTTTATAAACACTTTTTATCATATAGTTAGCCTAGTAGTTATCATCACGCATTTTGTGTTTCATAAAGACGGATGCAACGAGGCATAAAAACAGATTCTAAACATTCCTCCTTCGATCGTATGTACCACACCTTTCTTAAAATGGTTTCATATGATGTTTTCTGCCTATAGTTACTTAGGGAGAACTTACACACGGTCTGTGCACATGTCAGGTTTTTCCAGTCTGTAGCCAATCTTCAAGCGCTCCAAGACCTGATTGTGTTTCATCTGAGCGTAAGGTGAGCCCCCTGTAAATTATTCACATAACATGTCTTGAGGCACACCACAAACCATTTAATGAAGAGACGTATTTTACTAAAGAAAACCTCGATTTCATAAACATTTGAACCTCACAATAAATAACTAAATAAATAAATAAATAAATAAATAAATGAATAAATATGGCCCATTATTGTCTTGACGCGATAATGGGTTTTATGCAGGGGCGGGGCCTTATCTTATCTTATGGTACAAGCTGCAGAGGTTGATAGCCATAACGATAATGGGCTACACCACACGCGGAGGGAGCTACAAATTCGTGACCTCTGCATAAAACCCATTATCGCGTCAAGACAATAATGGGCCATTTATGCCGAGAGCGGCGCCTAAAAATAATATAAACCTAGCGCACTAAAGACTAAAATAAAAAGGAGTGTAATTGCGGTCGTGCATGCGGCTAGAAGTCACTGAATCACGGACACCTTTATTTGGATTAAATTGGCCACTGATGTGGCGTTTATTTCAAACCATTCAAACGTGACATGTGTCAAATTAGTGAATTAAACATCCCTCTATTTGATTCAGTGAATTAAGTTGGGGCGAAAAACAGCCACAAGCCACATCCTGTGGCGAGGCCCAACCCAAGCCGCAAGCACGCACACACTATGAACATACGTGCTGCAGAAAAAGACCAAATCTATAGATGATGGATACACACTAGTCAGGCATCAGGAACACCAGGCCATTCTCTGACATGTCCCTGAAGCCCTTACGGCCAAAGGCTAGTTGTCACTAGTTAAAACTTGTTGCCCTAGCCCAAGTCAGACAGGCAAACGGACCCTGGTCACGCTATAACATCGGAATAATAGAATAAACACTAATAATAGCACTATGAGACAAAAACGGCACATGCCGGCTTTTGTCGGAATCAAGCTGAAATAACCAAATCAAAATGATATAGGAACTACTTGGCTAAAATTGCCGCCCCAGCCCATGTCTGAAAGACGAACATTGATCTACAGCAAACAGTTGAAGTAGGTTAACGAAAATTACACAATACTATTATTGCCCCAGCCCCTGACTGAAAGGCGAGCGTAAGTCTGAAACCCTTCCGAATGTTGATAAATGAATAGCTTAAAGGCACCGGGTTTCCAACGGCATCGTAATTATCGTATAAACACTAATAAGAGCACTATTAGACAAACACGGCCCATGTCGGCTCTTGTCGGAATCAAGCTCAAATAACCAAGTCAAAATTATACAGGAACTACTACTTTAATTATCGCCCCAGCCCGTGTCTGAAAGGCGAGCAGTGATCTACAGCTAACAGTTGAAGTAGTTCAACGAAGATTACAAAATGAAATTATTGCCCCAGCCCCTGACTGAAAGGCGAGCTTAAATCTTAAACCCTTCGGAAGGTTGACGAATGTATAGCTTAAATGCATCGGATTTCCAACGGCCAAGGTGGCGAATCTGAGCGTCTGATAAGCCGTTGTCAGCCGCCGAAGATGCGGCGCCTATCCGGAAAGAGTGGGATTTGTATTTGGATGAATCGAGTCCACAAAAAGTTAGGGCTTGCCGAAGTTGCTGTGCAAAATGGCTAGTTTTAACCGGAGAACCATCGGCGAAGCAGAACAAGGCACCCGGAGTGGTACCCCGCATAGAACAATAACGTTGTAAATAATTCACTGGGCAAAAATCTGTTCCCGTTGCACAGTCCAAGACAACTGAAAATGGGCGCCTACTAGAGTTATGTTTGTAGTCAGCGATGACAATTGTCGCGGCGGTCACGCAATTGTCTTTAAACCGGAAATTAAGGTTTTGTATTTGAACTAAAGGTTTCAGATTCGCACCCTTGGCCGTGAGTTCGCCTACTCGAAAAAAGCCATAGAAGGCCACCAAAAACATGGTTTGGAACAACAGCCTTTGATATGCGGATGAGTTGGTATGATTTAGCGCGAGCACTAAACGTTGCAACACGCCACGTGTTATCGGAAGCCTAACATCTGGTGCAGAGTATAGCTTACTGTGAGCCGCTAGAATCTTCTGCACCAAAAAATTCTTAGTGGGGTCAGGGAAATTAGCTAACTTGTGCACGTAACCTAACGCGGAGACATATGTCGAGATTGTCGAAGATGCAAACTTCCGTGCTGACAGATAGGATATAAACAACGCTAAATTGTTTACCGAGACCGGAAGGAGCGAGGCATGCGACTCGCAAAATGCAGATGAAAAATCGACATATGTCGTCCAAGCTCTTTGGTAAGTCTTACGCGAACCCCCGGTAATGGCTGAGTGCAGGAGGTCATTCAAGTGATGCACCAGTTGTGGGGTAGTAAGCCCGCTGGAACCGGTGTCGGTTGTTCGTCTGCGTAAGGAGCTAGTGATCTGAATTTCTCTACCTGTAAGCGAGATAAAGCATCGCTCTCGCGGTTAACGCGACCAGCAATGTGTTTAGCACGAAATAAAATGTTGTATTTAAGAGTGCAGAGAACAAAGTGCCTAAGCAAAGCCATAACTGAACGATCTTTAGAAGTTTGCCTATTGATGATCTCAACAACTGCCTGATTATCCGAAAAGAAAACAATACATTTGTCACGCATAAGTGGTCCCCAAATCTCAAGAGCCAGGACAATCGGAAAAAACTCTAAGATAACGATATTGAATTGTTTCCAAGCGGAGGGCCACTCTCCAAAACACCAATGTTTGCCAAATATTGCGGCGTAACCCAAGGAACCAGCCGCGTCCGTAAATAAATTGAGGTTTTGGGAAGTGGCCCACCGCGAACCGAGGAAAAAGGATTTGCCATTGTACACGCTCAAAAATTCCAGCCATACGTTGAGATCGTGTTTACATTCCTTCGTTAATCGGACGTGATGGGTGGGTTTTCGGATCCCTCTAGTCAAGTCGATCAAACGGCGCAGAAAAGCACGACCAGGAACCACAACACAGCAGGCAAAATTGAGAAGCCCTATTAAAGATTGCAGCTCTTTCAGAGCAACGCTTTTTCGAGAACAAAAATCGGCCAATTGGGTACGGCATTTGGCAAGCTTGTCTTCTGGAAGACGAGCCTCCATCAAAGCCGTATCTAAGGTAATCCCCGCGAATTGCAAAGCATTGGATGGGCCCATAGTTTTTTCGTCCGCTATCGGAACGCCTATACGACGGCAAACGCAAAGAAAATTATCGAGGTCTACCTGACATTTTGCCTCAGAAGGCCCAATAAATAAGAAGTCATCTAAAATATGTATGACCGACGACGCTCGTAATTTATCTTTAGCAATCCATTCTAACGCAGTGCTGAATGATTCAAAAATATTACAGGACGACGAGCACCCCATGGGCAGGCATTTGTCAAAATAGAATTTCCCTTGCCATTCCATTCCGAGCAATGGAAAATCACGAGGGGCTACGGGAATAATACGAAAAGCGGATTTAATATCTGTCTTAGCCAGAAAACAGCCCTTTCCTATTGCTTTAATGAGCCGAACAGCATCATCGATAGTGGCATATTTTACGGTGGCTAACTCTTTAGGTATACCATCATTAACAGATAACCCCTCCGGGTAAGACAAATGATGAATTAACCGAAATTCCCCTGGCAATTTTTTGGGAACGATGCCTAGGGGCGATACCCTGAAGGTTTCAAAGGGAGGCGAATCAAACGGACCTACAATTCTGCCCGCTGCGAGCTCTTTTGACAATTTATCATTTACGCTAGTAGGATTGGCCATGGCGCTCTTCAGATTTGGGGATCGGATTGCAAGGAGAGAACCTAAATATCGTATTGAAAAACCGTGAAGAAAGCCTTGAATAAGATAGTCCGAGGTTACGTTGTTATAACCCTTAAGATAAAAGGCGAGACGGACGGGCCTTACCGGTGTTGGCCCGCGGCTCAGCAACCGATGTTCGTCCCTGACTGTCACTCCCAGAGGGTATGCTAGGGGCTGCATTGTTCGTGTTACTGTGCGCTCTGTTAGCACTGCATTGGCTTGCGGGATGGACTGCCCCACATTTGAAGCAGGAGTGTTTGAAATTGCAGCCCCTGCAGAACTGACCGGAATGAAATCTCCAACAAACCCCTCTGGGAAAGGACTGAAAGGGACGTTGGTTGGGCCGTCTAGCTCGAAAATCATAGTTGGAATTTTGGCGTGAGGTGATGAGGGAGCTATGCATAGCCTGGTGCCATAATTCCCAAGCCACGTTAACCCATGGGTATCGGTCAGGTTTAGACTGGCGAAGAAATCGGAACTGCTCGTCATAATATCGCCAGTTGCCTTGTTTTGCTGCAATGTCCCTGACCACCTCACAGTACTTCATCAGAGAACTTATCGCATTAGGAACCCTAATGGTATAAACGGCTACAAACACATTAAATGCAGTCACCCATTGATCAATGGATAAACCGCGCCATTTGGGTTTAACGTGTTCAAGGCAAAGACTAGGCTGATCATGGCTATGAGTGACAGATAATCGATATTTGGACTCCTCCGGTGCTACAGAGAGGAGAGACGCGAAGTCAACGTATTCGTTGGCCCATATCTTTGCCTTGACACGATCCGAGACGCGAGACTCGAGGTCAAAAGTGACACTGGAAAACGTGTCGTCCGGCTTCTCGGACGCAAAGGTTAGCCTACCCGGAGCCACGGCGTTCGTCAGTTCTGCAACCTCCCTCGAGGCGGCATCTTCAACCACGGTGGGCTGTGGCATGGACGGATTACTAATGCTTTGTTCGCCAACTGCGGGAGAGATATTTAGGATGCCAAGGCCGGCTGACTGTAAGGCCCCCGATATCGCGGTGGAAATGATGTCACCCAGGACTGTGGGGCTGAACTGAGGAGTAGGCGTTGTGCTCTCAGGCAAGGACGCTGACTGACCCTCTGATCGCCGCTGTTTCACCGCTACCGCAGGTGTGGTACGGTTTGATGACCGGCGCTTAGAGGCTCGTTTTGGAGGCATGCTTATGAAAAATTGAAATTATATTACTCAAGCGTATATCCTGATAAGACGCTGCGAAGCTCAAAATTAGTGGGTGTGCTTCCCTTGCCCTACCAGACTGGAAGCATGTAAGCCAATGAATCAAATGCCACAAATAAATCAGGATAAAGAGATCCGAGACATTCAGTAAAGGCTTATGCGAAAGCCAATAAATGTCAAGTACATATAGAAGCAGGCAACATAACAAAATCAGAAATCCGAGACATTTCAAAAGGGACAGTTGTCCTATAATGGCCTAAGTGTGTTGGGCACACTATTGCAGTATACCAATAGCCGCCAGGTGATAACACACTAATTACGCCATAAATGTCAAGTGCAATACAATCCGAGACATTTCAAGGACTATAAACGTCCTATAATGGCCTGAGTGTGTTGGGCACACTAATGTAGTATAACAATAGCCGCCAGGTGATAACACACTAATTACGCCAAAAATGTCAAGTGCAAGTAATCACAAATTCCAATATAATAGCCTGCGAAAACTGTATACATGTTTAGGATGCGTATATTGAATATTTTGTGGTACCGCCGATAAAAAATCACGAGGGCGACAATGACCCGTGACGATTGACTTAATCGACGGACACACCCACTAACTTTACAGCCTTCAAAACAGCTCCCCGAATACTACGCGTAAATTTATAGTAACCTAAATTGTTTAGATGGACCCCATCAGGTAAATAAAGGTCTCGTTTGCAGTTCCAGAAACCTCGGTGTCTCCAGTAATAACAAAAAGGCAAATGTTCTAGCACTACATTAAGATATTGATGGAGCTGGCCCACTTATAATTAAACTCCACTGAGTCCCGCGTACGTCGCCGCAGAACTTGGCCTACTACAACAATTTCAACTGAGTGTATATCATGTAAATCTCGAACTAAATTTTCTAGCTCTGAGCCAACGGTCTCAGGTGCGAGCTTAACAAGATCATTCGACCCAAGCTCTAAAATAATGATCTTGGGAGCAATTTGACGTACGACTTCTAAGTCAAACTTACGAAATTTCTCGATTGTGCGGCCCCCAACGCCATGAAAATGAATATCCGCAAGATCACTAAGGCTGGTAAACGCATGCTTGTGCCGCTTCTTCTGCACGAACGCCGCTAGTCGGTGAACAAAAGAGTGCCCGATTATTAGCACGCGATGTTTAGCCATAGAGGTAGAAAAAAGAGCGGGCACTAACAGCAAGGTAAACCGAAGCTTACCGATAGCCAAAATAATGATAAACACCCTTATTTGAGTAAAAGTTAGGGCTACAAAAGTTGAACTTGCCTGTTTCCAACGAAAGAAAGTGAAGTAAGCCTCGAAAGCTAAACAGCTAACACGATCGGCGCTGGCAGAAAAAGGGACGGGGCCTTATCTTATCTTATGGTACAAGCTGCAGAGGTTGATAGCCATAACGATAATGGGCTACACCACACGCGGAGAGAGCTACAAATTCGTGACCTCTGCTATCCCTCGCCCCTTTTTCTGCCAGCGCCGATCGTGTTAGCTGTTTAGCTTTCGAGGCTTACTTCACTTTCTTTCGTTGGCCCTCCACCATCCCCTGAACTCCTCCTCTGCTCTTGCTACTTTACTCAGGGGTTGGCTGTTTTTCGCCCCAACTTAATTCACTGAATCAAATAGAGGGATGTTTAATTCACTAATTTGACACATGTCACGTTTGAATGGTTTGAAATAAACGCCACATCAGTGGCCAATTTGATCGAAATAAAGGTGTCCGTGATTCAGTGACTTCTAGCCGCATGCACGACCGCAATTACACTCCTTTTTATTTTAGTCTTTAGTGCGCTAGGTTTATATTATTTTTAGGCGCCGCTCTCGGCATAAAAATAAATAAGTGCACATTTAGAGATGAAAATGCTGAGCACACAAAATTGGTAAGATCGAGATCGTTCAGTCCATTTTCATCATGAACTGAGGAAAAATGGAGGATTGGTCATGTCTACGCCTTGGCGTTGGAATATCTTAGAGAAGTTTAACCTCTCCTCGCCCCTCCCCACCTCCCCTTAAAAACCCAAAACCGGAGTATGTTTCCCCGTTCGTTTGCTTGCTCTTATTTCTGTAAGTCCATTTTTTTCCTTGTTCATTTAGCCAGTGAATCAGTTATTCAATTAATCTATTGATTAACTACTCAGTCTCTTCGTCCGTCAGTCCTTTGGATAGCTGCTTTACTAGTTGGATGGCCAGATTTGGTTCATTCCCTCATTTGTTTACTGAGTCAGTCAGTCAGTCAGTCAGTCAGTCTGTTGGTCAGTTTTGGTCGGTCAGCCAATCAGTCTTTGAGTAACTGATCACGTTGGTTAGTTAACCAGCCAGCTGGATGGACAACCTCTACCTTCCTTCCTTTATTCCTTTGTTAACAAATTGAGTTAGTCATTCCGTCAGTCAGAGTCGGGCAGTAGGTCAGCCAGATAGACATTTAGACAAACAGCCAGTTGGTGGGTCAGCCAGCCAGGTGGCTAGACTTTTCACTCTTCTTAGTTCATTTTACTCATAGAACCTTGTAATTCTTACACAGCATGTCTGAAAACCAGCTTGCTGAGCCATTTACCCTGCTTTAAATAAAGTTGATTGATTGATTGAATGATTGAGTCAGTGCATGAGTCCAGCCAGCTTATTCACAGGCGGTGAGAAAATGAAATGAAACATCATCGTGGTATATCATTACTTTTACTTGTAATTTATAACATATTCGCCTTAGCAGCAGTGATTTGTCACCCGACTCGCAACCTTTTTATTTTAGGAATGATTTCACCCACTAAAACGGTACACGAAATGAAAGAAACGCAAACATGCGTTGACCCAGCCAAACATGTGGTGATATTCAGAAGACGACCGCAGATGTGGCAGCAACAACAGTCATTCAAACCAAGTTTTGATTATTCAACCAAAGTGGAAACTTGTCGCGAAAATGCTGAAATTCAAGGTTGCGTCATCTCGCTTAGGGGTATAAATTTCGGATTTTGGTCTCACTTAGGGTGTTCTGGGCAAAACGCAATCTTATGTAGCCTTGAAGGTCTCCTTTCCCGCTGCAAAGAAATATAAAAGTTGTATATTCATCCTCGGGGGGACCCTGTCACTAAGAATTTATGTAATAAGGTTTTAAAGTGAAAAAAAACAACCAAGAAAATCGTTCCTTTGTTCGCTCGTTCGTTCAACAATTTAGTCAGATGGGAAGTAGGCTATTGGGAAGTCAGTCAGCCACTCAATTGCCTATACATAGTCAGTAAACAATCAGTATCAGTCACTATCCGATAATGTCAATTTGAGCGAAGATTTCAGTCTTTGCTTACGTATCTATGAATATGCACACCCTGAGCATTAACGTATTACATGTAGGTGTGTGCGAAAGTCTTGGCCAACGTTTAGTCGTTCAATGTGGAGTATACTTTATAAAAAATGGATAGTGACTTATCTACTGGATAAAGTTATCCAGGCTTAGTTTGAACAACTGAGGCCAGGTTATAGTAATACCGAAGAGATACACAATTTTGAATGAGTGTAGTTTCACAAAACACACCTTGCATTGGAGGCTCATTATCGGCAAATGACCAAAAATATGGTACAAATATATTAATTAAAATTGAATAAATAATTCTTATTACTGACCAAGAGTTGCAATTTCCCACAGAACCACGCCATAGGACCAACTGCAAGTAAAACAAATGGATCAGCAAAATTACTAAACAGTGTTCATTTTGCTGCTGGTGTGTAGTTTGAACTTAGGTGTGGAATTTATTTAATACAAGACCGAAGATGACATGTTATCTCTAACATTAAATACAATCCATTGAATGAAAATGCACTAACATCATATTGATTATCTTGTATTTAATGAATATAATAAACGAAATCTGATACTTACACATCGCTCTTGGTGGTGAAGATGTCTTCAAAAATTGATTCAGGAGCCATCCACTTCACTGGCAGTTTCTTCTCAGTGTCTTCTTCGTACACCTCATGGTACAATTGCCGCATCAATCCAAAGTCCGCGATCTTGATTTTCTTACCATGTCCCACGAGAATATTCCTTGCTGCTAAGTCCCTGTGGACGAGGCCCTTCTGGGAAAGATAGTTCTGTAAACGACAAAGAATAACCATGGGTATTGCTAGGGATTTGAGATGCAAAGTCCTGGCTAGTGGCTTGGGAACTGGAGAATTTCAAGAAACCGTTGGGCCAAAGAGACTCATTGATTATATCACGCCAATAAGGAATTTCCGAGTTCACGTCTGCCTCCTCTTCAAAGCGAGTCTAAGTGCGAAGTTTTTGTGATGGTAATTAGTTCTACTTGAAATATGACTGATTTATGACTCATTTCATAAGAAAAACTTCGCACTTAGACTCGCTTTGAAGAGGAGGCAGACTTGAACTCGGAAATGGCCTATTGTACATCCACAGAGAGTGACTCCTAACATAATTGATTCCTTCAAATAAATACATACATACATACATACAGACAGGCAGACAGACAGACAGACAAACAGACAGACATACATACATAATTAAATGCTCCCCATAGGGGCTTTTCAGGGCCAATGAAACACAACAAACAACAGAATAGAACAACAACAACTGTTAAGCATCCCAACTGGCTGGAGGCAAACCAGTTGGCTATTTACAAGTGTGGCTGGGAAGATGAACCAGGGACTAACAGGATCAAATTCAACCAGTGGTCAGAGCGGGTCTTGAACCCGGGATCTCCGGATCTGAAGGCAAGCGCCCTAACCACTGGGCCACACTGCCTCTCACATAGACTTACTTAGCCCTAGGTCTTAGCACTTTTTTAGCGGAAGACTTTGTTTATACCACTGTACAAGGATAGGAGTTCAATACTTCCCCTCCACTAAAAATCTCATCAGGATGATACTAAAAGAACACCATAAAGAAACTGGGAGCAATAACATGTACTGATATGCCAAGCCAGGCATTACAAAGCTACACAAAGATCAGAAGACCAATGCTGCGCACAACAATATTACAACGCTGACTTGGATAAAGTTTAGGTAATCGTGATTCCCAGTCACAAACAGAGATCTTATTGCCGCAATGCCTAGACCCTAAAGCTAGCTGAGCAATAGCGAATATAGCCAAATGGTTTGCGAAAATTGACTTATGTCATTCCAACCATTATAAACTTACCATGCCCCGTGCAATCTGCCAGGCAAGTTTTATAAGATCAAGTGGTGCAAATGACTCGCAATCCTCATCACATTCATCGCCCATATTTTTGGTGGGAACATCTTCCTGGTTTGACGCGGATGACGAAACTACCAAGAAAGGTATCGCATTGTTGCCATCAGCGATGTCAGTTCCTTCATTTCCTGCTGGATATGTTGAAGAGCAGCTGAGCAAAGGAATCCCACTTTCAACATTGATATCACCGATGAGTTCTCCTTCATCGTCTCCAATGGTTTCATCATATTCTTCTCCACTTATTGTAGGGAGGCTTAAAAAGGGTATTGTGCATTGATCGTTGCCAGAAGGGAGGGCTTTTTTTTGTTTTTGTTTTTTTTCTTTTCCAGATGTGGTAGGGCAGCTAATGGTAATCAAGGGTATCACACATTCATTGCCGCTAGAGGTGATTGTTTCTTTGTGATCTTCTGCCGATGTAGAGGGGAAGCACATCAAGGGTGATGCAGAATCAATGTTGCCAGAAGCGATGGTTTCATCAAATTCTTCTCCACTCATTGAAGGAAGGCTTAAAAAGGGTATTGTGCATTCATCGTTGCCAGAAGGGAGGGTTTGTCCTTCCCCAGATGTTGTAGGGCAGCTAATGGCAATCAAGGGTATCACACATTCATTGCTGATAGAGGTGATTGTTTCTTTGTGATCTTCTGCCGATGTAGAGGGGAAGCACATCAAGGGTGATGCAGAATCATCGTTGCCAGAAACGATGATTTCCTCATGTTCTGAGGCACATGTGGAAATGCAGCTGTTTTCATACAACACATCTGTTTTAATCCCATCTGCTTCACCACCCTAAGTGAGAAATTTATTCGGTTAAATTAACAAAAGATTCATTGCAGTTGAGTTAACAAACACTGATTTAAGCTTCAGCCTTCAAGTTAATTATCCTTTTTTGGGCTGCCATTATTTATTTATTTTTTTTACAGTCAACTCAATTTATGTTAACACTCTACTTTGCCTTCTATAACTCTAAATGTCCATTACTCTTCTACTAAGAGAAGCAACAGATTACATGGTCACTTCAAAATTATCAATGGCAGCACAAAGCCACTGTTACACATTAAAACTTTTAGCTGTAACTTAGGTGCAACGGCGCTGCAAAAATGTTTTAGCAGGCGTTGCACGGTGTAACATAACAGGTCGAAGCTCGTTCGGTTGTGGCCGTTAAGTTTGTGCTCTGAGCATCAAAGGGACCTGGTAACAAGATTGTTTCCAGTTTTTCGCAACACCCGGCATTCTTCAAGATGGCAAATACAGGGAAAGAGAAGACACGCAGAAAAGTGCTTAAACAACGCTTTCATTTTATTTTCAGTATCGATAAATTCTAATGATAATTCCGTATCGACTAACAGAAATTCGTGTTTTTTTGTTAAGACATCTGATGACTTTTAGACTTTGTAGAGAATAATTTGCGATCTTCTCAGTTGCTTCGATCGACGGCAAAAATGCAGCCTTGATTCAGCCGGCGATCACCCTTTTCTCAAGCGGCGATTTTCCCCAGCAGCTGGCACTTAGCTGCATCCCTGAATATCACAATTATATGGCCTGTTGGTACAGGTATCTATAAGCTTTAGCTGCAGTCACATAATTTCTACAAGGCTATCCTATACTGTTTACTGTGGCTTTTTAATAGGCAGTTGATATTGCTCCAGTTTTTAAAAAATGGCACAAAGGAATGAGAATAAAGATCTATGAGGTCTGCATCCTGGATTTAATATCATATCAAAATTAAGAAGCATATACCGTACCTGGTCTAGTGTAGCTGCGTTGCATTCTTTTGTTTCTGCGTACTGTTTTTTGCTTTCAGTAATAAGGGCAGCTCCCAAGGTAGAACCCTTAATCTGTGTATACAAGTAAGCAATAAGCGTTATCATTAATAACGGTTTGTGGTCGTCATTGACCCACAAAGTCACAACCATAGAATTTGTTTTGGCTAACACCCAGGCCTCGATTGTTCAAAAGGTGGATAGCGCCATCCACCGGATAAATCACTATCCAGCGAATAAACACTAGCAAAACCGATTGAGTTATCCAGTGGATAGCGCTATCCACCCTTGGAACAACTGGGGCCAGATGATTTTAGTTTTAAGATGCCAGTGAAGCTTGCCTTAGGACAAAACATTCCTTTGAATTTTCCTATGCAAATGTTGTAATATTCTTCGTTTTCCCCTTAATACTTAATGCATCTATAGGAATTGGCTTACTAATGATGTTTGGCTAACATAATTACCTGACTTCTTTTTGCTCTCAACCAGTGAAGCAAGTCTCCATGGGGAACATACTCAATAATAAGACGAAAAGGCGTCTTCTGTGGAGTGGTCTCTGTCCAACAGCCCACAAAACGCAGCACGTTTGGACTCTTCCCCAGTACCTTCATGAGCTCAATCTCATTCAGAAATTCTAATTTCTGCTTTTCATTGGCGTTTTCTTGAGAAAAAAAGGTATGAGATAATGTTAAACAAATCAGTTTCAAAGTAGGTTGCTTAGTGTTTCATGTGCAGTGTGATGAACGGTTATCTATTTTATTGTAATTTGACTGCAGTCTATGCGGTAAGGCACAACCCAGTATTTCCGTTTTTCTTTCACTACGGGCAATGTAATTGGCTGTGGCATTTATGAGGATGAGTTATATACCATCTCTCGAGATAGTATAACTCTTTGAGGGAATTTCCGGTCATAAAGACGAGACAATCCCTGGTTTTTGCTTGAGAAAACAGCTTGCATTTTTAACCCGCTAAACTTAAGACGAGCTCTTTTCACTATACTTCCGGACTTTTCCGCCCATACCTAGTCAAACGTGTCCTACTGAAAACAAAAACCAATGGAGTTTTAGTTTTTAGAACTATGGGTAGTCGGAGCTTAGGAGAGTGAGTTCGATATGTTTGTAGGCGTACAGGTATCAGTTGAGGGGGAAGGATGGATGGTTCGTGCAATAGATGAATATTTTTTGCATATTTGAAAGTGAGAGTGAGTTCGATATGTTTGTAGGCGTACAGGTATCAGTTGAGGGGGAAGGATGGATGGTTCGTGCAATAGATGAATATTTTTTGCATATTTGAAAGTGGGGGTTGCGTACAGAGAAAAGGTTGTGAAGGCTAGTGATATCGTATGGTTCTGTCCAAGTGCTTGAAGAGTGCGTCAGACAAGTTAATAGAACATTTTGTTTTAGGGCCTGTTTACATGGAGTAAGGGTGTCCCTCATTATAGACTTTCGCTGCAATCTGACAGTAATCCGATCCCACAAAAGTTGACCCTGCTAGAAGGGTGACCCTACGTCAAGTGTTCACATGGCAAAAAGTTGGCCCTCCTAGGGTTACCCTACCAAGTAGATAGGGTGGCCAAGGCAAGGTTTACCCTTCTAAGAGGGTGCCCCTTCTAGAAGGGTCACCCTATCTCCATGTAAACAGGCCCTTACTGGTGCAATAGATGTTCTACAGGGCTCAGTCGTTCGAAGGCCTATCAGCGCTTTAAAATCCGGCTCCTTGTTTTGTTCAAAAACATTTCTTTGGATAATTTTCTTGGTTATTTTTAAGAGCATCCAGTCATCAATTTAAACTGAATTTCCTTTTGAATCCATTTCCCAAACCCCCCTCCACCGCAGCCGCAAAATTGCAGCCGTTCAGGGTAAGATTGTTGAGAAATTGCGTTACTTCCCTTTCCTTACAAATTTGGCACATTGGATGTTTATGAAATTATACAATCACTGGCCAGTTTTTATTGGAATCGGTTGAAATAAACAAAGGATTGTTGAAATAACATCATACTGTGATATGCCGAAAATCGCCATTGAGCGAGACAGAAATGGCCCGAACCGAAGAGAATGAAATCCAGGGAATTTTGCTTGAAATCACGGGAAAAAATTACATAGAGAGCTTAATTCTTAAGAGCCTAGTGAAGATATCTGGATACATTTTATGGCAATAGTAAAGGATTTTCATATAGTCAAAGTGGGGTTAGCATCTTTTTGTTGTGTAAACGTAATTAAATATTCCATGCGGCCTCAACAATGTGATGTATTTACCGTCGGTCGTAAACTTGATTTCCACTCTCAAAATTACCTCCAGAACCTACTTTTTGCGTAGAATATGCTTTTAGAATGATGAATTCTTGTCTTATGTGGTAATACTTGACCATTTATGAACATTTTGTGAAAACATATTTGTGACGCGTCACACACGTATCTTGATTGCCCAAACTTGCCCGATTATGCATATAACATCAACTTGACCTTTTGAGAGAACATTGAAAAAAAATCGTAAAATATTCGCAGCTGGACCCATTTCTCTGAAATTTGAAATGATGATTGCTAATGAATACAGAAAGAATTTAGAACTAACTAAAACTTTCTGTGTTAAGCTTGAGAATTAAAGTGACATGTCTCTTTACGAAGATTCAGCAAACTTTTAAACTTTTAAAAGATGAACACTTTTCGAAAACAGAATATCAGACCTCAGCAAACGTTTCAAACTATCTTATCTTATCTTATCTTATCTTATCAATAACACTTGCGCGCCCGTTTAAGCAATACCGATACCACCCTGGGCGCCTGAGTACGCAAAACGAGATTGATTCCCCTGCTGATCAACGCCGAGGACAAACGAATCACTACGTGGGTTAGCGCGTCTAAGTGAGACAGAACGTAAGCAAGCGCCTCAAAGCGGCAAATGTGTGTCGACGCAAATGTAATCTCAGAAAATACTCGTACCTTGAACACAAAAACCAGCATGTGGAGTCTTTGATGCCAGTAGCTTCCGTGCCTCCATGAGATACAAATCAGATTGAAGCTACATTTCAAGAAGTAGCTGTCACTCAGAAGCTTGCAAAGGACTGATATGCGAGTAATTTGTTTAAATCCTTGACATTTCCTTAATTATTGTTGAATGGGTTTTGTATAAATAGTTTCTGAGTAATTAATTTTATTTTTACAAACTTTATGAGTTGTCAAGTCTGATCCTTTTAAGTCTAAGTTTACTGTCCTCGTGGTCTTTACGGTTGGTGTGATATCGTCTTAAATTCCCAAGTAATCGAGGTATCATTTATTTAGTTTTTCTTTCAGCAATATGCTATTACCACAAGGAGCCTTAATTTATACTCAGACAGAATATTTCCAAAGTAATTCAGTATCTTATACCTGGTTATATTTTATTATTGAATCTTTGACCTCGGATATTGTGTTTCTAGCTTTGTGATTTGTTCACTCAATCTCGTTTATCAGCTAATATACTGTATGACCTAATTGGAAGCTAATTGGCCTTAATTTCCAAATGTCCAAGCGTTCAGAATGTAATGAAACATTAATAAAACAATTATTCCATTCGCACTTGTTGGATATGAGACCGGCTATCCCCAACTTGGCACTACTCGCCTCGTTAGCTATTTACAATCTCATATTTGATGTGTGCTCGTGTAATAATTGTTAAATAAAATTTCAGTTTACAGTTTAACGATGAAATTATATATGAAATGAATCATATACGATCCTCGCAGTTGTGGGTTCCAACGTTCCCGTGAGGAATGAATCAACGATGAAATTATATATGAAATGGATCATATATGAACTGCGGATATGAAATCAAGTGAAGCTATGATCCTCGCAGTTATGAACGCAATTTTTGCAATTGCGTAAAGAAGCCTGAAAAATTCAGGACTTCAACTACAATTACAAAAATTGCGTTCATAACTGCGAGGATTATAGCTTCACTTGAGTTTCCAGCTTATTGAGTCATGGGAATAAATCAAGTGTCCCTTATCACTACATCCACAACACTATATTTGGAAGTCAAGCCCGTAAAGTTGTCCGTTAATCGCCCTAAATCGGTCCACCCTTGAGAGTTGCTTGCTGCTGCACGCAGTGTCATGACATAAGTGCAATCACACTCATCGACATACCGCTATATAATGAGATTCACGTTACGTTAAGTGACCCTCTTGCCATGACATCATCCAAAACCCCAACCAAAGAGCGATACATGAAGTAAAGTTCTTAGGCCTAAAGGAACTCCTTTTAACACATTACGAAGTACCATTAATGGCATCATGCTTCTGAATGAGACGTGTGTCTCGTGCAAAGCAAAACGCTACTGTATCACAATGTCCAAGGCATAAATATCTGACACCTGATTACATGTAGATGACTAAAATTTTTCCAGACTGCAAACGATGTAAAGGCTAGCCATACCCAAACAGCCAACAAACTATATGAAGAGGTATTCAACTATTGTGGGGCAGTTCTCTAGAACAAATATCCAAATAATACAATGCAGTTGAAGTCGAAGCTAAATAGTTGATGCTTGCTATTGCGTACTTATTTACTGAGCTTAATTGACTCCGGAATACAAATACAAGGTAATTACTTCAGTGTGTGATCCATACAAGGAATAGACACTTTCATACCCACCATGTAATTCTTTAACAGCAACGATCTTGTACTTGAAATTTTTCTCACAGCAGTCTTTGGTATTCTTTTTAAAGAACTCCAATCCGTTAATCAATTTGGCTTTGTGCACCTTCCCAAATGCTCCTTGACCCACCTCTTCCAATAATTCTATTCTCTCCGGAGGAATTTGGCAGGAATTCAGTGGTTTAATATCCTTTGCTGTCCTAAAAAGAAAACAACCCAAAGGAACAACATCAATTACAGCTACCCAGATGTGGAACGAGGTTTCAGTAAGTTATGGGACTCACACAACGTCACAATAAATTTTATTGTAGGTCGCAGAAGGAGTGGGGCTTATCCCTAATAGTTGGCTACGAGTGCTTTACCAGGTTGGACCATAAACAATATAGAGGTTTCACAACAGCCTTTCTTGCTATCTTTTTGTTTTGTTTCTGCAACTCTGAGACTACGTGAGACCACTCCATTGAGGCTTAAATGAGATTTGGGTCACAGATCATTATTTGAACAACCCTACACCTTTTCTAATGATACCCTGCAGCTCAGACCCACCCTTGGACCTTCCGATTACCTCATAGAGTTCTAAAGTGTGATGTCATAAAAAAGTAGGTAAATTTGTGAAATTATGGGATTTTTCGGGGTACAGAGTGTTTTCACTCACGTAACTTTGTTTTTCTACCGAAACAAAGGAAAACGTTTGTATGACACAACAGAGCTCAATTCCCGGAGAATTAGTTGCGGACACCAACATGGCCGCTGTTCCTTTGTTTAGGGACACCAATGTGGCCGCCGTGACGTCACATGAAAACACTCTATTATGAAAGGACAACATCCAAAAGGCCTACTCGCCAAAAATGAGCATTTCAAGGCAAAAAAATGTCTTTGAGATATTAGCCCAGTTTTGCTCATGTGACAATGATCTCAGTCTCTTTACTGCTAGGACTAAAGTGTCGAAATGGAGTATATTTGCAATTGTACAGAACGAGATGTTTCATGTTAACCCCCGGGTTAATGAAATGAAGAGATTTATTTTTCAATGTTGACTCAGGGGTACTCTGAAAAAATCAGAGTGGCCATCCGCAGGAGTCGAACCTACACTGTACGACATTCCGATTACTAGTTTGGATGCTCTATCTGCCCCTGAGCTATAGGACACTAGTGGAAGCTAGGCCATTAAACTACAATCATGGACAAATTGTTAAGAACAATTCAGCAGTTTATCTTTCAACTCACTTATCGCATATTATGGACTCTTTTGCAACCCCCTTTCCCCCATTCAATGTTACTTGAGGGAAATGAACTGAAAACAGTGTGCAGGACTGAGAGTGGACCAGTTTATGCCCAACATTGATTGGGTGAGGAAGGGGAAAAGCGCCTCAGTGAAGTCCCAAAAATGTGCACTGGAATGAGTGTCCCAAAGGCCGAATTTGTCCGTGATCGTAGGTTCCAATGACAACTGTGCCTCTAAACTGCAAGGACTGAAATTGTCTGCAGCATGCATTCTCGCTATAATTATATTAAATGAAGTGGATGACAAATGTTAATCCCGGTGAATGAAATGAAGAGAGGATATTTCCGATGGTAACTCAGTGATACTCGGAAAGAATCCGAGAGCTCCTTTGCAGGTATTGAACCTACGACAGCCTTCAGATGACTAGTTCGGATACTCAAGCACTGAGCTATAGGAGACTCGTTGGTGCCAGGGCATGGTCCATGATTTTGATGGTGTTTCTGGGATACTCGGAAATAATCCAAGTGCTACTTTTCAGGAGTCGAACCTACGACCTTCCGATCACTACTTCGTGTACGCAATTTACGACATTTGTCTAAATTTTCACAATACTATTTGCCTAAAGATAGAAAAGCCAGAGATTTTGAAAGCCACCGTAAGTTTTTGCATAGCAATAAAAACAAACTGTGAATTCACAGCTTTACTGAATTTTATTCATTAGACGTGAAATTTTCCTTTTGTTCCCTTTATCGTAAATTTGCAAACGAATCCAGCCATAAAATTTAACTCATTTTTGGGAATACAAATGTACATGGGTTTTCTGATTTGCGTGATCACTGTACTGATAAGTTTTTTACCCAACAATGTATTATCTTTGCGTAGGCAAACGTTCTTGTGTCAAAAATTGCATATCTTTGGCCTCAGCACGACTTTACTTCTTTCTGATCATATTAAAATCTACAATGTCCTCTGTCAATTTCATTGCAGGTAGTTTTCAGTTTTCGCAATACATAAAAGGTTTTATAATAATAATAATAATAATAATAATAATAATAATAGTAATAATAATGATAATTACTATTATTATTATTATTTTATCGTAGTTTGAAAAAAGAAGCATTGTGTTATCTACCCCAATTTATGAGTCATTAAAAACAACTGTACCAGTTAAAAGAAAAAAAAGCTTACCACTTTGCAGGATACTTCTTCCTTCTCCTTTTATGGCAAGAAAAACCAATAAGAAGGAGAAAGCCAAGCAAAGATACACCGCCAATGGAAAAACCAAGAATACTCGGAATGAAAAAACCTGCTCCACTGTCATCTAACAATGGTGGCTGCGTGGTTACGTAAGTCATAACTGCTATAAAATAGAATCAAATTTTCAATGCAATAGTTTTCATGAAATTTTTAGCACACGCACTTAACTGTCTGTGTGTTTAAAACTAAGGAACAATATTATTATTACGCTTAACTCTCATGAACAGGTATATCTGCAGATGATTTCACATGCAATAACGATTAAAATTTGCAACATGAAACAAATTCACCCATCATACATTAGTGCAACGATAAACTTTATGCCTTTGAAATCTAATGCAACGTTTCTTTTATGAAATGTTTTCCCTAGTCTCTGGATATTATTGGCCTTTTATACCCCTGGTAAACATGGAGACTTCAGTTCAGATTTCAATGACACATAAATGATATGAAAGAGACAGCAACACAGCTTGTAATGATCCTTGCAGTCAGCAGTGTGATTTATTCACAAATAACACTTTGTTTGCTCTGAATCGCATCTTAATTTCCCCAGCCATTGAGAAAGGAACACTAAAACAAAACAACCAATCAGATTTCAAGGCTTTTTTAAAGTAACCAATCAAATTGCAACAAAATGAGATACAAAGAAAGCCAAAGTGTGGCAAAGTTCGTGTTTAAACTGTTTTTCATCTGACTTGAATTTCCTTTAATGGTACATGTACATAGTTTCCTTTGTTACGCTTGACTGAGCTTTTGACACATAACTTCTTAAACTCATTAATAATTCATCAAGTGATAAACCAATTGCGTGACCGCATTTAGGTCACATGGATGCACCTTGTAAAAAAACCGGGTTTGGATATTTTTTGTACCGTGTACTTTTAGGCTTGGACTGTACAAGCACAGAATCTTCTTCTTGCACACTTTTGGGAGGTCGAAACCGGCAAAATTCATCCTCACCTAACCCATCCATGTTTCGGAACTAGCTGGACGCCACTAAATGCAAATTATGGCTACTTCAAATAAACAAGCTTCAGTTGGGAAAAAACACTGACATTATCATCACCAACTGTGCGCTTTCTTTTGTTTGCAATTAGGCACCGATTGAGATGCCATTTCAAAAACTCATGCTTCGTGTTTTACCGGGGTTTCCAAACACTCGAAAACAAAAAAAGCCCTCGGCCTAACGGTCTCGGACTTTTATCAGTTTTCTCGTGTTTGGAATCGAACAGAACAGAACTGTTCATTCCATCACCAGCGGAGGTAAAGGCCAACGCATGAAATCCATATTGTGTAAATTTAGCCAATCCGGTGACATTTTTTGTGTACATCGTGATGTTGGAAACAGAAATTTTTTCTACTCTGTAAATATCGGAGACTTTTTTCCTGAAGAATATCTTAAATCCTATTAATGATTCCATGTCTGGAGTCAGGGGAAGGAAGCTGCCAGGACGCTATGATAGCCGTAAATGTGTTAGCAGTTACTGTAAAATTGCTAGGAGCTTTTGATGGGACTGAAAGAGTTCAAATGCAGCAAAGACAAGAAATCAGAATGAACTTTGCCCATGGAATGAAATAGAAGAAATGTGATTCAACACCATTCTTAATTGAAAAGCAACTTTCTTCCTTTCTTTCCAATAAAGGAAATTAATTTGAACAAAGATGGCTAATCAGGAACAAGAAAATACGTAAATAAATGAATATATCAATCAATAAATAAAAACACGATTGTTTTCATATTCTAAACTTGCAAATATCTAAATTTATTCTATCTTCTCCCACACCATGCGGAATAATCATTGTCTGTCTATATGGGCATTGGAAATTGCGATTTCATTCAGCTGTAATTCACCACATTGCCCCCAATTGCATTTCATAACGTTTTGTCTTCAAACTTATCTGGATTTATGAAAACTCACTCTTGCTGCACTGCATTGCTAAAAATGACGGAAGATTGGAGGAGCAGTATTGATAACAAAGAAGCTGTAGCGGTGGTTGCTGTGGACTTGATTAAAGCGTTTGACGCCATAGACCATAGCCTTCTGCTCGCGAAGTTGACGGCCTATGGCTTTTCTACATGAGCCCTGGAACTGATGTCCACCTACCTGCTAGGTCGTCAACAATGTGTCAGATTAGATGGCGTACATGTATGCTCTGACTTCAAAACAGTTAAATCTGGCGTTCCTCAAGGTTCACTATTGGGTTCGTTGTTGTTCAACATACATGTATTCATTAATGGTTTAAATTTTTGTGTTCCTAATGTCTCACTGCGGCTGTACGCTGACGACACGACTGCCTACATGTCAGATGTATCTCCCACCATTCTAGAATTTTCCTTCAACAAGGATCTCCAGGCTCTTTCGTCGTGGTTTTAGTCCAACTATTTAACAGTGAACTGTGCTAAGACTCAAGCATTCTCTGTCGGACCCTGTGCCTTTCATTATTCTTTATTTCTTAATAATGCTCAAATAAAATTTCTCCGATCTATTAACTGTTTCTTGGAGTAGCTCTAGACAAGGACCTATCCTATAAAGAACACATATCAGATCAACTAAAGAAAGCCTATGCCAAGGCTTCTGCACTGAGAAGAATAAGGCGTTTTCTTAATTCCTCATGATGCAATGATAAACTTTTAAAGCATTTATATTACCTCATCTCGAATACTGTGGTCCTTTGTTTGTAGGCATAGGTGCGGGTCAACGCAACCATCTCAAGATGGCAACTGTTATATTTTGAGAACATTAATCGGGCACAACCAGTTAATGTCATACGACGAACTGCTCACTGCGGCTAGCATGACATCTTTATATTGTAGGCGCTTACATCAGGCGTTAATACTTCTTTTTAAATGTCTAAATGGTACGGGTCCTACATATATTGCTAGCCTTTTTAAATACAGGCATACACGGTATAGGCTAAGAGGGGAGGGCTTGAATTTGGAATTACCTAAATTTAATTGTAAATTTAAGAAGACACTTACTCATTAACTAAGTTATGGAACAGTTTGCCTTCTCATGTGCGTCTTTCAAGTGATGCTAGTGACTTCAGAAGTAAATTGCACGATTGCAGTTTTTTAGAACGTGTCTTATAGTGTACAATAATAGCTTTTAACAGCTTTTAGAACGAGTTTTAGAGTTTTCCAAGTCACGTTTTTTAGTATGTGGCTTTTTGTTGTTTTTAAAATTGAATTCTTGCTTTGTATCTGACGTCACGGCGGCCATGTTGGTTGGTAAGAACACTAAGCTGTCTCTCCGCTGGGAACTAAACTTTATTATTATGCAAATTCTGCGAAAATAAATTGTATTGTGTTACCAACCAACATATCCGCCGTGTCACGTGGCTGTAGTTATTATAGATTTTATTTTTTCATGTTCGAGTTTTATAGCTCTTTAACGTAACGTGTTAAAATAAATGACTGATTGATTGATTGACTGATTGATTGACTAGGTATACTAAGCCTGATAAAAAGCTACAGTCCCTTACCATCTTCCAATGTCCTTACAATCTTTGAGGAACTCTTTAGCCCACACTCCACAGAACTGAAGACATGTACTTTAAATTCATATTTTGTGAATTTCTCAAGCCCTGTAACTTGCCAGAAGAAAACCAACGAACCATTGATAATTGAAACATTTTTTGCGTAAACCCAAGCCACATCTTTGATAGTTTGTATTTCTGATACGTTGGAGTCTTGCTTTTGGTAAAGAAGTTTAAAGGATATCAAGTTTCTTTCGTCGTAGTACCGTCTTGGCAGTTTCCAAGAGGCATTGACACTAGTCGATGATTGTGCAGTCAACTTGACAAGAACAGGAGCTTCAACAGGAACTGGTATGGAGAAAAAAGAATTGCTGAATACAGAATACCGCACAAGTCCAGAAACACCACTACTTATTAAATTAAAATGTGCTAGAAAAGCGTTCTTTATACGTAACTAATTTCAACCCATACTCTACTTCTGAAATGACGATTAGTTTCTCTAAATTGACTATTATTGTCAGTTTAGGACGCTTAGCTCTTGCTAGGGATTATGGGAAATTAAGATACATTTTTTTGTCAGGAGAAGTGTTTGTCACATGCATGGTCTCTATTAGGAAGAGCGAGGACCCTGGGAATGAGTGTTTGTGTGTGGTTGCCATTACTCTTCTCGGCTGTTGCTATTTGGTGAATCTTTACATGTTTTCTCCATTCAATTTTAAAGTTACGAGGTAAGGAGAAGTCGTATAAACAAAGAAAAGTTGAGGTACTTGTAAACACTTTAGAATAAATTTGAGTTTTTCACTCTGACACAAAACGAGTTAAGATTGAAAATATGTTACTTTATACTGAGTTTCACATGTACAATACCCTGGTCCCAAAGGTTTTTCTTGATTTTTCCCCGCGTGAGAAAGCCGCGAAGCGGCGAATGCGAGTCACGAAACGTTTTTCTTTCTCGCCGCCTCGAGACTTGCATTCGCTGCTTCGCGGCTCTTTCACGCGGGGAAAAATCAAGAAAAACCTCTGGGACCAGGGTACATGTACAACCCTTCAACTTAGCTTTCTTGTGAGCTTTCACAGAGCCAAACTGACAATTTACGTCTAGATATTTCTTGATTTGTCATAGTTCTTAGTTTTGGAGATTCGGAGGGAGGAGATTAAGTTAAACCACGGACAGTTGGGTATTTACAATGTATTTTAGTGCGTGAAAACTCCCTTTCTGTTTGCATATGCAAGAAATTCTTGGATGAATAAGGAACAATCGTACAAAATTCCACTTCTCAGACAGAACTGTCTGCAATTGCACACTGAAAGTATGCGTGACGCAGTCTGCAACCGTCGGAAGAAATTTATATATGAAATTATTTCATTACTTTCAACTCCTGTTTATTGCTACCAACAACCGAAGTTTCACAGGCAGATATAATATAATGACAAAGTCCAGTATTATCCTGTAGATTTACAATGAGCAATTTGAGGTAACCTCTCTTTTAGCTACGATTTGTTGACACGTTGTGTGACGGTGCCAGTGCCAATGCCTACTTGTGTGGGATTTCAGTCAAATAAACGTTGATGATTAGCATTACAGTAAATATTTCGTATACATTAATGTCATCTTATACATGTTGTGGTAAATGTCTAGTAAAGATTCCGTAGAATCTCCAAGCTGCAGACGAGAAAATGGTTAGGGGAGAAACATGTTTGGACTTTTAGTTTCGAGGAGATTAGAGGTGCTTACCACTTGTCCGAATAAACCGGTTGGGACGACCGGTGAAAAATGGTAACAGTTTTTTTCTAACTCAGCAAACCAGACCAACGAGATAGCGCTTAATACGATTTGCAATTGTTTTCGGCTGATGAGGGACTGGAAACTGGAAAATTTAGCAAATGGTAAGGAAAATTTCTGCTGTTCCGTTTGATGGGAAAGTCATTTACTGCGGTTTGTGTATTTCCTAGTCAGCAGACAAAGCTGGATATGGCCCCAGGTTATCACGTGGGATGGAGGGGGCGGTGATTGATAGAGTTAAGAGTCACTGAAGTAAACATTTTGCAGGTAAGGGCTTCTAACGCATTACAATTGGGTGCATTTGAGCATATGAGTTTCTCAGCCACCAAATCTTTTGCAATTAACTGCCAAAATGTGTTAGTCTGTCAACACGCTTCAGGCATGAACACACTACTTCAGCAAAGAGGTAAATGCCGTCTACTTATTCATCAGCGAAAATATTGGAATCAGTCGCTAGTAGCAGAGGAGAATTTGTTTACGATAATTCCGGATAAATCAGCGGGCAAGTGCAATAATGATTGTGACATGTGACCATGTGACAAACACTTAGCGCTCGAAAACAAATAAAGCCAGGCATATCGCCGGTGCTGACAAAGTGTGGGGAAATCCCACACAAAAACTAATGTCTTCAAACTTCCTGTCAAAAAATTTCACACTTTAATACTGGTAATGTTAAAACAGAAAGGCTAACTTGTAAAAGTATAGTTTACGTACAGTGTTGTATTAAAGCTGGAAGCATGAACTCTTAGCTGACAATTGCACTTGCCTGCTGATTTATCCAGCTTTATTGTAAACAAATTCTCCTCTGCTACTAGCGACTGATTCCAATATTTCCACTTACAAATAAGAGTAGACAGCATTTACCTCTTTGTAGAACGCAAATATTTCATGAGTCTTTGAAGTTGTGAGTTCATGCCCGAAGCACGTTGACTCTAACACATTTTGGCAGTTGATTGCAAAATATTTGGTGGCTGAGAAACTCACATGCTCAATTGCACCCAATTGTCATGCGTCACAAGCCTTAATCTGCAAAATGTTTTACTTTAGTGACTGTTAACACTGTCACTCACCGCCCCCTCCTTCCCCTGTGATAACTTGGAGCCATGTCCAGCTTTGTCTGCTGACTGGGAACACACAAACCACAGTAAATGGCATTTACCATCATGGTACATTATCCCAAACTCCGTCACATTTAAGTTTTGGTATCCTGTGTCAACCAACGGCTACACTGGATTTTTGATTTTGCTAACGTTAAAAGAATATTATCACGAAGGAAAACCATTTCAATGGAGAACTGTGATTGGCTCTTAAACCTTGGACATCAAAACACCACATTTAATCTCATGGGTGCTTTGTGTGATCTTCTTGAATACTCCATAAATATTTACCACGAGAAATTTACTTTGGGGAATTTGGTAATACTCACTAAATGCAGTATCCCATCGTAAAAAGGTCACTTACCATGACAAAAAGACCCCCGTGTAACCGCAAAATAAGAGAGCTACAGTGCTTTTTAATACCATTTAGCAAAAAAATCCGAAAATTTCGGGTGAGAGTCAAATAAAACAGTGAGAGTGCTTACCATGTGTCAGAATAAACCGGCTGGGATGACCGATGAAAGGGTTTTTCCAAAATCAGCAAACCAACTGAATGAGATGGTGCTTACCATTTGCAATTCGCTTTCCCATTATTGTTGTCGCCTGATGAGAGACTGGAAACTGGAAAGTTTAGCAAATGGTAAGGCAATTTCCGCCTTTCTGTTCCGAACAGAAATAGAGGACTACTTCTAGAGGTAGTCCACAATTTCCGAACGGATTTTCCACAAAAATTTCCTTTCCATTTCACTTTCAACTGAAATTTCCGGCTTTTTTGGACAAATGGTAAGCACCCTAGTTTTCCGGAAAATCCATTCAAAAATTGTAGACTACCTATACAGAGGTAGTCCTCTTTTTCCATTCCAAACGGAACAGAGGAAATTTGCTTTAAATACCATTTGGTAAATTTTCCAGTTTCCAGTCTCTCATCAGCCGAAAACAGTTGCAAATGGTAAGTGCCATCTCGTTGGGCTGGTTTGCTGATTTTGGAAAAACTGTTACCATTATTCACCGGTCATCCCAACAGGTTTATTCTGACAAATGGTGTGCAAACATGTTTGTGCAGCTTGGGATTCTACGGAATCTTTATTCACTATAACATGACAAAATGTGTTCGTTACTGTAATGCTAATCATCAACGTCTATTTGACTGAAATCCCACACAAGTACGCATTGCAGACCTAGTTTTTGTAAATCAGAACCCCAATGCCTAGCCTCGCTAGACTCAAAGCTGGGAATGTTCGATTAATAACCCTTTCACCCAACCACTAGACTACCGCAGTGCTATTTTTAGAACATTACTTTTTTTAAAATGTCAATTTTTTTTAAAATGTCATGTATTATCACTGGCTAAGAAACAAGTTTACACAGGAGAAAATGTTCATTACCAAACCTCAAGAAAAAGCTCACCATTTTAAAATCAAGAACTAGTCTTAACCACTATTCAGCAATGACTTTATATATACTACAAGTTTCGTCTTGATAAATAATTGGTGCAATTGTGAGCCAGTTGATCTTTAATTGTTAAGTGAATAAAAACAGCTCCTTCACAGTGGGTGCTCCAGGTTCACATCCCGTCCAGGGATGCAACTCTTACTTTTTTTTCTCTTCATCTGCTACCACAAGTCCGGGGACAGAGTAATCTAAATTGACGATTACAGTCAATCCAGAGAAAATTTGAAATCGTACATAATCGTCATTTCAGAGGTAGAGGATATGTTGAACTTTTACAGTGCTAACAGAAGACTGTCAAATACTATTCCTGAACATATATACATAAAGAACGAGTTCAAAAATGGAGTTCATTTTTTCTTTTCTAATTTTGTCTTTTTAAATAATTACATGTAGATGGATCTGCAAAACATATAAAAAATAAGTTCATGAGTTACCTAGAGATTTAAGTGCTCCATAGAGCTCAACTCTCAATGCCTTATGACCAAAAAAGTCAGTTGGCTGAAAGCGGACGAAGCTCGCTATGATAACCTCCTCAAGATTATGCTTGACAATGTCGTTTCGTCCAGTATTTCCATGAAAGACCTGCAAAAGAAATTAGAATTTATGCTGACAATTATGGACGGTGACGATGATACAGATGGTGACAGTAGCCTAAATATAAGCTAAAGACAGACGGCTCTGTTTGGTAAGACAAATTCACGGTGGTAACGTTTACTTTGAAAAGTTTAATGTCAACTGTCCCAGTATCAGAAACCGCGGCTTTTTTAAGGACGGTGCCCACTACCTTATTACGTGAAATTTTCGCGACACGTTAATTTCGCGATTTTGAGGTTCGCATATTTTGCGACACCTTTATTTCGCGATTTTGCGAAATTTTGCGTTTTGACTCACTTTAATTTCGCGTTTTTGAGTGAGACACACTCAAGGAGCAATTAAATGGACAGTTTGAGGATTGTACAAAAGAAGTGCTACCTGGAGTAGGGACGGAAAGCAGTAGTGACGAAGATGACCAGAACATTACCACATATTAGCTCAAAATGATTGTTATAAAGGTGTGTAATAAAGTCGCTGTTTTAGCCATTGATATAATGTGTCACTTAATTTTCGCGCCATGTTATTTTCGCGACATTTAATTTTCGCGTCACTTAAGTTTAGAGATTTTTTTTTTAATCGCGAAATTTCATGTAATAAGGTACTTCAAAGGTATTTTTTCCCTGTTTAGGAATATGCGGGAATAGCAAATCTTTACAAGTTTTATTGAAATCCAAAAAGAAAATTGGGAGTAGCCACGCATTTTTCAAAGTTAATTAATCAACAATATTTGTAAAAAGCTGTAAAATACAAAGCAATGTATATAGCGTTCTTTTCCAAATTGAAGCTCCGAACAATGGATGGTTAACCCCAATTTTCTTTTTGGATACCAAGAGCAATTGCTGAGTTCTGCTTTCCCCGCATAGTTTTAAACTGCCCAAAAATATCCCTGTATTGGAAAGCACCACCCATGGGCAACCCGAGTATTTTGATATGTGCAAAACATATGGGTAATAACAATTGCAGGCACCATCCTTAAGTGGACTCTAAAATCATGCCATCCACATTTGTGTTACCTCCCTCTCCCTCAGCAAAACGATGAAAGAAAAACTTGAGGAGGCCCCTTAGAAAAAAAAAATGGGTAAACGAAATAAGACCGATGCTGATTAAGGCCGTTCGCGCCAAAATCTTCCTACGGTGAGATTTTCTTCATTTCTCGCCTAGAGTTAGGTCATAAAGTACATACTTCAAAAATGAAAAAAAAAATGGGGGTCACCGACTTTGTTTCGGAGAAAATGGCAGTGGAAAAATGCCTTAATTTCGAGAAATCGGTCATAATAGCGAGATGTAGGCTCATCTGCTCATCCATCGAAAATCATAAAAATAAACTGTTGGAGTGAAAGTTTCCGTGCATATGTTTTTAGGAGTGAGATTTTTAGATAATTGTATGCCGCTAGGGATGTGGTAAACAGTAGAGTTCATCCTCGACGAGCGTTTTCGTAAGCTCTATCTGTTGCAACCACTACCAGAATTCGATGGCACGAGGAAAGAAAATGTTAAAAAAAGATAACTTCTTACGGTGAGAATTTTTTCATTTCATCATATTTTGTACATAGTAAGTAAAGTAAGTGATTCATGATTAAAAAAATAGGGGTCACCGATGATCTGAACGAGTAAAATCGATGTGATTTTGCAAAGCTCTTGGAAAAGTTCGTTTGTCACGCTTTTGCGTGACCTGTCGGGCAAGGACTAGAACCCAAGAGAGGATCGATCGTTGAAGAGATGAAAGGTTTTTACCGAAAAAAAAACCTTTCTCGAGCATAGCAACGAAGTTTTAAGCAGGGGTCATCTTCATTTGGTTGGTGTTTTGTATAATATCTCTCCATTGCCGTCATGCTCATCCTCTGGAGTGTGTTTTTTGGTGAAATTCAATCGCTCGCTGATTGTTTCCACGCAGGTCCGCACTATTCAAGCGGGCGAAGACCAAAGTACTGCTCAATTTTCACGAAAGTAAAGGAAAAGAACTTTAAAAACATGCATTCACTTTGAAGTTAAGTTCGTAGGGTAATAAAAACATTAAAAAGAAACAGCCCCATTAAATGTACGCAACGTTTCGTCCTCGAGTTTTCCAAACTTTCAGCCACTAGTCTACTCGATAAGCTACCTTTTCCAGAGCTTTTCCATCCTCCCGCTCATTTCTCTTTGAAGTTTCATGATGATTCGGAAATAAATGTGCCATTCTTTTGCCGGCCTGGAATTTTTTCCTCGGCGTTTTTGTCGCCATGTTATTTTAACTGATGCTTGAAAAATTTGTATGAAAGTCAAGTAGACTAGTGTACGACTGATAAAACCTCGCGAATATCAGTCGTGTAGTAGTCTACTTGACTTTCATAAATATTTTAAATCAATTTTGACTGATCACGATCTTCTCTGATCCAACGCTGTGCAAGACTTATCGTCCACGGTTTTTGCAAAGGTTTTAAAACCTCAACTTCACTAATGCTCGAAGTAATGCGTGACAGTCGCGTTACCTGCGCAGTAACATTGCGCACAAACAATTAGCGCGAACGTCCTTAAGTTCCACAGAAACGAACTTAAAGAGAATCCACTCAGCCGCCAGCAGATCTTCCTCCAAGACCAACTCCAAACAGAAAGCTACACGTATCAGCTGATGAACAAAGGATTGAAATAATAATTTTGTAGTGTCAAAGTCAAACTAAATGAACTTACAACTCTCACGAATGTATTTTCAAAATGTCAAAATAAAACATACGATAGATGCATTGTATTGTGGTGTTCTTTTACTAACTCCAAATGCACAGAAGCTCGCAGACTCACGCATTGCAATGGAGACTAAAACGGAAAAAGCATTTGCAGTCATTTTTACGCTTCATGTTAAAAAACAGCTATTTGAAAGTACACTCCCTCTAACCTGCCCACTTCAAACGTTTCATTGACAACAGCTTTTCAATGTGGACCACAAGGGAAACAAAATCAACCATTTTGGTGAATTCTCGAAAAATTCCCTTCCAACAATCAAATTTACTCGCGAATAAAGAACAAGCTACGTAGATTTGTCAAAACAAAGAATGAGTTAGACTGACTAAATTATACTCAGAAATACCAGAAACAAGGTTAATATCAAAATTATTAAAAAACATTTCAACTACGACATCCAAGAAAATAGCGGCAACGTAAGAGAAACTCGAAAAGTAATAAACAGTACTTTAGGTCGTAAGACGACAATGATTAACGAGATTTCCAGTGGGGGTCGATCATATAGTGATAAAAAAAGACATAGGGAATAAAATGAATCTACATTTCGGTATGCTCAGGGAGAATTTGGACAAGAACATTCCATATACAGGTGCCCCACGAGAAAAAATCGTAAGTAAGAGGGCATCTACAGGCCTCGAATACGAGTTATATGACAGTCGGTTCCAGACAAAACATTTCTGGCGTTTTGAAGCGTACATGATGAATTTAGACTGTCATAGCATAATCACATATTGCACAACGTACTGACCTAACGGTCAAAATGGCTTGTAAATGCTTTGAAATACTCATCCATATTCAATACTTTGAAATACTTCATCCATATTTGACCAATCAGATGAATTTCTCAAGACACGTGAGTAAGTTAATATACCTGGTAATTCACCCAACAAACCTGAAAGCCTGGGGAGGGATTTCATCGTGGCCCAAGGGATTTTAAAATAGCGGGGTAAATAGATGAACCACCTTGTTGCGTTCCTGGTAACCTTTGCAATGCAGTCATCCAAGTCTTTTTTCTCTTGTTCTTTCACCGTCTTTGGCCGCCTAATTTAACTGTCGTTTTGGAGGCATGTTGTCGTTGGTTCAAGAGCCCTCAAACCACTAAACCGGAACGTTTTTACGCTTACTGGCCGAAGTGAATAACATTTTTATTCATTGCTCAAATACATTTCTTCGATTTCCAGGTGAACTAGGCTGGCGCGTCTTTTTATGTAACATATTTTTTGTTCAGGGTGTTTTTCGATTCCCACGCAAACTGGGCTAGATCGCCTTTCACGAAGGAATAGTCTCTTTCCCATCACGATTGGTCAAAACAGCTATTGAATATGGAGGAGTATTTTAAGCCACTTAAAACATGCGCAGCACGTGTTTTGTCAGATATAAAAAATCCGTCGGGCTCCCTCAAGACTTTTTATATCTGATAAAACACTCCTGCTTGTGTATATATTAAATAGTAAATGTAAAATTAGACCTCTAACGAAAGACTGAAGAACATTGAATTCTATTTACCGATCAGTAAATCCGTACTTCGACTGTTGCAGCCTTGTGTGGGGTAACTGCTCAAAAAAGCGTGCTTTTTTGTCGAACTCCGAGATGTATAACTACAACATCCGAAGAAGCAAGTTTGACATGCACTTGTCCAAACCTAAAGGCCGGGACACACTAGGCGATAACTCATCGTTACTCTTGTCGAGCTTTCAGCGTTCTGCGATTAGGACACTGAAAAGCTACAGAACACTAGTCCCTGACAAGAGCCGCGACTTTTGCGTATTTAACGATTTTTGCGAAAATTGCGAATTTTGCGAAAAATCGCAAACCTGGACATATCTCCGCCTAGTGTGTCAGCGTGTCCCCCGCCTTAAGCAAAACTGGTTAAAAGGATCTTTTGCTTGTCGAGGGGCAACAGCGTGGGATGCACTTCCAAGTGACATTTGAGATTAGTTTCAAAACGTTTTTTGAGGAAGGACCAACCCGATAGTTATAGATTAGGGTTTTTTTTATAAATATGTTTATTGTTATCAATAATTATTATTTTCTATGATAAAGTACTCAAATTTTGGTTTTAGCAATTTAGTCTCTGTAACATTCATGCAGGTAACATTAGTATTGTTTGAAAGAATTTTAGCATTTTTTATAACTATACATATCTGTAAGATTAGATAGGTATACACGGCTCACCTAGGAACCAATATTGTATGTTGAAATTACTATCCTGTAGGAGTAAAGTCAATCAATGCATGCGTGCGTTTGTTCGTTCAATGTTGTCTGAGCGCATTGTTTTTCTCGATGATGAAGTTTTCAAGGGTCCAGCTTTCGCCAGCAGCATTACTTACTTGATGTCCAAACACATTTTAAGCCTACAAAAACTTTCCAATTTCAGTAACTTCAAGCTCCCGTAAGAAAGTGAGGATTCAATATTTAAAAAAGAAAATACCAAAATGAGTTCTTGAAAGATATGAAAATCTACCAAAAACATAACAAGTTGAAGGGTTAGGGGCACTTTAAGAATGATGATGCCATCATCAAGCTAAGGCAGTCCAAATTACAATAAAGGAAACTTAAAGCTTGTTTCATTTATTTTCCTCGTTTTTTTTACCTGGCTTTTTGAGTACAAAAATGCTTCTTTTTTAAGGAACAAGCAGGTGCCTGGAGAATATGGAGCTTTCGCACGTTTTTGAGACGCGGACGGCAACCGGAAGAGAACATTTCGCGTGCCAGGACAGTGGTGTCTCCCAGATTTTTATACCAATCATCTCTAATGGAGAAAAGATACTTAGCATTGTCAATGTGGTTGTGTAAAGACAAGTTACAAGGGAAAACAGCTGACTTCCGGTTGCCACCCGTAACTTCTTGCGTGAGTGACGGAGCGCGACTGAAGCTGTTGATTCAGGAAAAACATACAGTAATATGAAAAATTCACATTGTTTATCGAAGTTAAGTTCTTTCGAGACGCCCCACTAGCATCGAATAGAAAAACAAGCAAGATTTGAAGTTCTGCCATAAGGCAGATAAATGTTGACAACTGATAATATGGTCGGCTTGGGTTAGAAGGTTGTTCCGCCGTGTTTTCGCAGTTTGAACATACCGTGAGCTTTGTAATTTCACATGACACCCAAAATGCCCAAGGAAGTAGAACGAAACATTGCAAAAAACCACTTGAGACTGTTGAACAACATAAAAGAAATACAGCAAAAGGAACAAGTAGCAGGACGGACTCAAATGGAAAAGACTGAAGCGGATTGCATTGGGATAATCTTAAACTGAAAAAGGTCGGCCCGACGCTTTTCATGTTTATGGCAAATCACCCGCATAAAAGTCGCTTTTGCTCACAATGTGTGTGATGAAACAATAATTTTATCAGTAAAGGAATTCCACAAAACCATTTTCGAGTTTTTAAACTCGTGATAAACTAAACATTTCCGTAAGCACCCTAGAATAACGTGACAATCCCTTTTGGAGGCTTCAGTAGAACATAATCAAAGGGAGGAAAGAAGGTAAAACACAACTTTGTTTATTTAATAAATTTCAAACATTATTCCTTTTACGTAAACTTGACTATGTACAATAAACAAATTTTGTTCATGATCATTAGAATAATTGCTGAAAATCAAGATGGTCAAGAAACCAGCCTTTGATTTTCACTATAGCAAAGCCAATTGAGTTATCCAGTGGATATTGATTTATCCAGTGTGGATAAGTTGTTGTAGTTCTCCCAAATTGTGGATAATTGTGGTTGCTGGTTTAAGGAAATGGAATTACAAAGTGTACTCTGTTTTAAAACAAAGAGGACGCCCACGAGAATTCAGAATCTCAACAGTCGAACTTGAATTATTGTTTCATGTATTTCAAAATATTCCTGTTACCGAGTTTATAAGATCGACTGTAAATTTGGAAAGTGGTTTCAGTGGCAGAAGTTACGGAAGTACTATGAGGATTTCAATGTTGCCTTGAATGGAAGCTACTGATTCTCCTGAGGGTTAAAGCTTTGTAGTCTCGCAAACGGCCTCGGAGTTGCTGGTATTTTTCCAGCTGATATTGTTTCATGTATCACTTCCACATGCACACTTTTACATGCAAAGCCACCTTTTTTGCATTGAAATGTCACTGGCAACGCAGGCACAAGGCAGACAATGTTTCCACGGCTATGTTTCCATGATCAAATTTTCTACGCCACTGTTATTTCATACAACAATCCACAAGGTGCCAAAGCAGCTTAAGCGGAATTCTCGCGAGTTGTACCAATGTGTGAGTCAGCGAGCCATTCGAGTCATGCGAGTCATGCGAGCCAACATGACGAGCCATGCAAGTCAACATGCAAGTCACACAGTTATTGAAAGCTAACTGTTTTAAAATGGGTGCTTAGACTTAATAACTGTTTATCAGCGCTATTTGAAATGGGTGCTTAGACTTAAATGCGAAATTCGCACGGCTCGCATGGCTCGCTGGCTCGCAGATTTGGCAGACCCTCCAAGATCAACTCCAAACAGAAAACTACATCGGTACCAGATGAACAAAGCAGTGAAATCATAAACTTTGTAGTGTAAAAGGCAAACTAAATGAACTTACAACTCTGTATTTTCAAAACGTAAAATAAAATTACAAAAGATGCATTGTATTCCGGTGTTTCTTTTACTAATTCCACATGCGCAGACTCGCGGTATAATAACCCAAGCGTAGACGTCCATATTCGTATTCTCGGTATTGGACTGGAACTAGCTTGCAATGGATGCTAATGCGGGGGAATCTTTTCAAATGCAAATACTTTCTAATATATTCCCCCGCATTAGCCTCTAAGAAATATTTCAACTACGACATCCAAGAAAATACTGAGCGGCAACGTAAGAGAAACTCGAAAACTAATAAACAGTACGTTAGGTCGTAATTCTAAAACGACAATGATTAACGAGATTTCTAGTGGGGGTCGATCATATACTAACAACACAGAGATAGGGGATAAAATTAATCTACATTTCGGCACGCTCGGGAAGAGCGTGCTAAGAACATTCCATATACAGGTGCCCCATAAGAAAAATCATAAGTAAGAGGGCATCTACTGGCCTCGAAAACTAGTTATAGGACAGTTGGTTCCAGACAAAACATTTCTGGCGTTTCGAAGCAAAAATAATAATAAAAAATAGCATTTCAGCACTTGTTTGACAATTTTAATGTGAATCTCCGTAAAAACGAAGGCTTTCTTACTTCTATTCCATGTATTCTTATTCCAGAATACAGTCAGTCGAACGCCCCTTAATATATACGATAAACCTATAGAAAGGAAAGCTACCATAAAGTTGCTCAGCGTACACACTGATGAATCTAGACTGTCATAGGATAATCATATATTGCACATCGTACCAAGCTAACAGCCAAAATGGCTTGTGTATGCTTTAAAAATACTCATCCATATTCAATAGTCGGATGAATTTCTCAAGACACGTGAGTAAGTTGTTATAGCTGGTAATTCACCCAACAAACCTGAAAGCCTGGGGAGGGATTTCAACGTGGCTCCAGGGATTTCAAAATAGCGGGTTAAATAGATGAACAATGGAATGCAAAATGAAGATTTATATAATACCACGAGTGGCATTATGTAATGCCTCATGTTTATTAACATAAATTATGCTTTTCATGACTCCTTTCTTTGTTGTTCCTTGATATCTGCCACTCGGAGAAAACCTTAAACGACCACCTTGCTGCATTCCTGGTAACCTTTGCAATGCAGTCATCCATGTCTTTTTTCTCTTGTTCTTCCACCGTCTTTGGCTGCCTAATTTAACTGTTGTTTTGGAGGCATGTTGTCGTCGGTTCAAGAGCCCTCAAACCACTAAACTGGAGCATTTTTACGCTTACCGGCCAAAGTGAACATTTTTATACATCGCTGAAATCGCTGAAATACATTTCTTCGATTTTTAGGTGAACTAGACTGGCGCGACTTCTTATGTAACGTCGTTTTTGTTCAGGGTTTTTTTCGATTCCTAGGCAAACTGAACTAGACCGCCTTTCACGGAGGAATAGTCTTTTTCCCATCACGATTGGTCAAAACGGCTATTGAATATGGGACTCTGAGAGGCTCTAACGGCGCCCGGTCGCCTGAGGCGACTAACATTTGGCTTCAGGCGAGTGAGAAAATTACCCGGTCGCCCGGCCGGGCACTCTGGCTTTTTGTATTTCAGGCACATAAGACGGCTAAGAAAATTAATATGCTGGGCCCGGTTGTTCGAAAGCCGATAAACTTAATCCAGGATTAGCCTAAACTTTTGTTCCATGTTTATAACTTTTCGGTGTAACTTTTTCGGCCTATTTTTGTTTTTCACGATTGACTTCTTCTAATGTAACGTTCTGCCGAGTATCAGCGTTGAACATCATTTCGGAGTAGACAAATAAACTGCTTGGTTAAATTTTAATCTGGGATTAGCGTGAATCGGCTTTTGAACAACCAGACCCTGATGGTTACAGTTTATGAAACCTCGCGGAAAATGTTTTTCCTTCGTACGAAACAATCAGTTCAAGTGCCGTTCCACATGATTTCACATGTAACATAATTAATTACATAAAGAATTAATTAATTCGGGCAACCAACTTGGAGGGCTGGGCGCCCTAGCTGAAATGCTTGGGAGCAAAGGGCTCCCCGAAATTTTCCTTAGAGCACAGCCTTGGATGCATAACTACAACATCCGAAAACCGAAGCAGCAAGTTTGACATGCACTTGCCCAAACCTGAGACAAACTGGTTAAAAAGATCTTTTGCTTGTCGAGAGCAACAGCATGGGATGCACTTCCAAGTGACATTTGAGATTCGCTTTAAAACGTTTTTTGAGGAACGATCAATCCGATAGTTAGATTTGTTTTTTTTTTATTATTTATTATATTTATTCTTATCAATAATTATTATTTTCTATTATAAAATAATCAAATTTTGGTTTTATTAATTTAGACTCTGCAACATACATGTAGCTAACATTAGTACTATTTAAGAGAATTTTAGCATTTTTTTAACCACACATATATGTAAGATTAGATATATACACGGCTCATTTAGAAACCAATATTGTATGTTGAAATTACTATCCTGTAGAAGTAAAGTCAATGTATGCGTGCGTTCGCCCCTTCAATGTTGTCTGAACACATTGTTTTTCTCGACGATGAAGTTTTCAAGAGTCCACCTTTCGCCAGCAGCATTACTTACTTGATGTCCAAACACATTTTTTGCCTAAAAATTTTTTTCCAATTCACGAATTCCTCTAGTCCTAGCTACAAATATCTCGTAAAATCGTCTAAATATGTTTCCGGAAAGTCCTGATATTTTTCCGAAATATCTCGCTGTTTCCCCCTAAATATTGTGAAAACATTCTAAATATCCCAAATATTTCCTTAACAGTTTTCTATAAATATTATAAACTGATCAAAAACTTAATTTATTGGCAAGACCGCAATGCGTCAGTCCCTACAAAGTACAAGTAAATGGAAGCACTAAAAGCTGGAATCCGGAATCCGGAAACAATTCGCGAGAACTACTCACTCCTTGTACGCTCTGCTATAATCTGCACACTCAAGTATTTCACTCTGAGAAAATGTGTACTGTAAAATGCATCTGACCTTGCTATTCTCAGTAGATAAACAGATTTGAGAATGGTGATGGCATCATCCAGCTAAGGCAGTCCAAAATAATTACAATAAAGGAAACTTAAAGATTGTTTAATTTGTTTTCCTCATTTTTTCACCTGACTTTTTGGGTTCAAAAATGCTTGTTTTTAAGGAACAAGGCGCCTGGAAAATAGGGAGTTTAAGCAGGTGCGTTTTTGAGACGCGGATGGCAAACAGAAGAGAACATTTCGCGTGCCAGGACAGTGGTGTCTCCCAGATTTTTGTACCAATCATCTCTAATGGAGAAAAGATATTTTGTGGTCGTGTAAAGACAAGTTGAAAGGGAAAACAGCTCACTTCCGGTTGCCGTCCGTGTCTCAAAAACGCGCGTGCTTAAGCTTGCTAATGTCTTGCGTGAGTGACGGAGCAGAAGCTGTTGATTCAGGAAGAACATACAGTAATACCGTAAAGTTCCGATAGTAACGACCCCCGAATTCAGGTCAATTTTTTGTGGCCGCTAGTAAGTCCCGAAAGTAGTGAGACCAAGT
>NC_090893.1:23139617-23142117 GCF_036669925.1 Montipora capricornis
CCAGTCGGGAAGGTGTTTTCCAACGGTTTCCTGCACGGAAGATCCGAATCAATCATGCTGCTAAGGGCCAAATCAGCCTATTTTGGCGATTTTCAATTCCTTTTCGTGAACTTTTGTCTGATATGACGATTGAAATATGTGGCAGCACTATCATCCTTGGTCTCAGTGGAATTTCGGGTCGAATTGAGCGTTTTGGAACAATTTACAGCAATTTATGTTGCCGACTGCTTCATCGGAGTTTCCAACCTTGAAGATAATCTACCAGTCAAAATGAAGCTTCAACATCCCCCCCCCCGGGCATTTGAATGTTTGGAAAATTTTTGTTCAAATGCCCCCTACACCCCCCCCCCCCCCCCCCCGGGCCAAAAAGTTGTTCAAATGCCTCATCATAGTTCCACTTCACGTGATCGAAATTACCCCCACCCCCGGGTAAATTACCAGATTACTGTCTTAACTTTTCAGTAGCTTCTATATATTATGCTTCTCAAGCTGTTTATGTAAGCATGCTTTAATAGACAACACCACGGAGAACCAGGGCCCTACGTGGCAAGAGGCACAAGGAGGACAGGTAACAGGTATAAATATCTCATTCTGTAGGCCTTTGCTTTTCAACTAATCAGCCACGAATGCGGAATATTTACCTTAGAATGTATCTAAGTTTGCGTCCGCCATGATTTATCAACCCACGTGCAAACGTAACATGAAATCGAGGCTAGTGATCAAATTCCCCACCCCTTTGAGTAGTGATCAAATGCCCCGCCCCGGGAAGACTAAGACTAAGAAGGAGTCAAATGTCCGGGGTATACCCGTGGGGGGGGGGGGGGGATGTTGAAGCTTCAATTTGACTGGCATATAAATATATGAAGAGAAAACAGGGAACCTAGAACCCACTGGAGTAGCGCTGAAATGGCCAAAGTACACCACAAAAACACTGATAAGGTATCGAGAAGACAAGGTAAGGCATGTTTGTTCGATGTTTTATTTTCGATTCCTAAAGACGTTTGCAAATTCCCATACAAACGGTTATTAATTAACTGATCGTGATGCTCAAATTAAATCGTTAACTTAGGAGCCTGTGGTTTTTCGCGTGAAGTGTTTGACGTGGAATTCCCTCGTCAGGTGGTGAATTTTCCCATAGAATTTGTTTAAAAGAGTGTGGCAAATATTCCCTAAAAAGTTAATTACAAACCTTTTCTGTCCCATTCTCTTTGTAGGTTGTCCAGTTTATGTTGTCCAACGATGTATATATCTTGTATTTTGTTGTCCATTGATCAGCAGTTGGGTTTCCTTGAGTTGCTGTGGCGCAAATGTAGAACTCATAGCCAAGGTTGATTTGTAAGAAGTCGCTAGCATTTCTTTTGGTGCTTGGTAACCATGCACCATTTCCGTTCAGTCGACACTTTTCAGGTCCATAACCAAATGTGGATGAGGAAGCTGAGTAGACGTCATCTGAAAATCTGCCAATAGTGAACCAGCTAATTGCTTGAATCTGACATCCTAAAAAAAAATAAGGGATTATCTTAGCAGGACGAGTGGATTTGACAGCTGTGTAGTTTATGATATCAAACGTTTAATAAACAATGTGATTACTTCCAGATAAAAGTTCGTGGCCGCGTTGTTCAGTCGCAGTTCCATTACCTCATCTGACTATTAATTACTAAATTATTTGTACAGAATTAGCATAATTGTCGTCTTGGTTATAATAAACCGGAAGAACTGCAGTGGAAAAGGTGGGCTCCTCATTCAGCGACAAGAGACTTGAACTGTAAGCAAATCCAGTTGAAATAAAAAAAGGAATTGTGCGACTCTAAACGTTGAAGATACTCACCAGCACAACTTTGAAATTTATAGACACCTGATATTTAACTATTAGTCACCGAAGAGAAGGTGAAAAAATCAATAATTGTTTTAGTATACACCACAAAAGCTGAAAAAAAAGCGAACCAAAAAACTACTATATTTTTGTAAAATGTGGTCGGAAATTTCAAATCTCGCGCGCCGGCTACTCGGAGAGGAATAGTAATTGGATAATCAACTCCAAGTTAGCCAATCAGCGCACGCGGAGAGAACTATTCACTTGTGTGGTCATCATAATTTCGGTTTTTGAACGAGGTGTTAAGCTAAACAGATATCTCTGTTTCTTGAAATATAAAAACACGATCTTCTTTCTTAAAGAAAACAACTTTACACTCTCATGCTAGAGGACTCCTAGAGGACTCCTAGAGTAATGAATCCGTTTTCAAGTTCACATACCAATGAGCGCATACAGGATTGCGACTTTTGGTTCTCCCACCCAGTTTTGAATGGGTTATTGATCTTAATGAGGATTGTTACGAAGGCTCCAAAGAGTTTTCGACAGGCACGGGTGGGTTTCCAAAGAAAAAGGACTACAACAGAGATCCTTTAGACGGGAAACGCTTTGATATTTGCTTGTCTACTACTTTTTTCGGGCAGTTTCTAAAGGTTGTCCACGAGTCCCCGACTGTTGCCATGATGGCAG
>NC_090893.1:23147117-23159617 GCF_036669925.1 Montipora capricornis
AAAGAAAATGCAACAATTAGAAGGAACACTTGCATGATAATCCCTCGCATTCTTCTGGAGGAGTATATATCATCCTCAAAGTGTGTTGATATAAAGGCGTTGTAAAGTTAGTCCTTCCAAATGCCTGGTCTGCCTGATCAGTTTTGTCAAATGGTAAGTGTCCTAAGGGTGTTGATAGTACATCTCACGACGGTCAGTGCAGAAAACGAGTGAGAGATACATCAGCGCAAGAAGAAAAAAATCGTATCCCCGCGCGGTCATATAGCATGTTTTGTTTTCCTATACAGATAATAACTATCCGCCAAATCAGAGACATCTCAGTTTTTATTCATTTTAAAAGCATCGAAAAAAGTGATCACCTTTACTGAAACCATTTTTTTACCGATCTTTTAAAATGAAAATTTTGATTTATGACACCAACAGCCACATGAATTCACGCATGAACAGGATGCACTTATATTATGGTATGATATATTATTATATATGTAATTATGACGACATCAATATCCTCACCTGTGAATGATAACAGTACCTTATAAAGTTCATTAATAATTCATGTTGGGAAAACAAAAGAAATGTTTGATTAATCAATATCTGCATATTATGATACAGAATTCTCTTCACTTACATAAACGTTTCTTTCGATTTTTCCTGTTAAAATGTCTGGAATCATCAAAAATACCTAGTGTACATTAGCACTTAAATAAGTCATAATAAACAATTTTCGCTTCAGATCTGCCGCTCATATTGTATATGTTACATATTCATCTTGCACGACGAAGATTTCAAATTTCATGAACAAGAAACTGAATCCCGGTATATCATCGACATCTATACATGATCAATAAATTGTTATCATCATCATCATCATTTTATTTCAGTGTTTAACAAATTGAAGAAATACACAGCCCGCATATAGCAAAGATAATCGAGGCGGGCTACGTAACTTACAATCGAATTTAGCAAATTAGGATAATAGTAAAACAGGTAAAGAAACAAAGAAACAAAATAAAAATAAAATAAATAGGTAAACAGGGTGCTTCAAAAGTTCGTTCCGATACTTTGTTGGCTTATATTTTGGTAATTACTACCTCGTGGAAAATTAAGTATGTTGTTCCTTATTGATTTTACATCGAATAACTTAAATATTAGTATCCAATTAGTAGTAGTAGTAAACTCGTTTATTAAAAAACATCAATCATTACAGTCGTAGGACTGGATTACGTGCAATATAAAAATTACAATAAAAATGGCTATTTATCATTGTATTTAAAGATTATTTACATCGTGTGGCTAACAATAAAAGAGTTCATAAAGCGATCGGTGCGACAAACAGGAGTATTAAAACGTCTCTTATTTCTCAAACGCCGAGCGTGGGAACTGGCTATAGGAGGTAGCAGTAAGCCAGTTTGTGGTGTTCATTACCTACAACATCTTCAAATAATTTAATAGATAATGACTCACGTCTCTCTCAAAGTGTTGGAATTCCGGCCTTATCCATTGCCTCACATTACGATAAACTAGGAAAGATTATTCGCATGGCGCGCCTCTGAATACGTTCGATGTCATCAGACAAATATTTCGGGAGACTACGATTGAATAGCTGACATGAGAATTCTAGGACTGATCTAATGACACTATCATAAAAAGCTAACAGGTCATCGGGACTTATGCCGGCTCTCTTTAGCTGACTCAAAAGATACAATGGACGTGCGGCTTTAGAGGTGATAGTATCCACGTGATCGTTCCATTTCAAGTCATTACTGATCGTAAACCCCTAGGACTTTATCAGAAGATACCCTCTCAAACTGCACGCCGTATATCTTAATCGGGCCATAGGATGGTGGGGTTTTCTTAAAACAAACAACTAACTCTTTGCACTTGGTGGGGTTTAACTGGAAGAGATTACTGTGAGACCAGCCGGAAATGTGATTGACAGCTTCCTGTAAAGAACTTTCCCCAGAACTTGGAACCAATACAATACAATAAAATACAATACAATACAATACAACTTTATTTCACAACGCTAGCCACACACAACAAAAGCTGGTTTCCAGGTGGGGCGTAGGTAGACACGTTATAATAAAGTATATATATATATATATTTAAAATAGAAGTATATTACATAGAATCAGTGCGATCCAGTAGAAGGCATTGAGGGCGAGGAGGTAAGTTTGCGTTTAAATTCAGAAAGAGATTTTGCGGTCTTTGCCTCATAGGAAAGATTATTCCAGAGCATTGCACCACTATACTTAAAGCTGCGCTTCAAAAAAATTGTGTATGGCCTTGGAAGTGCTAGATCAGTCTCGATATTCCTAAGATTGTAATTTATGTTAGTATCATTCAGCTTTACAAAGGAGTCACTCAGTTGGGGGGCAGATAGATCATTGAGGATTTTATACATAAGGGTAGCCTTTGTATGGAAGCGCCTGGTTTCAAGAGTTTTCCATTTCAGGTTATTCAACACATCTGTGGACCTAACATCATTTGAAGAGCCTGTAATAACCCTTCCCATACGATTTTGAATTTTTTGTAATTTATCTTTCAGTTGCTTACCACATGTATCCCACAGGGGTGAGCAGTAATCAAAATAAGGTTGAATGAGTGATCTGTATAAAGTTACGAGGGTGCAGAGGGGGACAAAAGGCTTAATTCTTCTCAAAGCACCTTTGCCAGCACATGCCTTTTTACATATATACTCAATATGAGTTTCAAATGTAAGCTTTTCATCTAGTAGAACTCCCAAACATTTGTTAGAGGCTACGCGTGAAACCAAATTATTGTCAATAGAGATTACATTAGATAAATCTCCAGATTTAGTGTTCAAATTATATGTTGACCCAACAACCATTAACTTAGTTTTGAGAGGGTTGAATTGGAGCTAATTAACAGTGAGCCAGTCGCTTAGATTTTTTAAATCGGAATTTATATTATTGGCAATTGCGCCATTATCAAAACAAGAGGTAAAGATTTGAGTATCGTCTGCATATAAACAGGGGGTAGTGAATTTTAAACAATTTGGTAAATCATTTATGTAGATAAGAAAAAGGAGAGGGCCAAGAATAGAGCCTTGGGGAACTCCACAGAGTAAGTTACTTTGAGAAGATAAGCAACCATTTATTAAACATTGTTGTTGTCGCGCAGTAAGATAAGAGTTGAACCACATCAATTCTCTATCAGCGACTCCATAAAACTTAACTTTCTCGAGTAAAATCGAATGATCAACTGAGTCGAAGGCCTTACGAATATCAAGAAAAACTACACCTGTCAATTTTCCCTTATCCATATTATCAGACCAATTATCGCACATTTGAATCAACGCCGAGACAGTCGAGTGGAGAGGGCGGAAACCAGACTGGAATTTAGAGAGAACAAAATTAATTTTCCAATAGTGAGAAAGCTGTTGAAAAACTTCTTTCTCGAAAACTTTACTTATAATTTGCAGGATTGAAATGAGTCTATTATTTCCCATATCACGACGGTCATTGCCTTTATAGACCGGGCACACACGCGCATTTTTCCAGTCATCAATAAAAATTCCAGAGAAAAGTGACAAATTAAATATAAAAGTCAAAGATGGAGCAATTATACTAGACGCGATTTTAAGGACCTTGGCAGGAATCTTATCAAGGCCAGTGCTTTTCGCACCTTTAAGTTTTTTAGCGTGAGCGCGACATTTTCCACTGGTATATTACAGAATCGAAAGGCTGGAAAACTATTCTGAATGTTGCTGAGATATGTGTGAACGCTATTGGAGGACCTTTTCGTTGATTCGGCGGCCAAAGTTGGTCCTATGTTTAGAAAGAAATCATTAAATGACTCGGAAATATCTTTATCGTCAGAAACAATTTTATCGTTAACAAGAATATCATTGACAAGGGAAGGTTTGCCTGTAAGTGAATTTATTAATTTCCAGCCCGCCTTAGGATCAGTAGCCTTGGACGCATCGATTTTCAGGCAAAAGTAGTCAGATTTCGCTTTACGCATCATAGAACTTACCTTTTTCCTGGCAGATTGATAAAGTATCCAGTGGTTATGCGAGCCGTATTTAATAGCATGTTTTTTATGGTAATCTCGTTCCTTCATCATTTTCTTTATGTCAAACGTAAGCCATGGTACTGATGATTGTCTCACACGCATATGTCTGATAGGGGCATGGTGATTTAAAATTGCATTAAAATCAGACTTCCATGCTTGCCAAGCTAAGTTAGGGTCGTCAAAACATTCAACATTTTGCTACGAGGCCCTATTAAGGTCATTAATAAAATCCACTTCGACAAAATGTTTGAAATTTCGAACCTCTTTAATAATGGGTCTAGTTTTGGGTACAGCAGACGTTCGTACCGCATAAATTAGACTGTGATCTGAAATCCCTAGGTGAATAACTCCAGAGGTTGCTGTATTGTCGACCATATTTGTAAGAATTAAATCAGTAGTAGTGGCCGAGGATTTAGTAACTCGGGTGGGCTCTTTTGATTAGTTGCTCTAAACTGAGGATATGAACTGCAGGGCTCGAGTATGTACATCAGGGGTTAATATCCCCCATGAGAATCAGTTGCTTATGTTCGATATCACAACGCTGGACAAATTTTTCATATTCATCAAAAAGCTGCATCTCCGCGCTCGAAACAGTCGTGTCGTCTGCAAACTTCCACATGGAAAACGACTCCCCCGGTACGTTTAGGTCGTTAATCATTACCAAAAACAGCCAAGGGCCTAAACGCGTGCCTTGAGGAACTTCGGCAGGAACATTTAGCCAGCTGGAATAGCAGTTGTTGTTAAGTTTGAACCTTTGTTGCGTAACCCTTAGGAAGTCAATGATCCAATTGACGGTAATTGGCTTAACCCCAAGGCTGAACAATTTCGCTATCAACAAATGGTGATCTACCAAATCAAATGCTTTCCTATAGTCTAGGAGAGCAGTTCTAACAGTTGAGCTATTCCCGTCCGTAGCAAGCAGCCAGTGGTGGAGCATCGATATAAGAACAAAGGTGGTTGAAGATCCTCTTTTATTTTTTTATGATATTTTCTAAGCGGCGGGGGAGAATAACGCGTGAGCTCCTGAAACGTGTCGAGAGTTGACATTTTTTCGACCGTAGTCGCCTGTTTCAGGGGCTGGATCTTTGTACGTTGTCTCGTCAACGATGTTCAGATCAGGCGAGTTTGCCGGCAAGTCGTCTATGGGTATAAAAGTTTGGCAAATTTTTCTGACACCATGTCTGATCCGCCTTTGAAGTGTGGGCCGGCGCTCTGTCCTGCACTGAAAGGTCATTGCCTTCTTTGAGCTAAACAGCTGTCTTTTCGTCGGTCCGTCTGTAACCTACCGCCTTGAGGTTAGTTAACGGTTTCACTTCTGTTTTCTAGAATTTCTTTAATTTCGTACGTGGAGGTCTGGTCCCTGGGTAAGGCAGGGGCGTAGCTAGGATTTTTCAAAGGGGGTCACATTCTCTCATACCCTCGGTACTTACCGGTCATCCACAGTGTTTTTGGTGAAAGTGGCAATTTTTCGGATGAGCAGCGAGTGCAGCGATAGCTGCATACTATCGATCTCAGACGTCCTTGGACAAGGGCGACAAGGACATTGATTTCAGTCCGCGGTTAACAAAATCTGATCACGTGATAACACTTTTGTGCCTCTGTGGTTTCGAAAGTTTTCACCTGCCTCTTATTTCCTCGGACAAGACTATTCTTGGGTTGCCCACAACAGCTTCGGCCGGTTTTACTCGCCGTCAACACCGTTTTACGCTTTTCTCTCTGGGGAAAGCAACAGAAAATAGAGTCACGAGATCGGTATTTCCGAAACCGCAGAGCCACAAAAAATGTTATCTCGTGATCAGAATTTTTTAACTGGAGACTGAGGCAGCGTTTACATGAACGCGGTATCATTTGTAAAAGCATCGTTTTCGATGCGGTTGCATCTTCTGTTTACACCACAGGCTGCCCAGACTCGGAGAGTAAAAAATTATAAGGATCTGTATGGGAATCTCGATAACAAACTGAAAAAGATATTTATCCGCAAAAGTTCTCAATAAAAAGGCCGCACTTTATTGTCGTGGTGAATTTCTCGCTTTTTGTAAGGTTATTTGCCTGACTGAATGCGATTTAAGCGACTTCTCAAATTCCCGGGTTGTCACTCGTACCTAAATAAAGGAAAGGCTGGAAAGTAATTTCTAGCTTACCTCACATCTCGCCGATAAAATCACACTTCTCCGGCATCAGTCACGCTCAAACTCCGGCACTCCTGAGAGCCCCATACGATGTGGTTTCCTGGATTCGGGCAATGAACTAGTTACTTAAGACACTCATTTGGAAATTAGAAGTTCTCCAAATCCTCTGCCGTGAGCTTGGAGTATTTCCTGGCAAATTTCAAACGAGGCCTTCTTTGCTTCTCACTTAACAGTGATATCTTCCTTCGCTTGAAGGCTTTCAACCCCTCGAAACTTTAGTATTGTCTTATAGAACGAGGAATATTCATCATAATTATTGCGTGCTTTTACTTCATGTAACAGCAAACTTGTTTTGTGTGGTTGGCTTATAGAACGAGGAATATTCATAATAATTATTACGTGCATTAACTTGGTGTAAAGGCCAACTTGTCTTACGTGCTTGGCTTATAGGACGAGGTACATTCACAATAGTTCTGATAATTATAGCGCGCTTTTACTTGGTATAAAAGCGGACTTGTTTTGTGTGTTTGGCTTATAATATTCATAATAATTATACCGCGCTATTACTTGATATAAAAGCGAACTCGTTTTGCGTTGTTGGCTTATAGAACGAGGAATATTAATAATAATTATTGCGTGCTTTTACTTGGTGTAAAAGCCAACTTGTTTTTTTGTGGTAGGCTTTAGAACGAGGAATATTCATAATAATTATTGCGTGGTTTTACTTGGTGTAAAAGCGAACTTGTTTTCCGTGGTTGGCTTATAGAACGAAGAATATTCATCACAATTATTGCGTGCATTTACTTGGTGTAAAGGCCAACTTGTTTTGCGTGCTTGACTAAAAGGACGAGGTACATTCACAATGATTACAGCGCGCTTTTACTTGGTGTAAAAGCGGACTTGTTTTGTGTGCTTTGCTAATAGAACGCGGTATATTCATCATAATTATAGCGCGCTATTACTTGGTGTAAAAGCGAACTTGTTTTGCGTGGTAAGCTTATAGAACGAGGAATATTTATAATAATTATTGCGTGCTTTTACTTGGTGTAAAAGCGAACTTGTTTTGCGTCGTTGGCCTATAGAACGAGGAATATTCATTATAATTATAGCGCGCTATTACTTGGTGTAAAAGCCAACTTGTTTAGCGTGGTTGGCTTATAGAACGAGGAATATTCATCATAATTATTGCGTGCTTTTATTTCGTGTAACAGCGAACTTGTTTTCTGTGGTTGGCTTATAGAACGAGGAATATTCATAATAATTATTGCGTGCATTAACTTGGTGTAAAGGCCAACTTGTTTTGCGTGCTTGGCTTATAGGACGAGGTACATTCACAATAATTACAGCGCGCTTTTACTTGGTGTAAAAGCGGACTTGTTTTGTGTGCTTTGCTAATAGAACGAGGTATATTCATCATAATTATAGCGCGCTGTTACTTGGTGTAAAAGCGAACTTGTTTTGCATGGTAAGCTTATAGAACGAGGAATATACATAATACTTATAGCGCGCTATTACTTGGTTTACAAGCGAACTTGTTTTGCACCAACAGAATCATTGGAATGACATCATTTTCTATTAGTACCAATCGTACCATTGGTACCAATGGACCATCGGAATTGCCCTGTACCCAGCTAGATCACATGAGAAAATAATCTCACCAGTAGGAACCAGCCTTGTACCTAGCCAGACCACACGAGAAAATAATTTCACCAGTAGAACCCTTGGAATGACATCATTTTCTACTGGTACCAATGGTACGATTGGTACCAATGGACCATCATAATTGGGAAAAGTCCCCTTAATGAAATGCATATTCACCAACAGAACCATTGGAATGACATTCTTTTCTATTGGTAACAATCCTACCATTGGTACCAATGGACTATCGGAACCGACGAATCGTATCCGTTTGCGTATATTGGACATGACTGGTATTTTGATGTTGAAATTTTTAGGCAATCTTTCTTGTTGAATTATTACACTAATACTTAGCTTTCGTGATTACATTTCTCGCATAGTTTGTCAAAACAGACGATCGTCCACTCCTTGGTTTGTTCTCGAAGGAATTCCTTTTTGACCACTTGTTCACCCATCGTTCGGTCTTTTAAACAATTTGGCTATTTCTTTGACTGAATGTATAATTGCCAACTCTTTCTGAGATGTAGGCGTGAGATTTTTATCCTGGGAGTGCTGGGATTTTTGAAGACGACACGAACATTTCCGAATATTTCCGAAGACATCCGAAGATTTCCGAAGAAGTCCGAAGTCTTTCGAAGACGTATAAACGGGTATAAACGCGAACTCGCTCCCAGCGCTTTTCACTTCAAAAATCAGAGATCGCGAGGAAGTTATTGTCATTTATTCATTTTACACATGGTTTTCGTTCCTTACATGGGTCTGAGTTAACATATTTTTGGAAATTGTGTCAAGCAAGACGGCAACAACTCACATTTTTTCAGTCAGGCGTGAGAAATTGGTCCGCATGCTTGAGCCGGCGTGAAATCGAGGTTTTCAACCCGCAGGCGTGAGAGTTGGCAGGTATACTGAATGGCCAGATGACCGTAAAATAGCTGCCTGAGCTCTAGCACAAACAGTGACTGCCTAACAATGACTGTGATTTCCATGAAAGAGCAGAGAAAATCCAAAACAAAGGCAATAAATTCGAAAACAGACAATGTGCGGGGAAAATATGGCGGGACAAAGCACACGCGCTTGTACATTGGGGGTGAAAATTCAAAAGTATTGTCATGTATTCAAATCTTAGAATTGAACTTCCTTTGAGCAATTATTTAGATAAATTTACTAACTGAATCAGTTTCAATTTGCCTAAAATTTACATTAAATTTTTGAGACAAAATGCAACCTTTTTCAAACACCCTGTTTACATACATTCACAGATAACTAGCATTTACACATCTAAACGTAATCTACACAAATTACAGTTGGTACAAATTTTTGCTGCCAGAGTTGTATTAGGTTTAAAGAAACTTGACCACATCTCTCAGGTGGAAAGCGAATTAAGTCGGATACTCAGTCTTGATTTATGAACATGTAAGTTACCAACGTCAGAAAATCTTGTGTTATATGAATAAACGCCGGTCGGATGAACAGGTGAAAAGATCACAGATATTCTGAGTCGCAGAATTAGTCATATGTCGTGCATAAGGGAACCTTACTGTTTCAAAATAAAGCACATTGAGGGGTAAAACATTAGCGGAGACAAACGAAAGAATAGCATGAGATCTATTACCAGCAAAGAACATTAGCCGAAGAGCTCGTTTTTGTAACATACATACATACATACATCCTCGTGCTTCATGTGGATGATTCATCTTCGAAGCTGCCGTATCTAGAGTTGATATGGCGATTGAAGTTCGGTTTATCTCGGGCTAATTTCCAAAACTGTTGCCGGTCCATTCCCAATCTTGACTCGATTCTTAACCATACTGATTTGTAGTTTTTCTTTGTTGTAGTCATAAAGAGAGAGAATTTTTGAAGTGCATCATTTTCCATTCTGACACAATGTGCTAGCCATTTGACCTGTTGTTTTTCAGCAAAAATTTCAATAGATTGACACTCGGTGATACGCAGTACATATAGGTCTTTGTTTGAGTAGATGAATGCTTTAGAGTCTGGTTTTCTTTTAAATCCATTTTTCACAACTTTTCTCAACATTCTGTGCCATACAACGTCCAAATTCGTCACAAAATGATCTGGATTCTTCCAAGGTGCTATGCTGTAGCATAATCTTGATCGTACAAAAGCATTCATATATCGACCCCGTGTCCTCGCTGATATTCGACCGTTAGTGGGCATTTTTCGGAGCTCGTGGAATTTAGCTGTTGCTGATGCGATTCTATGTTCAATCAGCCTTGTAAGATAAAGATCTTCCTCAAATAAACCTGTGCAGCTTGGCCCCAGGCAGCAATTCCATAATAAGTATATGGGAAAATCAGAGAACGGTAAATTTTGATTAAAGGGACGGAGCTGAATTGTGCAATAATTCTAATAACTCTGCTAATTTTAGAGGCAATATAATAATCGGTATGATATTTCCAGGTCAAGTTTTTATCGATGAGCATTCCCAGGAACTTTACATAGTCTTTACATTCAAGAGAAATATCACTATTTGAGGCATTGTTATATATCCTTTTAGTATATACTAAAACAGTGGATAGCGCTGAACGCGCGCCCTGATTGGCTACTCAAACTCCGGATATCCTTTGTTAGCACATACTAAAACAGTGGATAGCGTTGTACACGGGCGCTGATTGGCTCGTCAAATTCCGGATATCCGGTGCTATTTACCTCCGAGCAACTCAGGAAAAAATGGCGTCCCGATTTGCATCTGTGACAAGTGAAGAAAACATCCAAATTAATTTTTTGTGGTGCATATTATCTCACTGTTTTAGTATATTCTAAAACAACTATTCACCTCAGTGTCGGTGGGTAGCGTTGGATATTTACCTCGCCGCTTCGCAGCACGGTAAATATCCACCGCTAGCCACTTCCACTTGTTAGTTGTTAAATAAATTATTCACCTCCAAGCAACTTTCGCGGGATTTGCGCTCAAAAAATATTGTAATCTTTGCAGAAATAAATGAGTTAAAATCACTTTTTTGCGCTACATTATCTTACTGTTTTAGTAAATACTAAAACAACTATTCACCTGAGTGTCGCGGCTTGGTAAATATCCACCACTAGCCACCTCCACTTTGGTGAATAGTTGTTAAATATTAATCTGATAATTAAGCTTCTTTTGTGATGGTCTAAAAATGCCGGACAAAATTTGATTTTTTTGCATTTACGGTCAGCTTATTTGCATTTAACCAGACTTTCTGCAATTCAATGTTCACTACACTTTCTAGTGACTTCAAATCCTTGTCAGCATACAGAAGGCTTGTATCATTAGCAAATAAATAAAGAGAAAGCTTCTCAGAAGAATTATAAATATCATTAATATAAATCAAGAAATGTAAAAGGCCCAGAACCGAGAACCGGGCCTAGAACTGTTATTAATATCAGATGCTATTTAGCAGCTTTTCCAAGAACCTATCTTTACTTCTAAAGAGCTGTGAACACTTCTATCATTTGTGGACATGCGAATCCCTTACAATAAAGCTGAATTCACCAGAAATGAAAGCTTAAATAAGCATATTCTTTAGCAAATACACGAATAAGTAGCACTTTATAGTCTAGTTACACCTTCACTGGTACCTAGGCGAGGGAACAAAAGAAACTATTAATTTAACAACACGTCTTAAAGTGCCTATCACCCTTTTTTCACCTTTTGGTACGTCGATAAAATTGTTCAAAAAGTATTCAAGGATTCCTCGTCGTTATCGATTTTTGGGACATTTAAGTCCGGCAACCCAGATTTGATCGAGCGCGAAGGAGGACTGGGACCCGTGACGTAGCAGGAGTAAGTTGTAGCTTTGTTGGCAGTGAAATGTTGCTGAAATGTTTGTGGACGGAGTTTCATACATGATCATTTAATAAAAAACAAAACTTATACTGTCATTTACTGTGTCCGTAGTATAGAGCATGAATGCGAAGTAAGTTACTCCTCCTATGTAGTCAGCCCAGGACTTCGTCGCTCTGTCAAAACAGCACAGGAATCCGAAAATACGCTTTTTAATGTGTTTTAAGCCTTGAAAAAAATGTCTGAAACTGTAAAAACTGTTTTCAAACTGTGGATAAATTACTGCACAAGAGAGTTGAACCAAGCTATCCTCCTTCTTCTGATGTGGATTGAGCCGAGAGATTCGCAGATTTCTTTAATAACAAAATATCCGTAATAACCTCTCTAGTGATGCTTGCGATGCGGCACCTTTCCTCTCATACTCAGTCCACTGCCGTTTTCAGTTGGCCAGCTTCAAAGAGGTGTCGCTTGAAAAAGTGAAACATATCATCAAGGCTGGTTCTATAAAGTCGTGTGCTTTGGATCCAGTTTCTGTGTGTGTGCTAAAATTCTGCCTTCCTGCATGACCTTCTGTCCGTGATTACTAAAATGATCAATCTTTCGTTGGAGACAGGAACTGTTGCGGATGTTCACAAGGAAGCGCTTTTCATCCCTTTATCGAAGAAGGTGAATTCTGACTTTGAGGTTTTTAGTAATTTTCGACCGATTCCGCATCTAATGTTTACTTCCAAATTAATTGAAAAGGCTGCTGCTCATCGGTTAACTAGCTATATTTTAAATAATGATCTAGGTGAAGTTTTCCAGTCTGCATACAAGAAATTGCATAGTACTGAAAAAACTTTGCTTAGAGTTCAAAATGACAACATGCGAGCTATTGATACTCGCCGCTCTGTTATAGTTGTTTTGTTAGA
>NC_090893.1:23164617-23177117 GCF_036669925.1 Montipora capricornis
AATTCTCAGTTATCATTTAAAAATTAAAACGTTACTCAGATGATTAAAAGGTAAAATACTGTCCGATTCTCAGTTCTGAGTTATTCGCTGTCTCATTGCTGTTAATGCCAAAAAGCCCAGTAAACATAGCTTTACCCAGTTATTTTCTTTGGTAGATCAGACCCCATTTGCTCAATTGCTGTATAACTCTATCCAGTGGATAGGTCACTATCCAAAATATATAAATTTATATAGTTCATGTTGAACGTTGGGAGGCGCGGTAGCCTCATGGGTAGTGCGCTCGACTCCAGAGTGAGTGGCTTGGGTTCGGGTCCTGGCTAGGGACATTGTGTTGTGTTCTTGGGCAAGATACTTTACTCTCACAGTGCCTTTCTCCACGCAGGTGTATAAATGGGTACCGGCGAATTTAATGCTGGGGGAAGCCCTGTGATGGACTAATATCCCATCCAGGGGGGGGAGGGGGGAGGAGTAGAAATACTCCTAGTCGCTTCATGCTAAAGAAACCGGGATAAGCTCCGGCCTAATAGGCCACTTGGATCGTAAGCAGACTTTACCTTACGTTAAATGTTCTCCAAGGTTTTTGTACACACCCTTACTTTGATGTGCCTAGGGTGTGCATATTCATGGTTACAGGAGGAAATACTGAATTATTGCACAGACTGAAATTGTTAAATAGTAACTTATCCACCGGTATGCTTGTCCGAATGTGACAAAATATCAAGATTGCCAATTTCATGTGTCAACTACACATTTATAAATCAAGTTTCTCATATTCATATCAAATTGACATATGATTTATGTCAAACGATATATCTCAACATGTTCTCTACCTTGAATTGACGATTATCGTTAATTGATAATTTGCTTTCAATTTACTATTATCGTTATTTCAGAACACTGTGTCCCAGGACTTGTGGTAGCAAAGAAAAAGAAAAAGTAAAAGCAGCCCCTGGACAGGATTTGAACCCGTAGCACCTACTTCGAAGGAACTGTTTTTATCCACTTAACCACTAAAGATCAACTGACTAAAAAAGTGCCGATTATTTAGCAAAACTAATTAGTATATGTATAAAATCATTGCTGAATAATGGTTAAGTCTAAAGCTTGATTTTGAAATGGTTAGCTTTCTCTTGAAGTTTGGTAACCGACATTTTTCACTGCTTGCTTCTTAGCGGCTGTTAATACACGTTTACAGCGGCACTTTTGAAAGAAAAAATTATTGACAGTAATAAAAAATGACATCTTCGCAGTTAGTGATGTGGTAGTCTAGTGGTTAAGTGAAGGGATTATTAATTACACGTTCCCAGGTTCGAGTCCTGCGAGTTTAGACACTAGGGTTCATTTCCCATAATCTATAATCCATATCAAGCTTTCAGTGATCTGAAATAATGATAATAGTAAATTGAAAGCAAATTAACAGTTAACGATAATCGTCAATTCAAGGTAGAGAACATGCTGTATATCTATACATCAAGTTTTTTTGTATTCATATCAAGTTCGCAGGTATTCACTCATGTCAAAACAACTTTCCCTTACCAATGCAACTATGCCTATATCAAGCAGGCTTTTTCATTTTTGACAAAAAAATTCAAGTCAAGCTAACGTTAACATTTTTATAAATCAAGAAAGCTTTGTGCCGAGCATTTCAAAAAGGAAGCGGGAGTCTGAGAACCAGCCGTACAATAAACAACATATGGTGGCCACGAATCTCTTCATTCTGGAACGCCGAAGAGTTCTTCGAAAACTGATCTTGTCTTTGTTCAAAATGTATCCCTCAATGACGACCAAGCTGAGTTCTTGTCGAGAAGAGCAGAGTAGAGCAGTACAAAGAAACTTTTCCAGGCTAGTAAGATATCAACTGAAGGCATCCAGTCATCGAAACACGTCTTCACCAGGTGACTCTCACTCTCAGTTATGACATTGAGCAGCTGATAAACGCCTTAAGAGGAATCTTGTTGCGACTGGAAAGCCTGTACTGCCATAACAACCAGGAAACTGACAACGAGTACAGTATAACAGTATCGCAGATGCCGCGTTGGATGGCATGATTAGAGAAATTCTGTCTTCGGCTCCCAAAAAACATTACCGACGACGGTATAGGGCTCTTGAAGAAAGTCCAAGTAGCCCGAAAATATCCGTTCATGTGAACTACGCACCCTCTCTGAATTCTCCGTGGGAATTCCAAAGGATGGCCTCCTCTCAAGTCCAGATAGCCGGTATTCGGGATGAAAATACAACAACAATAAAACTTTATTTAACCGTGGGATCCTTTTCACTAAAGAGTAGTCCTCTCAAGAGCCGTGTGCATTAACACTAACAAATGTAATGCCCAGGAGTACCTAAAGTCTTAAACTAAAAAATTACAAGCATCGTTGAAATATCTTATATTAAGTACTATAAAAGTAGCAGAATAAAACTATTTAAAGTAGTGAGACCTGCTTAGCCTCGGCTGAGAGACTGCTCCATGTTGCAGATCATATGGAAACCAAGCTTTACTGCTCCCCTAAAACGGAAACTCTTTTTGAGGGCCTCAGCATTTTGACCGCGGAATAAACAGGTTATGTTTGGCGCCCCAAGGATTGTGTGTGTGAATGGTATTTACGCTGGCGAATTTTTCAGACGCAGGTATTCGGGTACAAGGTTAGTTACTGATTGAATATTAAAGAGTTGAAATATCGTTTTCACGTCTGTCAGCGAGGCGGGGTGAGGGCACAATGAATCTGTGCAGATCTGACATCCCAATCAGATCCTGTTACCACGCGTGCTGCCCTAATTTGTAATTTCTCTAGTTTTTGGCTCAATCATTACCGATGCATGCAGGCCCACACGGCGCTCCAATAATCAATATGTGCTAGAATTAGTGACCTATAAATCGTCACTAGGGTACTTTGGGGATATATCGGTCTTAGCCTCCTCTGGGCGGCAAGTACTTCAGCAACTTTACCGACGACTTCAGAGATATGAGCCTCCCACGAGAGTGTTTCATCCCCCTGAATGCCGAGGTATTTGTTCGTCTTGACTCTTCCAATAACTGAATGCCCATCAAGGCAGATGTGAGGTTCACTTGGGAGCAGAGAGATTTTATATCTTGTCCCGTTAAACAGACGCTTGGTCTTAAGGACATTAACTAAACACTGACTAAAGACTTAGACGGTTAGAGTATAGCCATTGTTTCAGATTGCTTAGATCGTGAGTGAGGGATGAAAACAACTCTTCAGGGTTTTTGGAGTTCGATTGGTGTCATCAGCAAACATCATCACATCTGATAGGAAGTTTTAGGTCGAGGTCATTAATTAAACAATAGTGTTTCTGTCGAGGAACTATCGGCTGATAGTTGCCCCGCGGAAATTTGATGTTCTTAAAACAAATATTTGCCCGAGAAGCGAAGGTTCGAGGGCAAATATGCTAGTTTTACGAACATCAAATTTCCAAGGGGCAACTATCAGACCGATAGTTCCGAGACATTTTCTTCCGCGCGCCAGCTCAAAAATCATGTTGAATTATTTTCAACTTTATTAGACGAAAGCCGTGTCAGCCAATGCAAAATTTGAAAAAGGAAACAAACAAACCCTCTTAATACAATTTCGATTGTTTATTTTCCATAAGGCCGCTTGTTTACAAAGGTATTTTCAGCGGACGACCACTATCCATCCGGGTATTTTCCTCGGACGGGCACTGTGGGCTGATAGTGTCTCTCCGAGGACGAACACTAACGCGTCACGTGATCAATTTAAACCAATAAGAATCGGAGAAAATTTAGTGGTGAACTATAATGTATAATAGGAATAGCAGAGGGCCAAGGATAGAGCCTTGAGGCACCCCATAACGTGAGTATTTTTAGAATATACGTTGTTTATAAGTGTAACCTGAGTTCTATCTGAGAGGGCACGTCTCGAAAAAAATTAAGACCTGCACCTTTATACCCATACACCTTCAATTTTGACAGAACGATCTCATGGTCAATACTTATAGTATCAAATGCCTTTTTAAATCAATAAAAAGAATGACATTTGTTTAGCCATCATCCATGTTAATAAGATACCAATTGTCTTTCATGTCAATTAGAGCAGTAAGGGTAGAGTGCATGGCTCTAAAGCCACACTGATATTTCGAAAGTAGCTTCAATTTTCTGACTCATATTTATATAGCTATTTGAAAATGGCTTTCTCAAAAAGTTTAGCTATTACAGAAAGAAGAGAGATAGGCCTGTCATTTGCTGGGTCAACCTTTGAAAACTGGAGTTAGTTCAAAAAAGTTGAAAAAATGTGTCAGGGAAGACGCAATAAAAATATAATATAATATAATATAATAAAATACAATAAAATACAAAAAAATAAAATAAAATAGAAATAAAATTACTTATCTTATTCGTTTGAGTTAAAAACAGCATTACTTTGATTTCTTTGAGAAAAATATAACTAATATGCAAAAGATGTGTTAAGGAATAAATGAATTATTAGATGACCAAAGGAGAAATAGTAGAGTGTTAACGAAGTTGAAGGGCCCAAGCAATAACAATCAAATAACTGAAAATCCTTCTCGATTACCAAATATCCTAAAGAAACAATCAATGTTGCAATTTACTAGCAAGCAAACTACCAAAGAAAGATAATTATTTGAGTTATCTCAGTGAATTGAAATCAACTGATTCTTCCTTTTTTTCAAACCCATTACAACCAGAAGAAGTTAAACAGGAAATTTTATCTCTACCAAATAATAAATCCAGTCGGTCAAGTTATATGCCTGTCCTACACAACTGCTTAATTAAATGTTCGTGTAAGATCATGTCACTATAAAAGTTAACGTTAAAAAACAACGACGTTTCGACCGTTCGACGGTCATTTTCAAGTTGAACAGTAAAAGTTTTGAATGCGCTAAAATATATGTAACCGATAACAAAAATGCTAAAAAGATACTGACCAAAACTCTAAAATATTTACATAGAAACAATACACACACACAAAAGAACAAAAAATTGCCGCATGAAGAAACGCTAAGTAAATAACTTCGCGAGTATCGATACGCGCGAAGTTATTTACTTAGCGTTTCTTCATGCCGCAATTTTTTGTTCTTTTGTGTGTGTGTATTGTTTCTATGTAAATATTTTAGAGTTTTAATCAGTATCTTATTAGCATTTTTGTAATCGGTTACATATATTTTAGCGCATTCAAAACTTTTACTGTTCAACTTGAAAATGACCGTCGAACGGTCGAAACGTCGTTGTTTTTTAACGTTAACTTTTATAGTGAAATCCGTTTCAAGAAACTTGTTGATTCGAATTTTAAGATCATGTCTCCAGCTCTTTCTCATATCTATAATTAATCTGTTATGCTTGGTGCCTATCCTTCAAAACTTTTAATTAACTAATAACTTTAATGATTCTTGATTGGCAAATAAATGTGACAATATTTGAAAAACTCAAGATTACAATGATATGAAACTAATACAAGTCATATGAAATATCTGATAAATATATACAATGTCAGCTGAAATTAAGGTGACGCGTCCCATTTCTTAACTGCGTAGGGGATAAAGCTATTCTGGAAACGTTTCGTGCTACATTTAAGTGGTGGAATTTTTCTTGCGTTCCGGAAAGAGTAGACAAATTCAGTCATTGGAGGTAAAACATTGATTTTGTCTTCAGGTCGCTTTATGGTCTTGTAAAAGCGACGACAACGCTCTTCTCTGCGCTATTGGAGGGTGGGAAGTTTTAGATGAGCGAGTCGCTCTCGGTAGGACAGGCCAGGAAGCATGATCTTTGTAGCTCGTTTCTATATTTGTTCGAGTTTGTCAAACAGGGCATTAGACAGTGAGGAGTGCCACACGGGACACGCATATTCAACAACAGGTGGAATAAAACAGCAGAAAACAGGACAAAGTTCTCTAGGAAGCACACCACTTCGCTTCAAACACCGTAGAGCGTAGAGACGCTTACTTGCTTTTCTGCAAATAGTTCAAACGTGCAAGTCCCATTTAAGATTAGATTGGATCGATATTCCTAGGAGTTTGGTTGATTTAACACAGTCCAACGGGACGTTATCGATTGTTAAAGGCTTCAGGATAGGTGGAAATTTAGCGAAACAGATGTTAAGTTCTTTGGTCTTCTTTGCGTTGATTCGCATATTATTGTCAACAATCCATTGATTAATGGAATCCAGATGCGTCTGAAGATCGGATGAAGCACTCGAATGGGATGTTACTTCAAATACTGTGCAGTCATCCACGTATTTGTAGGTTGGGGCAGTTGTGGTGAGGTCGTTAATCATGACTAAGAAGAACAGAGGTCCTAGTCTAGTTCCTTGGGGTACGCCAGCGAAGATGAGTAACCAGTTTGATTTATCTTGGCCGATTTTAACACGTTGTTGGCGATTTCTAAGAAAAGCTGCGCACCAATTCAACAGGATGGGAGGCACGTTAAGAAGCTGGAGTTTACGGATCAAAGGCCTTCGAAAAATCTGAAAAATCAATGAGGCACGCTCTGATAATGGCCTTTGGGGTCTCAGCTGCTTGTAGCCACTCGTGAATCAAGCGGACTAACGCATGGGTAGTTGATGAGTTTTTAATTCCTCCAAATTGGCGAGTGTCGAGCTGAGGCATGATGATAGGACGTAGCCAGCCAAAAACAAAATCCTCAAGGACTTTACTAAGAGTGGTAGTAAGTGAGATAGGTCTTAAGTCGGAGTCGACAGACATAGGCTTAGATATTTTAGCAATAGGAACAACGTCCGCACACTTCCACAAAGTTGGTACCGTTCCTTGGTTGACAGATGCGTTGAAAATAGAAGCTACTGGACTGCAGATCACAGAGGCGCATTCCTTGAGTAACCAATTCGGTATATTGTCAGGACCAATGGATTTACGTTCGTTGATAGCTAGGAGAGAAGTATCAACTGCCCCAGGTCATATTATGAATTCGTCAGGTGTTAGCTAAACAGGGATACCATCAAACAGTAAAGGTTGCATATCAGCATTAACCTTATTGAAGGAGGCGTTAATAATCTCTGCCAGCTTAAGACCGCTTACAGTGGAACCGTTTATAACCATCTTTGAAAGAGATGTAGACTTTGATTGACCGGACTGTTGTTTGATGCTATCCCACCATTTCTTAGGATTATCATGTTGGGTGTTCATAACTTTGTTGTGACAGAAGTTTAAGATTTCTAAAATAACTCCAATATATAAAAGTAAAGACGAAACCGACCCTTCTAATTATTGGTATTGACCAAAATCTCTTTTGTCTAATTTTAATCGGGTTTTTGAAAAACTATTATATTACCGGATGAAGGAATTTATTGACTCCTCGATACGGTCAATCATTAAATATTACTTGATAATTCGAACGTTTACGGTTTCCGGGGATTGATAAATGATTGGTTTCAATCATATCTAAAAAATAGAACGCAAACAATTCAAATTGGAGAGTATTTATCAACAAAACTTATTTCTCCCCGTGGTGTGCCCCAGGGATCGGTCCTAGGACCTCTTCTATTTTTACTTTACATATTAATGACATTCACCTCAGTTCCGATAAACTAAAATTTTATCTCATCGCAGATCATACTAATATACTTTATGCTGATAAGAATTTCAAGGCCGTCGAACGAACTGTTAATGCAGAGTTAAAGAACGTACATGATTGGTTGACTACAAATAAGTTGACATTGAATACAAAAAATTCTAATTTTGTAATTTTCGTCCTTGTCAGAAAACAAATGCATTTTTCTTCTCAAATAAGTACTTTAGATTGTGAAACAATCAAAAGAGTCAGTTTAGAGCAAAAACGTTATGTCAAATACCTACAATCCTCGCCAAAAATCCTTGAAACACCCCCTTCCCCTGCACAGTGTTGAGATGACATTTTACTGTTTGACTGGCTGCCGACAACATTGAGTCAAAGGGAACCCATGGCTAAACTCGTGGATTAAGTAATCTAGAGATGTAACATGTTGGTGAACTTGCAATTATTGGTCAATTTTAAAGGCTATTAAAACAAGCTGGGTTCATAGCGTGCAGTCGCTCTCATCTCATTTGGTGTAGGCTTTGTACATATTACAAAGACATATGTCCAGAATAGCTAGCTTGGCAAAGTGGCAGGTGAGCACGGTGTGGTATAGGCAAAGGAGTCGAAAGTCATGTATTCAAGAAGTTTTTTTCTTCCCATATGAGCTTACAGACCTTTGCCATTGCATTCCACTCAATGCTGTAGGTAAGGTTTCTGGATTGTACTTGCTTTCCAATGTGGAACTGCTAGTCTCTAATTTAATGCTCGTAAAGTACATCAAAATAAGTAGCCTCGTTTGCCAAATGGAATGCATCGGCAACTGCTTGTATTACAAGTGCCTCGGCCCATGTACTCTGTTGTGACATATTAGCTAAATACCTTGCCCATGAATCCCCTGTAATACTTTCAATGAATCTGTCTAGGTTAGATCTCATATATTGAACACCTCCACTAGGAATGTTCATATGATAGCTAGGTTCACAATACAGTTGATGAGATACTGCTCTAAAAAAACAATCACCTGCACCACCAACATCTAATATTGACAAGCCATGTTGAGCTAATCTAGATTGCAACAACAAATAACCATTAACAGGACCTGGGTTCAACTCAATGTCACCTGAAGTACATATCTTTGCCCTTGAAACACAATACGTTTCTTGTTGTTTATTACACTTTATTGAATAACAGTTATTCAAGCCAGAACTATCATTAACATAAAGCAATACATCTGTATGTTTATGCTTACTAGTATTAGTTCTTGTTTTGATATAAATATCATGAGTCATACAACGGCAAGCTGAAGAAGTATTCTTTCCAACAGGTCTACTTCTACACAATCTAGTGGCAAGGTAAATTCGGAAATCAATGGATAGAAAGTTTTTCAACCCAGACGAATGTGGTGTATTGTACATACTTCTTGACCGTTTGGGTACTTCTTCATCTCCATTCCTACCAGTATTTAAGCTTGAATCAGTACACAGGTCTTTAGAGCAATGTTTGTTGTCCTGGGTGGCCACTTAAGTTCTTTGGTGTCGCTTGATCTCGTCAATTCTGCCCATGTTTGGCCTGTTTTCAGTGGCCGTTTCGCTCATTAAGAAGTGTTCGTTTCGCTCACATAAGTTCGCCATGGCCGACAAATAAGACACATTCTCATCAAAGCCTAGCACATTAGCATGAGATTTACTCATTTTCGGGTCACTCTCCAGCAAGCTGGAATTTATATACCCCCCGTGAGCTTGAGGGGTCGAAGAGCAAACGCTCATCTCCTCGTCATGTTTAACGCCTGGGCGAGTCAAAGGCTCCTGAAATTCAGTCTTCAAGTTGACTATAGAACTAAAGTCAACTCCACTTCAATTTAGGGAGACGCTTGGTATTAATGGTCGTGTAAAAGCTACAAAATCACCCCAATGCAATGCACAATCAATGCGGGCTGCCACGATGCATGCACTCACGCTGATTGCGCGGTTGCTATTTCAATATGGCGATGGGCTCGGACTGCGCGGTTACTATTCCAACATGGCCTCGGGTTCGGGCAGTCTCGCTCGGGCCGACTAATTACGAACAGTGTCTACACCTGAGTGAGTGATACATTTGCATATCGGAGTCCCCGCTAGAAACCCGTTTCTATGCTTCGCGTATCCACGAGTTTAAAAACGGAGGGGGACGACTACGGTGCGGGAATGTTCAAAGTGTTTCAAGGTTTTTGTCGAAGATTGTGTGAGTTTCAAAAAGCCATCTGGTTAATATCAGACCGTGTCATTTATTGTTAAGTACCGGTAGTTTCCGTGAATAGCCCAGAAAGACAGTTGATAGCTGGAAAAATCGTGCTGTAACTTTTGTTTGACGAAAGATAGGAAAAATATGACATTTCTAAATTTCAGCAGAAATAAATAGCAAATGTTATTTTCGGTCTTTCAAAATGGCATGAATACAACCTGGCCACAACAGTCACGCATAGGAGAGTTTTCTTTTTTTACTCAGACATGAAGGTTAAGTGTGATCAGTCACACATTTCAGGGAAAAAAGCAAGTATGGTGTAGGAAAACATCGGCGGAAGAACGAGCACTCATCAGATTGTTGGAGATGGACAAAAGGTATTCTCTACGAGAAACTACCGGAAAAGTCGACTGATCTGCAGTAACGCAAGTGTTAAGATAATTTAACAGTCGTACAACGCATTCGCGAACTCACGCAAATGTCATCCACGAAAGAAGAGGAAGGTCACGAAAGTTGTCATCCAGAGAAGAGAGACTCCTTAAAAGGACTCTACTGAAACTGAGGAAGGTAGCGCCAAGCGACTCATGAATGAGGCAAACGTCTGTGAAAGTAATGTGTCAGTTCGCACCGTGGGAAGATTCTTAAATAGCAAAGGGTACTAGGCCCGGAAAAAAAGGGCTGCTTACTAACAATGAGAAGAGCTTACGCGTTGCTTTTACCAAAAAAGTGAGAGAACAGTATGACAAGGAGTCAGGGGCACCTCAAATGCTTTTGCGCACAAGACCAACCCACTGGACAAAGCACGAGCTACTACTGGAAGGATCTACCGAAAAAATTCAGAAGGTCTCAACCAGTATTGAACAGCGACAGGGAGTAAAGTTGGATCTAGGGGAAAGGTAGTCAAGTGTTTAGGGGCGATGATTTCATAGGGTAATGTAGGAGTTATTTTATGCCACGAGTATGAGCATATATGACGGGAAATTATTTTGCGTCTTTCATTGATAACACTTCTGAGCAAGTGTTTGTGGAATCAAGGAAAGAAAATACAAGACTCTTCATTCAAGACAATAACCAAAGGCAGAACTGCTTTGCAACGAGTGAGCGCACAATTGCTTAAGATACCACCACGCAGTCCTGATCTAAATCCAATCAGTAGAAAACATGTTTGAATCAGTGAGTGACGACTTGCATGACAGGGCTATTGAGGAACAATTAGAGCGTGAGAGTTTCACGCAGTTCCAAAAAAGGGTGAAAAATACAATTGTTCGGTTTCCAGTAGCAAAAATAAACAATTGTATGGAATCCCTGGACAGGTGTATACAACTCATACTAGAAACACCAGGACAGAGACTAAAATATTAAATATGTAGCTGTATATTTTCAGAGAAATATAATGCAATTTACATTTACAAAATTATCCTTTGGCAACTGATGCACTACAGAATTTCATGTAAAGGTCGTTTGTGACACCTACAAATGTAGGATTTATACCCTAAAACTGTTTGTCATAAGGGAATCAGTGTCTATGTACTGGGCATGTTTAGCCTTAGTTGACTCACGTGCGGTAAAGGTCACAAAGGTTTACCATTGTCAAAATAGAAGTTGGTCTGTTAACAATCTTATTTTATTACATGTTATGGTTAACCGTTGTGAAAAGGCTGAATTTCACGATAGCATTGAAGCTGTTGTTGAAAATTCCTTTCAATCATAAGTAACGTCTTCTACAAACTGATTTTCAACTGAGAAATACGAATAAGGAATGCGAGAAAAGGCAAAAACTAATGGTAAACCGTGAGGTTTACCAGCGTTTGTTTACCCTTTACACTTCCGTTACCATCACGTAATACTTCTCCTGCGCATGCTCAAAAATATTCCCGCCACTTCAGACAATCCTCGCCAAAAATCCTTGAAACACCCCCTTCCCCTGCACAGTGATGAGATGACATTTTACTGTTTGACTGGCTGCAACAACATTGAAAAAGGGAGGGGGACGAATACGGTACGGGAATGTTCAAAGTGTTTCAAGGTTTTTGTCGAAGATTGTAGGTGTTTTAATCGATCAAAATTTGCCATGGAAAAGCCATGTTGATTCTGTTATCATAAAAAGTAAAACCATAGGGATGATTGCAAAGGTAAGGTACTTCGTTCCATCTACTGTCCTTATAAATATTTATAATTCTTTAAATTGCCTATCACCTCAACACATTTTTCAAGTATATTTATTTTCCGAAATCGTTCCAAATACATTGTGTTGTCTTTAGAACCTTTTGATTGAAATTTCACATTTTTGTAGGCTTTGAAAACGGGAAAAGTGGTCATAATTTGATCCTTAAGCGAGCAGTGAAGGGGAATGGGTTCACTATTGGGTTGACGTCACAAACTGCTTTGCATTGAGATAATTATTTGAAAACAGTGATGCAAATTGATATTTGTGACGTCAACCCGGTATCGAACCCATTCCCCTTCATTGCTCGGTTATTAATCACGGTATGACCACTTTTCCCGTCTTTTAAAGCCATTAAAAAAGAGAAATTGTAATCAAAAGGTTCTAAAAACAACACGATGTATTTGAGAGAATAAATAAAGTGGACAAGTGCGTTGAGGTGATAGACACTTTAATTTTACCTTATATAAGTTATGGACTCATTGCCTGGGGCAATGCGTCCAATGCTTATTTAAACAAAATCTTGGTTCTTCAAAAGCGAGTGCTGCGCTTAATCTATCTTGCCGATCGAAGAGAAGATGCCATCCCTTTATTTGTTAAAGCAAAAATTCTGCC
>NC_090893.1:23182117-23187117 GCF_036669925.1 Montipora capricornis
GAGGTCATATGTTCGAATCCCGTTGAAGACACCTAAAATCTTCAGGTGTACATATGCGACAATTGCTTAAATTGTCCAGCAAATGCGAGGATTATTTATTCAATTCATCTCTCTCTCTCAACCGCACCTCACAAACATTTCTGTCTTGGTTTTTTTTGGCTATAGAGTAAGTTTTGGCTTCAAACGTTTTTTAATATCCAGAGCGTTTTAGTTGCATTAATATGCGCTCCATTTGTTCACCGAAATTCAATGAGAGGCGTTAAAGTAAACCCAATTATAGACTACTCATGGATTGTTTTTGCCCGAGTACTTTGAGATGAGTTGTTATAAAACTCTAATCCACGCGTAGACAGACGTTATTCAAGGCTCTAATCGCCTGCTTTGAAAAGTAATTTGAACATTAGGTAACTCAGTGAAATGCTGAGCTCAAAACTAAGAAAGAAAAACTTCTTTAGAATAATTATTTGTAATTAACTTAATTTGTAATTTGGAATTTGGAATTAACTGTAATTGGCTTAACCTTGTAGGGGACTTCGTGTCCTTTTGTTCTGTCCACCTAGTATTGCACATTGCATACTGAATCTGTAAATAAATAAATAAATAAAACCAACGGCTGTTTTTTGGCAAATAAGCTGGCCACGGTATTTATACTATCCCAGTGATAGCCTAACCGGAACTTTTGAACAACTGGCCTCGGCAGCATCAGTGTGGTTGGAGTATATTGTATGCCGGATCACAGTTCCAGCTCTCTCTGTATTTCAAGCCTCGTGGTGATCTCTTCTGCCTCCGCGACATAGTCCTCCTCCTCGTCTTCGGTTGAGTCACGGTTTACTTGTTCTAGAGCCAGTCGGCCACTCCTATACAGAACAGATAGTCTGCTGAAATACCGAGCAATTTGATCGGCCTCCAGCCACTCTTCTTTGGCGAATATCTTCCTTCCGCTCTCGTCGCGCTGAGTTCTCATCTTGCTACAAACATCTGCAGCACTGGCTTTTCTTCCTGTCTCTTCGGCTTCCAGGAAGATACTCTTCAGATGTGTTTTCACTTTCTCAGTGAAGCGGATTGTTCGTCTCCATTTTTTCAGTGCCCATCCTTGGGGTATCCTACAAACTGGATGGTCAACAGCATCTTCGGTGCTTGATCCTGTATCTTTGCGTAGGTAACTACGTGAGACCTCTGCGCACGTGTCAGCCCATTTTTTCTTAATGCTGTCATACGTGGTTTCTCTCTCAAGGCAAAGAAGATGCTTTTCTGCATCCAGGTGTTTTTGTAGATTACCATAAGACTGGTAAGTTTTTGTACATCCATCCTCGGGGCAGGAGAAATACACTTTCGTGGCTTCACTAGCTGGTGGCTCGTCTTTGACAACTAGAGACTGTGACGTGCTAGGATGCGCTTGTTGGAGCACATCTCTCCTCGTTGTTGACCTGAAAGCACCAGTTTCCTCACGTGGAATGCTGAAGGGCAGCAGAACGCAGAAGTCAGTTGGTCCCTGAGGTGTCCCAAATCCTTTCACCTTTACCGGTGAAAACAATTTACCAGGGCCTACACTGTAAGCCTTCCACACACGCAGCCCTTCGGACTCTAAACTAAAATTGTTGAGAGCCTGGATTCCTGACATTGTATGCTTTTTCATGGAGTGACCTTACTCCTGCACCTTCACCACTGCTGCCTGGCACCCTTTGACACCACCGTAAGAATCGATAGCAGCCTTCATATCACTGGCTTTTCTGATGTCATGCCCTTCATTGATGTAACGCCTCATATGACTTTTAACCGTGGCGATTCTTCTGTTACAGACGTCCTTTCCAGCCTGTGGATCACTAAAATGCCTGCACGGTCTCCAAGGCTTGGAAGTGAGAGGATGAGATAAGCACAATGGTAGCATCCAGCATTGTCACTGCGCAAGAATGCTTCTTGAATGGAAGGGTTTGCCTCTTTTACGGTTGTGAGTGTATGCTCTATGATTAAAGCCACCGCAAACCAGTTTTGAGTGCATTCCTCAAACAAATGGACGTATGCGTGGCCTAAAAATGTAATAAAAGACACATTCAGCTTCAAATGGTTAACTGACCCATACGTATTTAGCCGATGAGATTCTTGAATTTTTATTGGATAAGGAGATATTTAAAAACCATGCTCCAGTGGTTTTAGTATCGTATCCCTGATTTTGCTCTGTCACTGGAAATGTGACTTTGTCATTAACCGTGGGAGACCTGGGTATGAGTTTACCCACTATGACAATATTTTTTGGAAACGCACGTGGCTGAACTTTCTGGTTAAAGAGTAATAGCACAGCAGTCTAGTAGCTACCCGTCTACAAGGCGATGCAACGAAAAAAAAGAAGTGGCACAGAATGGTTTCCAAATAACTGTTGAGAGTAGTAACGAAATTGCGAATTCTACGCTAGTGCACGTGACTGGCTTACAAACCTAAAGCCAGTTTATAAACTAATGAAAAGCAAAAGCAATACTCGCGAATTTTATGCGCACATTTTCTCGCACTTTCAGCGAGTTGTATGTAATAATTTCTGATTGATTTATCGCACTGAATGCGTCAGCATGAATTCAAAAGTTAAAGAAATGGTACCTTTCCTGAGTTTACAACCTCAACATTATCTGAATTGCTCTTTGTAACTGCAACTGTTACGTGCCATGACTTGCTCTTTTTACCAAACCAGTCTCGCTGAGTTTCTCTAAAACTGGTTGGCAAAAATTTCATGGCTCAATCCATAATCAGGAGGACCTGGTGTGATGTCAAGTGGTCAATGATATCACTTTTCGCAGCATCTTGATGAGCCGCTCGAAGAATGTGGGCCTTCCATTCGTCCACCTTGGGAATGGTTGATTCAACATCATGCTTCAGTTCTTCCTCTTCATCGTTACCGCTGCATAAAAACTACAGTGTTACCGATGTCATCATTTTATCATCTTTATCATTTGAGTATCGGCATAATTTGCATGCATTTATAGAAAAATGAGGAAAATGAATAAACCATTATTTCAACATCGTCATAATCATCATCATGGTTGGTCGACCACTGGCGACCCACTAATGTGACCAAGGGTTGGGCTTACGCTTGTTGTTCTCTCTCTCTCTCTCTCTCTCTCTCTCTCTCTCTCTCTCTCTCTCTCTCTCTCTCTCTCTCTCTCTCTCTCTCTCTCTCTCTCTCTCTCTCTCTCTCTCTCTCTCTCTCTCTCTCTCCCTCTCCCTCTCTCTCTCTCTCTCTCTTTCCTCAGTACACATTACAATCTGCTAAGATTCAGAGGAGGAATTGCCAGCATTGAAAGTACCCATTCCCCATTCTCACTTGGTCTTTATGAACAATTCACAACAACACAGCCACCAGAATAAAGCATACAATGAGATGAAGAACAATACTGATTTTACTGCTCACCTATATTTGACAGAGGGAGAAGATAATGATAGTTGTAGGTCTACGAGAACATTTCTGTAGTTGTCACATCTGTCACAGATTAAGTTATGCTCATGGTCACAATGCCCATGATACTCCTGCTCATCAGTACTCAGGGCATACACACTACAGTGATCACCACAAGGGTCGTATCTGGAAACATCAATTTTGTAGTCAGTCTTCAGATGCGTTTTTGGAGACTTCAGGCGCCTGTAGAAAATGGTCCACTTTAACTGGATCAAGTCGGCAGCGATGTATAACAGAAGGGTCAATCGTATGACCTGGACTGGTATGGAAAGCGTGTTTCCTTGCTTCATCGATCCTCCACTTGGTTAAACTTGGAATAAATGCTAGCAGCTCTGTCTTTGAATAATCGCCTACAAACACTGACAGGATCTGCTGCCTTGTATACTAGTTAACTGCCTCATTGTATAGGGTAACAAGCCTGGATAGTAGTGTCTTCTCTGATATGTTAACATTCGGGCCAGTAGTTGTATGGCTGCAAACCTCCATTACTTGCTGCAGAAGCCATCTATTCTGCCCCGGGGCTATGGCATCTAGAACTGACTCAACAGCTTGCACCCCTTTGCGCCTGTAATAGCGGGCAGTGGGTGATGAGATGTTGTCCACGTTAGTACTGAGCTGAGATCGTATAGGACTCACTCTGCCATCACCAGCTTGCCTCAGAAAATTATTGAGTGAGTGAAGTTTCATTTGTATCTGTGGCGTGGGCTGCCATTCTGTTGATGTTTCTCCTGCTGTCAGAGATTCTTGTGAGCCAGATGAGAAAACGTCTGAACCATTATCATCGGATGCGCTAGGCTTGTTGATTTGTAAAGAAGTCTAGAGACAATGAAAATAAACATCGAAGCCTTCTTACTAGGTAAACACAGGATCCAAATATTATTAACATTATTTCCAATTTCTATTACCATCAGAAACTTCAGAGCCTCGTGCTCGTTACCTGATAGACCGTGGAGAGAATTTACAAGTTTTGACAATTTGGGCATAACTGGCTAAAACACAAAGAAATAGCTGTACACTCCCCAAAATATCGAAAATTAGAGAGCTTTGAATGGATTGGGTAGACGGGCATCAACTCAGTTCATTCCTCGGCTTTCTCCCTTTCCTTTGACCCAGATGTGTTCACATTTCGCAAACTGAAAGTAGCTTACCAAAAAAATCATTGACCGTTCGTGCCACTTAGAAGTCGCAGTTGCCTTTTGGAGCCCGCATTTATCAGGCTATCGCAGAAGGTAAAGAATAAAACTCGAAGACTAGGAGTAGCCCAAAATTTTCTCAAGGTTGGACTGACGAGAGAAACGCGAACGCGTGTGAATCAAAGGGGCTGAATTGCATTCTGTCCATACAAGGTCTTCCCTTTACCAAACAAAGCATTTAACGTGCCATTTAACGTGTCACTTATAACGTATCTGGTAGAACCATGCGATACATTCCAGATGTATATGTGTTACCAGCAGGTGTGTTGCGTGTGAAGGACCCGCACAAGAGTTTGCATAAAAAGACGCGCACACTGGACTAAACGATGTCTAGAAGTTGTTATAAATTATCAAATAGCCATGTA
>NC_090893.1:23202117-23229617 GCF_036669925.1 Montipora capricornis
TACTGCATGGGTGCACATGCATTCTTTAGAAACAAGGGATAAGAATAAAAAAAAGGAGAATGGTTTAAAAATTTCTACCAAGAAAATTACTTTATGTAATAAAAATCACCATGGTTGAATCTTTCATGAAAGAAATGGTCACAGTGCAAATGTATTTCCTTCTTTTCCTTGTCAGCTGAGAACAGAAAAGGTAAATATCTATGTATTTAGCCACCTTACCCACTATGACCACGAAATAACAATCATCGCAGTAGACGATCACTTCATTCACTGATACCATCTTTCCCAAGTTAAGTTGCCACGACAACACATTGATCCCAGTCCTGAGGTTTCCATCTACTGTATAGTCAGCTCGATCATGACGTCTTGCAACAATTACAGTTACTCCCTTTCTGAATGCAAGGTTTCCTTAAATTGAACAGAGATAAAAACATAGCAACATACTTGGTAATCTGTGACTCTACTTAGGATGACTTTACTTTTGACTTTTTTGTTTGGGAAAATTAAGAATGTGACGAATACATGCACCAGGCAAAGTACAATGTGGCATCTTCTTTACTCCTTTTGTTGATAATAACTTTGGTCGAGCCATTGTCAAATTGCCCAGTGGACTGATACTTACATATCCACAGTGATTTGACAATGTTATCATACAATTATGGGGCTCTTCACATGATCCCGGTTGACCGAGATGGATCGGTTACCAAGATGAAATTGGTTTCTGTTCATATGGCTGGCGACTTTAAGCCCGTTTTCCGAGATGAAAAATTTGGGACGCGACCATTCAGATGTGAAATGTAACGAACAAGCCGCGAGGCGTAGCGAAAATTTCTCGATTTTCTTTGTTTAAGCAGTTAATTGAGGGGAATGGTTATGAAACCCGACAGATTTCTTGGTTATAGGTTTTTGTTCTCTTTTTTGGCCTTGACCGTGCACAAAACACAATAGTTGTTTACTCCGCACTGAGGAACTTACCATATCATATCATATATGTTTATTTACCTTCGGATTTTTAGAGTAGCTTGGTGTAGCTGATATCTCCGAGCATTTACCCTCCCAACCATGATACACCACAGAAGACAGACCACAACACCGGGAACTACATGCCCTACTCTTTACGACAAGTGTGCGGGTTCTTTTACGTCCCACGGGATTATGGACATTGAAGGGTTGTGAGACGGGACCTCCGGCTTTTCGTCCTTATCCGAGAAGACTAGAGAGTCTAACCATTTGCAGATGTAATTACAAACGCAGCACTTTCTCCTCAGTTATTTAAAGACCCTGAGTGTTGGTCCGGCCGGAGTTGAACTCACGACCTCCTGCGTAACAGCCCGTTGCTCAACCAACTGAGCCACCGGTGCACGCAACCAATACAAACGTGTTGGTTACATAATTCATGCATAGTGTATGAGCCTAAAACAAAAGGTTGTGCACGGCAGTGGACCTTGGCATCTTTGTTTGCTCCTTTCATGTTTACCGAGCTTCCAAACCAGTCCCCTCTAATAACTATGGTTTAAGCAACCTCAAATTAAATTTGACTTTAAGTTAACTATCAAATGAAACTAATCTAAGCTTCATTATCGAAGAAAAGAGAAGTGAAAACTCGGTAATGTCCTTTTTATAACGAAAATGTATTGTATTATTTTCCTCCCGGTAACCGGGATGAAGTGTTCATATGGCATGAGCAAAATTTTCAGCCCGCCTTCTCATACGAACACATCGAAGCTTTTACAAAGGTTTTGGAGGCTAAGCAACATCTCGGAAACCAAGACAGCCGGGCTCATATGAAGAGGCCCTAAACAATAATCATCGCAATACCTAACACACATTCTATCAAGCTCTGGGACACTATTTGATTAATTCCCGCTCATTTAATGCTCTCCATATCTCTGGCACATGGGTGTATCTTTAAAGGCGAATTTACGACTTTCAGGTATTAGAAAAAGTTGGTGTTAAGAATTCCGGGAATTTTAAGTACATTCTCAGTAAATTCTACTCTTGAGAAATTTGTATAATTAAAATGCTACCGAGACGAAATTTTGACTTTTTCTTGTTTCTTGCTTTTCGTGACCTTTGATAGGCCAATAATTACGACTGCCAAATTTGAGTTGGAAATTCCAAATGGAAGTGTGCTTTTTCGATGCATGCTTTTCGTGAACGAGCGACCGCCATTACTTGTCCCATTATTATCCCAGGGATCCGGAGTCCGTGACATCATCAAAGTGCTCTGAGGCGAAGTGACAGCTCCACACGTGGACAAATGTCCCGTTGTGCATGCTCATCGTTTGTAAAAAAAAAAAGAGGCAAATACGCCAGCTTGTCGCTGTGTTGTACAGGACTGCAGCAACAAGTCAAATCCGCGAATTGGAATCTCTTTGCAAACGCCAAAGAGCAATTATGAACTGGCCAAGTGGAAAGCCTTTGTTCCCATTTACAGCTGCTCCAACTTCAACACCAAGGGGCTTTTCAAGATCTGCTCAGTTCATCAGGGTAATAAGCATTAATATTTTTGTTACCTTTTTGGGATAGTTGAGGTTAAGAGTACGGAACTTTTAGAGTTAAATAAATACAAGTACAAGTACGCGAAATATCAAGCTCGTACACGGGGTCTCCATTGTCGTTGAGAAGACAAAGATAAAGAGAGACCCTGGGAACGAGGTTGCGTGAAATATACGTTTTTAAGATGAGTAAAGCAAAAGGAGTGACAGGCATCACTGATTCCCCTTCCTGTGTGAAAACAGGTATAGAAGCGTTTATAGTTTTGCTCTAACAAGCAGAGGATTTTCCCTTTTTTTGTAGGAAATAATAGGTGCTTACAAGTAAAGGTTTTTGAAAGCAATTTGAAGTAAAAACCAACGGCAACAGCGCGCGACGGTTCGACCGAACTCCTGTCATTATCAAGCCAAAAGTGAAGATAAAACTTTTCGCATAAGTATAAATACATGATATAAAACAAAGAAGTAAAAGTATGTAAAGTGTGAAAATGTAAAAGAGGGGTGTTAAAAAACATGCAAGAATAACATAATTAAAAATGATTTTAAAACTTTCGCACGAATTGAGTCTGACTGTACATTGAGACTTGGTCTCAGTTCATTAATAAAAAAAAATCATAAATGAGACAGTCAAACTTCTTGCACTTTCTTAAGATGGTATATTTCTTGGTAAGATCATTGGGCACATGAGAATATTTCACACGCAAATGTTTTCCAATGGAGGAAGACGCATTCTTGTGCTCGTCTATGCGTTGATGCAAATACCGCCGCGTGTAACCAACATAACTTGCATCACACAGGTCACATTTAAATTGATAAACAAGGGATTGTTGGTTGAAAATAGATGGCTTGACGTCGCGCGGTTTCAGATGTTGTTTGATCTTGTGCATGGCTGACAAAGTGGGCTGGACAGTCACTTCAGCCGATATTGTAAGTGTCGATTGAGAGGAAGAGAGAACACTTGAGAGAACATATTAATTTATTAAATCTAAAGTGGAACAGGGACTTGCAGACTGTAATGAGACTAAAGAAACCGAGCAAAGTTAATAGATAAGCACACGCTGAAAGAAAACGAATGAAACTGATTACACCAAAAATAATTCGTACTTCATCAATCCCAATAGTTAATATCTAATCCAGTCCAAGAATAGAACTTAAACGAGTTTCTCCAATCAAGTAACAAAATCTTGATATCTGGTATTTGGTCTTGAGATCCGTCCAGACCTAGTGAAAACAAGTGGTCCTTGAGCATTGGGACGCGAGAGGCAACTGGAAGCAGAAACATTTGCCGTAGACGTTTATGATGGAGATTTGACTGGAGTCTCGGGTCTGACAGGGGTCCTTACAGGAGAATGCCGAAGGACTGGATACTTGACAGGTGTCACGGGTGGAGACTCAACAGAGGAGAAAGGAGAAGCGCTCTGGTTGGCTGCTGCCGGAAAAGCGGGAACATTCTGATTGGTTGCTCCAGGAGGAGGAGGAGCATGTTCTGGAACAGCCTGAAGATGTCTGCGGTTTCTGCGGTACTCTCTGTCCCTCTCTCTTTCTCTCTCTCTCTCTCTCTCTCTCTCTCTCTCTCTCTCTCTCTCTCTCTCTCTCTCTCTCTCTCTCTCTCTCTCTCTCTCTCTCTCTCCCTCCAACATTCACAATGTAGGAACGCCGGTCTGCGGTGGGTTGTTTCACAATAACAACTTTCTCATAGCCTTTTCTGGTGTGAAGTCTCACAACCTGCTGAGGATTGAGAGGTGGAAGAGGTTTGGCGCCACGATCGCAAGAGGACTTTTGCTGCATACGCTTGGATTTGAGGAGCGAGAGAACATGTTTGTTGTTGAGGGCCCTGGGAGCAAGGAGCTTCTTAGCAACTGGGAGAAGGACCTGGTGCAGTGGGATATCAAACGCTGCACAGGGAAACCAAGAACTTGATCTCGTGGAACATTCCTGAGATTAAGAAGGCAAAGTAGAGTATCTGAACCATCCTTCTTGCATTTGTCGAGCAGCTTCTTGGCTTGCTTCACTGCATTCTCAACCAGGCCATTCGACTGTGGGAAGTGAGGGCTACTGGTGACATGATGCAAATTCCATTCTTCGGCAAAGCTTCTAAACTCTCTACTGAAAAATTGTGGCCTTTTGTCGGTCAGCAAGCTGCATGGAATTCAATGAACAGAAAAGTGCGCTTGATCTTCTGAATAACAGTTTTGGCATACAAATCGTGGAGAGAATTCATCTCGAACCAGCCGGAATATGAGTCAACCAGAATTAAGTATTGCGTTGATTGCCAATCAAATATATCAGCACTGACAAGGGACCACGAAAGCACCGGAACAGAGTGGACCAGAAGGGGCTCTTTCTGCTGGTGTAGTTTTGCAATAATTACACGAGGCTATCGTACAATCAATTTACAGCTTCATGGAGGGCCAATACAACATATCCTTTGCTCTTCTCTTGGTAGCATCTGTCCCTGGATGCCCTTTGTGGAGATGCTGGATGTATTCTTTGGGCAAGGAATTTGGAACCACAACTCTGAGGCCTTTCAGAAGCACTCAATTGTCAACAATCAGCTCATCCCTTATAGGGAAGTAAACTTTAACATCTGGGGTTACACTCTTGAGCTTTGACGGCCAGCCATTTGCAATGAAATGAGCCACTTTTTGCATAATGGAATCTGCAAGAGTGTGACTCTAGAGCTCGGCCATGCGTAAGGGAGAGATCGACGAGAAAGATAACACATCAAGCTGATCGTCATCCTCTACACCAGGTTCTTCAGTAATGCAGGCTCTTGACAAAGCATGCGCTACATGTAGCTCCGTTCCTCTTTTGTAAATGAACTTCAAATTGTACCTCTGAAGCTGTAACAGCATACGTTGCAGACAGGCAGGTGCAGTTTGAAGAAGCTTGTTTACAATTGCCGTAATAGGCTTGTGGTCAGTTTCAATGATGGCTTCTCGACCATAAATGAAATCGTGAAATTTCTTGCATGTTTATGTCGCAGCGAGCAGTTCTTTCTCGACCTGCGCGTATCGAGATTCGTCTTCTGTGAGAGCGCGCAAGGCATAGGCCACAGGGTTCCCATACTGAAGGTATACAGCACCAAGGCCACTCTTAGAGGAATCGACAGCCAGCGTAACAGGCCTTAAGGGGTTGAAGATCTTAAGGACTGGTGCTTAAGAGATGTCAGATTTCAGAACTACAAATGCTTGTTGCTGAGGGTCCTCCCAAGTCCAGTGTATATGTCATTCCGACGCAACTGGCGTAGTGGCGCACTCTTCTTACTAAGATTGCTGATGAACTTGTGAAGATAGTTGATCATTACGAATAAAACACAAACAGTGGTTACGAACATTTTCAGCTTCAGCTACATAACTTTTATAAATGTAACGTTTCGTATGGTACAACGTACATCATCAGAAGTGATTACTATTCAGTTACAAATAATTATAAATTCAAAAATACAGCTGTACGGACTGGGAACTAACGAAATTGATTGGCATAAAACGACAAAAAATATGCTAATAATAGAGATAAAGTTTTGTTTTGGAGGGAAGCAGTCAGAAAAAACACGTTTTGTGACCACTTTTAAGACGGAGCTTAGTAACCGTCTGCTTTTGTCACGGACATGACCTGGGCCCTAGTGATATTAGTAACTGACAAAAATGGCGGCGGGGTCGCTATTTGTGCATTCTTCAGGGAAAGAATATATCTCTGCTGATTTGGATTGGCATTATTCTGGACAATTGTGCTTTAAAGTGTGCAACCTGGCATAAAGCAAGTGTTTCAAGGGCAATAGACATTGTTTTATGGGTACAAACGTAAAGAATGTGGCGACGGGAAAGTGATGCCAAAATATGTTCACAACACAACGAGAGATCATTTTGGGACCACTTTGAAGGTGAGGAATTAATTTTTCTAATCAGTAATATGGAAAGAGACTAACTTCATTTATTAATGTTGTAAATTTGAACGTTTTCTTATGAGCAGAGTGTTTAGTTTTCTGATTGAAGCAAGCTGTAGGCCCTACGTACAAATCTCCTTCGAAAGGTTCAGCATCTAATTTCTCCTAACAGTATCATGGGTTGATTAAACGTACAGTGCTGCGTTATGAGAATAAATAAAATCATTAGCTATGAAGAAATCTTTTGATAGCTTTCTTTCTTAGCTTAATTGTAATTCAAGGATACTACTTTCTATTTTAGTCGTTCTTATAATTATCCCAATATTTGGAGCTTTAATATGAAGAGACTTATTGATCTCTGATACAAAAATTAATTTCCCACCTTTTATTCATCAATACAAAGTAAGTTAATTATTGTACAGTGTAACTGAAAATGCTATAATAATAAATTATTAACTCTAGAATGCTTTGCATGGATTCTTTGTATAACCAACATTGTTGTTAGTATTATAAAATGTCTATATTTGTTTAACATTTCCTTTCCTTGTACAAACCATAGATAATTACATAGTTCACTTTCTCTCTAGATTAGTTTTTGCCAATTGTGGGATAGTGTACTTTTCTTTATTTATATTGATGGAGCTGGTTAATAAATAAAACTGACATTTTCGGACAAGAAGTTTGGCAAATAAATCATTATTACGTACATTGTAGTACTTATCATAAACAAGAACTATTAAATTGTAATATTTAGTTTTAAGGTCTGGAATTCTTGTTAGGGTTTTTTTCGTGCATGATTTGTATTCTTCTTTTAACAAAATGCCTATGAATTGAAAATTTGTTTGTATTCTCTGTTCTAGGATAAAAAAATGGTGTTTTTACAAGCACTCAAAGTTGCACATTTTTGTTCTTAAATTTAAAGTAAGAAGTAATACTTTTTAACGCATTGACTCCAAGGTGTGGGACTTAACATATTTTACTGTCAGACTGTCTAACACCAGTCGATCTTACTTGTCAATGGGGATGGTCCAGGGCGGTTCAGGTGACAGTGGGTTCAAATTAAATTAAATTTGTTATTGTCATTTATATTCCTGATGTTCATACATATTAGAATATTAATTTAGGGCACCTGTAGACTTGATTAGTTTACCAACTATTTAGTTGTCCCAAACTCTACACACACAACAATAGTACCTCAAGTATATTTGTTCTTTCTTCTCCCTAAAACGTTTTCCCTTTTTATTGTTTCATAGAAATTGTATTGATTCTTCTCTATTCTACAATATGTATTATATACACAATTTTGTTGTAACACTACTGTATAAATTATCAAAACTTTTACATTGTATGTACATTATTTATTGTGTGTGAGTTAAAATTAATAGAAATTGACTTGACTTGACTTGACTTTCTAAAAATACATGTAAATCCAGGGGACTGCGTCAACTTTTATTGAATAACAAAAGCTTCTGACACTATTTTGTGTGCAGAGGTTTCCTTCACTCATTGTTTGCACCCAAAGCTACATTACATTTTTTTGTTACATGATATTTTGGCCGCACACTTCAGATATTTCCATTTTTCCTGGAAATTTTGCCCAACTTCCAGCACTCATTGAAGCTCCAATAAATTTTTTTTTTATCCTAGACAACGCAAACTTTAGTATTCCGAATTTAAATCATTTAACTTTCAAAAAGTGCAGAAACAACTTTTGCCTCACAGGCATTTTAAATTTAACCTATCTACAGTAACTACTGTTTCTTTTATGTTTAAAAAATACAATGTGCATGTGCTTTTCGATAAAATTACTAATGAGTATGTCCAGCATTTGGAAGACTTAACTTTACATGTACATTTTGGGCCAGATTATGCAGGCACTGTAATTTCAGTTGTTGTTTTTCATTATTCTCTTGTCCACCCTATCTTGGTTTCAAAGATGGCTGTTTGTACTGATGATGATTTTATCTTTGACTTGTGTCTTGATATTGAAGTTGGTTGTACATGTACTTTAATTTTGGCCCTGCTGTTCTGTAGAATGGGCAGTGTACGATTATTGCAACCTTTTCCAAAGTTAACAAAACTGACACAAGGGCTGCGACTGATGCTTGTCCTCTTGATTTTGAAATGATGTTTCTGTAAATTTCCAAATATTTCTTATCAGTTGTTCTAAGCTTCAGTTCAATGTTATCGCTTACCAAGTCAGTGAAGTCTTATTAATAATTATGTTTTCTAGACTAATTCAAACTCATCATCAAGCTTGGAGTCCTTTTCAGGTGAGTGGATGCTACATTGTGTCTCGTCTGGCGTTTTACACAAAGAGAATTGACATCTATAGGGGCACACTGGTCACCACTGGCCATTTCCATTTTATCAGGAAGCTTTTGACAGAGATAAATAAATTTTTATAATTAAAGTTCTTTGTGATTTTCAATGACAAGTTTGCAAGGCTGAATCTTTCTTCTGGTCTCTGAGGAGTAAAGTTGATACAGGCAATACCATTATTTTATTTAGTGCCACTGCAGCTTGATGAGCTCAGGGATTGCCATTGCTTCCCATAGGGCAGCTACATATTCCACTTCTGCAATCTACCTCGATCATAGCTTACTTCTTAAGCAGTTCTGCTTCAAACAAAATTGGTTACTTGTAGTGGTCTTCTCTTCATACAGCGATCAACTTGGTGAAGCTCTTCATTTCCTCGACTTTACAACAAGGATTTGGAAAAAAAATGAAGAGGAGAATTTACAACAGTCAGAAGTAGTTTGTTTGATAATGAGAAGCTGGACTGTAGAAGCTGTTGCACCAAAACACTAGGGAGCCAGATAAAGATTTTCCAAATGCAAGGGCAAGCAATTTTGTTTGAAAATACATTTGAAGGTCTTTTGTGATAAAGTTGAAGAGTTCAATGAAATTGTAGGCCCTCTTTCGTTGTAAAACCACACTCTTAAATATGTTAATCATGGATTCAGTGTACATGTAGTTGTCAGAGATATTTCCTCTAGTGATTAGATTTTTGCAGTGGCAAAGAGCCCACTCTTGCTGCCCTTTTAAAGATCTTTTTTCATACTTTTGGTAACAATTGGGATATTTTGCAGAAACCATATCAGTTACATTGTAATACAGATTCTGCTGCTGCTTGGAGGAGTTCTTACAAGTTTTTGAAAATGTCTCATTAAGTGTTGATGATCATCTCTATTTATGTTGTTGCTGGAGTTATATATCCAACGCCAGACAGCTTGCAGGAAGTGGAAAGTACAGAGCAGTATTATTACTTCTTTCCAGGTGTCCAAAAGAGCTCCCCTTTGTCCAGAGTCATCATCAGTCATAAAAATATCTGGACCTGTTTTTGGTCCTCTGCCACCAAAGGCATGTGGAGGTAACATATTTTGTACTTTTTCAAGGCATTGCCTTATGACATGCTGTGATTGCCCAGATGTAATCCACACACCTACATTTGTAGCGGCAGAGCACCAGCAGGGTGATGTGTGCACGTGAGATACACAGGGTTACTGTGTGGGCTCTGATCACACTAAGTTGTCATCCACAGTATTTGTCGGTATACGAGTCTGAATTGTCATGTGATTCTCAAGACTTTGCGGAGGCTTGGGTACTCGTACATGGATAGAAGTGGTGGCCATCTTGTTGCCTTTCTGTTTGCTGTGATTTGTGTCCACGATGTAATGCTTTTGAGAAAAATTTGCTTTGTTTTCCCCAGCCTTGAGACACCAACTGAACGAAATTGGTCTTTCATTTTTGGCAGGTACTGAATGTGGACATTTTGAATTTGTTTGGATTTATCGAAAATCTGGCTCTGTAATATCCTAAAACGAAAACGATTGCAATCTCATTTCTTTCGTTATCTTTTTCAGCTGTTGATAGAGGAGAGTTATTTTGCTCATGCAAGCAAACATTTATCGTCCTGGAGATTCAGTGCGGGCTACACCACCTAATTGGAGTCGTTTTAGTTTCCTCGCAAGCCAACATTTGTACGCTATAATTGTGCGGGTTTAACAACAGAATCTCAAAGTGTCTGCTAAATGTTACAGACTGAAATAATTATATTGTTTTTTGTGTGTGCACTGAACTTGTTGTGTTGAGAGAATTTTTATTAACACATTGACTCCTGGGGTTTCCCCATTGATGAGCAAAATCGTCTGGGGTTAGACAGAATAAAATACGCTGGTGTTAAACAATAAAATACCACATGTAAGTCTGGGCGTTTCGGTCAGCGTAGGTGTCGAAGGGTTAATTTGGACTACATGTAAGTGCTATGCTGCTGACTTTCCCTGTCTCATTCAAGATTCACTCCCTGTCATATTCAACATCAACAAGTTGTTCAGGCACAGTGTTCATTGGATGAGCCTGCCTTTGTAACTGTTTTTTGTCTTGTACTTTTTTTTTTAGGAGCCTCTTGCTTTTTTTTTTTTTTTTGGTCAGCTTTTTTCGTTTACACTGGCATAATTATATACATGTACCATCTTGTAAATGAAACCCACTTTCCAGTTCTTGAGCGACCACCACTTTACATGTTGTATTTTATGTTAGATGATGTAGCAAGTTTGGACATCCAGTTGTCTACATCATCCTTACAACTCATGTCACATTCTTGATACAGAACTGCACTCTTAAGGTACCTTCTAATACTGAAAGATCTTCAAATTCAATTCATTTACACTCATATTCTGTTGGCAAGATGGTAGCAGCCTTTGCATGTAGGTAGATATCTAAGTGTTGGGTTTTTTTCTTTTGGGTGGCACAGTGCAAGAGTAACAATGATCTTCATTTATGCTAGTCGACTAGGAGTTAAAAAGAGTTGATGGATTCTTCTTTTCACTCTGTCTAGTAATATTTCCCTTATTACTGGTAATTAATACTGTAGAATTTCAACTTGCATTGGAAGCTTGAGTGTCTGAAGAGGTATTGTTTGGAGCTTTTCCTGACACAGAAGTTGTGTTGTCAATAATTAAGCCATGATTGTCTGTGAAGATTTTAAAATTAGTTTCAGATTTCCCTGCCCCATTAGTTGTGTAATACCTTGTCAATCTTGGTTGCCCAGCATAGTTTTTCTTGAAGCTTTATCTGAAAGAATTTTTGGGTTGTAAGTTGTAGCTTGGTTTGGGTTGTCAGGGGCTTATGGTTATAAAATCAGTGGATGCTTGGTTGTCCATAATGTCCAACAGGGTTTCATTTGAAGTATTTTCTGACCCACTTTCTATCTTGCAAGTTGAAGTGTGCTTGTCCAACAGGATAACGTTTGGGTCTTTCCCTGACTGTTGTGTAGTCTGTTGAAGCATCCACCTCAGTAAGGAAAAAAGACAAAAGGAGGCTCTGCTCACAGGCTGCTTGATAGTCTAACAAGTTGCCATTTAGGGCTTACCCAAAACCAATTATTGTTTTCATGGCAGTTTCAGCTTGGATGCAGGTTTTTCATTTGGCTTTGTACCTAGAGGTATTTTATTTTTATGCTTTTCAGAATTTTTCACTTGTACAGAGACAATGAATTCCACATAATGTCAAATATGAGAGAGTAATGAAAAGTAACCTTTTGATCTTGAGTAAAATCAAGTGGCAATCCTAGGGCAATGTGCTCTGCGTATGTGGCTACAAAAACCCCACATTCATCACTGTTGAGCTGCTGCGCAATGTCAGATGATGGAATTACAAAACTTAAAACTTCCAGTTCTTCAAGACCTGTCCAAGAATTGATCCCATTGATGGAGGCACAACATGTTAGGAAGTTATTGACTCAAGAAAATGCCATTTTTGCACCAGTGTCATCATACAGAGAATCCAGATGGACTAAAAAGTTCTCTTGCAGGTTCACAACAACTAGGCACAAGTGCCTGCCATGGTTGGTTGAATGGTGCAAGAATGACCTCTGAATGTTGAATATTTGGATAGAGTTGATGAAACTTGTACTTCAGATATTTTTCTCTGGAGGGTTTTGCCATTCTTAAAAACATATCTGAATTGAGAGTAGGTACTTTGTTACCGGCTGCAGGGGCCTTCTCCGCATTGATAAGAAGGATGTTAGACAGCCAGAAACCTTCCTCTTCTTGCCTGGGCAAAAGTCTATAATGGTCGCCACCTTCCCAGCCACATGTTCTCAAGTGTTGTGGGATGGTATGTTCCATGGTTTCAATCAGTTTGGCTTGCTCTTTCTCTGATTCACATATTGGTGTATACTGAGGACCTGGGTAATCTTTTGCTGTTCCCTTTTTTTTTTCTGCAATTTTATTCACAGGACGAGCACTTACACTACTTGGAGTACTAAAACTACACTACTTATACTTACACTTGTCTATTTATACCTGCACAAGTCACAATACATAAGAGCAAAATACAAAACATAACAATATGTTCCTAATAGCACTGCGCTATCACTAACAATCCATTTTACATTACAATATTGCTTATTTACATTACATTTTTAACAGACAAGGTGAAATTACTTAAATTGAAAGTTCACCCTTGTTTTTCCCGCAAAGATTCCATCTTTTTATCGATATGTCTCCATCTTTTGCTGTTCTACACAGGTCTGGATTTCTTATATCACACCATGGCTCCTTCATGGGGGCGCTTCCATGTTGGACTTGGATTGTTTCGTGGCTTTGTCATCTCACAGGCTGCTGCTCACTGTCACTCCGTATTGAGAAAGAACATTCCTTTTCAAGAGACTTCCACCATCGGGTCATCAGAAAAATCTCTTTCATACACTGTAGAACACCAGGTATGCTTTTTCATTGATAGCTTCAATTGTACTACACCTTTTTATGTGAGTGTCATCTGCAAAGTAGCAAGACCAATTTCTCTTCATGTAACACACATAGTGGCCAGAGAAAAGCTGGTTGCTAGTGTGCACCACCACAGCAACAAGCTTGTTGGACACTCGTGAGATTTCAGTTTACTGGGACTTGTCAGGGGTTTGTATCTCACAGAGCTGCACCATGTCATCATATTTCACCATGTTCTGGTCCGGAGCTTCTTACCATTGGAACTGAATCGCATTTATTGTACAGTGATTATTTTCCACTGAATTTATCAATTATTTAGATTAATCTGTAAGCCAAAGTCTTTTTGTTCTTTTAATTACTCATTCAGCACCTGTCATAAACAGTTTAGATTGCATTTACAAGACTAGTACATGTTGTCTTTCCCTGCCTTGCATTGAGTGTATGTAATGTGTTAGTCGGTTAGCACTGCAGTCATCAAGTCCCCAGTACTGATGCTGATCATGTATGCTGTATTTCTTGTAGGTCATCACACAGAACATACCTTTACAATGAAGAGGAAGGAGGGTTTCCATTGTAGAGAATGCAACTCACGTTGTTGCATGTCAAGCATAGTTCAAGTTTCACTTCTCAGATTGAAGAAGAACATTTTTTGAAATGACGGATCACTATTCTTGGGTATGAAACCACTGTTTTGGTACTCACTGGTTTTGTAACCCAGCTCACGGCAAAATTCTTCAAAAAAACCTGCTGCTTTCCTTTCTGAAAATCTGAGTTGATGCTTGGAAGCATGCAGATAAGTGAGTTGGGATGAACTAACCCAGGAGCAGCCTTGTAGGCACGGATTTGGTACTGCACACTATGCAGGGCTTTCCTGTGGAACATTATTTTTTTTTGTAAGGTACTTATCAGGCAATATAATTTGCCTTTTCATAATTATGTCATTTAATTGGTTGTTGGAAGCATTTTTGACAATAAAAAAAGGCCACCAAAAATTAAGTGTGTCTAAATTCTCCGAAAAAGGCAGGTAAAACATGTCCACCAAAGTATGCATTAATTGCAAAGTTTACCAACTGAAGTTGGCTTTTATTGCTAAGGGGACTGGTCTCACGGAGGTGGTTTTTGTTTTTTTTGCAAAGAACACTTATATTCTTGGACAATCAACTTGCACTTGTTCTTGGATAATCAACAAATTGTTGTGAACCCAAACCTACCTGTATGCATTCAGTAATTTTAGGTCATGGACATCCATTATTATAATACATGTAGGTAGTTCTTTTGCACATATACATTGAAGGTTAGCTAAGTCAATCTTTATTTATTTATTTGCACATTCGTCATGTACACGGTACAATTATAATGACAAAGAGATGACATAATAGAGCGTTTTCACAGGGTTTCACAGCGGCCATGTAAAGAAATGACAACCATGCTAGTGTACCAAGCTAATCCTCGAGGAATTGAACTCTGTTTCCATTCAAATACCTTCTTTTGTTTCAGTAATCCAATATGGCTGCTGGTCACATGAGCGAAAACGCTCTTTATAAAACTATATACATCTTTTAAAAAATGGAGAAAAAAAAACTGGTAATAAGTACTACAAAAAACAAGGTGAACAGGGGCCAAAACAATCAATTCAGTTTAATTCTTTGCTTATTTTTACATTGCACACTGTAAGCACTGTGTAAATGGGTTTTCATTACAAGTTAATGACCTCGATGCGTCTAACTTTTAATACTTCCTTGAAACAAAGTAGGGGATTTTAGGTAATTTTTTATGCCCAAAAATGGAAATAAGCTTAATTGAGCAGCAGTTCAGAAAATATATGGTATCCTCTCCCTGCTTTGTGATGAAGAGACAAGTCAGCTACATCAATTTCAAATAAGGAAATTTAAAACCTTAAAAAGTCACCAGCTTGAAACCAGAATTAAACGCATCAAGGTTATCACCTTCTTGTTTCCATGATAACCAATAATGTGTTACTTTGGAAAAGTTATTATAACTGCACTCTGAATGTCTAAGCCGAGACATTTGTGATCTGGAAGTATGATTGTGCAAACCCTTCACTTTCAAGGATTGAGGACTCAAATATTCTGGGATTACAAAGAGTAAAACCTGTAAATTCCACTGTGTAAAAGCATTCATCTTCGCATTAATGAACCTATCAAAACAAAGGTTAAGACTATTCACCATCAAAACTGCAGCACTGAATGTACATATCTGTGGCTTCAACTTTATACAGTGGATAGCCTTTCCTAAACAGGCACTACCTCCATGACTGTAGTTTGTAGTAGCTTATGTGACAGACTGAGGAGATTATTGGACAATAATTATAATGACAAAGTCATCTCCCGTACAGATCACACTTGAATATGGCTACAATATCATGATTATACAAGTGTGTGAAAAATATTCTTATTCACTACTTGCACAATCCCATATGTAATGCAATACCTTTTGAGGGGTTCTTTACATTAAAAACAATATTAGTTTTTTACTCTTGGGACTGTATCATGCTTCAGTGTTTAAAAGCAAATAACACCCCACCCCCCGTATTGCATTATGGGATTGTGCAAGTAGTGAATTACTGGTTGTTTACCATTTACAAAAAAAATCTGGAAATTTCGGTTGGAATGTAAATGGTAAGCCTATTTTGGTCTTCCCAAAGGAAAAATTTCTGGATAAAACGGGATTTCTTGAAAGGTAGTCTAAAATTCCCAAACGGAAAACTTGTTTACCATTTGGATTCCCCCATGATTTTTCCTCCCTCCAGACTCTCTCAGTAAACTTGAACAAATTTTGTGAATTTTACACGCCAATCCCAACTAAATTTCCCATTCGGGAGTTTTTGCTTACCATTTGAGCAAACCTAGTATCAAACGGTTTCTGCTTGTAAATGGTAAACAACCACTATTATTTATCCACGTAGTTCATTACTGAATTCCATTGACATGACACAAGTAAAGGAAAGAAAACTAGGGTAGTAGAGTGGTGGTGAAACACGAAAGCTCACCAGCTTTTTTTAGCCAAACATTTCTCCCTATTATGCTGAATATCTTAAAGATTCTTTGCAAATCTTTCTATCGAAAGCACTGCTTGTAAAAAACTATTTTCAAAGCAAGTATTGTTTAAATTTTGAATCCCTTTTGGTGTCAAACAGTACACATACTGGATGCATTAATTGTTGTGAGTTAACTAAAACGGAAACCGACTTCACAGAAACTCGCTAACACAGTGACCGTCTAACAGTACTGATCAGCTCAGGAAGACCAAAGCCCGAAATTCCAGCCAAAAATTAAGGCAAAACACATGTCACCAAGTATAATTTCACTTCAAAGTGCTCCCAAATTATCTCTCGTTGTGTTGCGAACGTATTTTGTCGATTTTGGGATCACTTTCCCGTCGCCACATTCTTTACGTTTGTAGCCATAAAACAATGTCTATTACTCTTGAAATACTTGCTTTATGCCACGTTTCACTCTTTGAAGCACAATTCTCCAGGATTATGCGGATCCAAATCAGTCGAGAGATTATTCTGTTCCTCGAAGAATGCACAAATAGCGCGGCCCAGGTCACGTCCGTGACGAAAGGAGACAGGTACTAAAGCTCCGTCCAAAAAGTGGCCCCAAAAAATGTTTTCGCTGATGACATCACGCGTACAGGGACCTACTCAAATTTGCTCGAAGCAAAAATGCCTAATCAATCCCACTCGAAATGTACTTACGGGACTGTTTACAAAGTCAAAACATCCAAGCTGGAAAATACAAAAGATTATAATAGTTCCAGAGCATTTATTGCAGTCTTGAGAAAGAAAATCGCGTAACATCACCTCCGCAACTCACGACCTTTACTCGCTTTTTACATATATCGTTGCAAAACAAACTTTTTTTGGATTAAGGTTATTACTGCTACAATGCGGCGTTTGGTTTTTAGGAGAACTATTTCTCACAAACACAACAAACAAATTGTGATCGGCTACCTTTCCCTTCGAATCTCGAGTACTATGCCATTATTACAGTCATCAAATCTCCCAGTCTCCTACCCTGCGAGGAGAGTCTCTTTCGATCTTCATTGATAAGTCGGAAAGAGGAAAGAAGACTCTGCTCACGGCCTGCACGTTTCATATCGAGCATGCGTTAACAGTGAATATTGTATTCGATGTCAGTCACGCGTGACCAGTGGCAACAAAAGGAAAACAAACGGTCGGGATATTTTCGAAACAAACAAGACAAACGTTCGAGATTCGACAGTATATTTTTGTAAATAAAGCGTTTTAAAGGTATGTTGTTTGCTCACTACGTCAATGTTGTGAACCGTTTTCAAATACGATATGAAACCAACTAAATACTCCCGTTTCACAATAAAATGGTCTCAAGCGATTCTCAAAATCCAAATTAAGAAAACCTTGAATTACGTTCAAAATCATAATACTCCCGTCTCATTTGAAAACAACATAGAATTATATAGAATAGTCCTTAGTGATTCGAAATTCTGGTTTAAAACCATTGTTGCTAACTTTTTCTCAGGCGTTTTCAAATAAAAGTTTGTTAGCGTATGCTATAATTGATAAAAGAATCGTGCGTTAAGGAAATAAAATCGTAAACTCGTGTAAAGAAAGGCCACGATTATCGCATTGGATTTAAAACAATAGCGCTGCTATTAAATTATAGTTGAAGCTCGACCAAGCTCAATATTTTGCTCGAAAAGTGTATACATTTTCGCATTCGCCAAACCCCCTTTTTTCTTCATTTAGGTGTTTTCAAAAGGGGTCATTTCATGACATGTCCGCTTCATTAAATTTCCTCCTCATTAGAACTCTTTCGTATGGTCTACGCGAACGTGACTTACCCCTTATTGGTTCGTATAAATGCATGGAGATGGTTATGAAACTCGACAAGTTAAAAGGGTGCGTTTTTTTTGGAAAAATCCAAAAACGGATTTGTGATCTCCGATCAATGGATTTCTCAGCGTCAAAAAAAAAACGCTAAATTCGAAAAAGGATTATTTTCCATGACAACGCAAACTAACAAACTCAGAGTTGCGTGCAATTTGAAAAAAAAAAAGCCGTGTTAATTGGTTTGTTTTGGAGAAATTCTTCAATGAAAATGCCACCAGAAAAAAAAAAAAAGACCTTAGCGATTGATGAAAGGAGTGGAGAAAAGCATGCGTTCTAAGGTACAAATCGATTACAGAGGGTATTTTTTAGAAGTGGGAAAGGTGCTAACAATATTGCTGTCAAAAACACTTCTACTGTAATTTCTGGTGTGAATTTGCAGGAAACCTAACTATTTTCGATCTATTCGTGCCTTTGATCGCACAGTAAAATGGCGCGAGAAAAACATTTGGGCTAAACTGTCATGTACGGTAGCTGTTGTGTATCATTTTTCATGGAAACCGCTTGTCAAAAGTACATTTTTCAAATCCTTTCCCAAAAAAAACGCTGAAAAGGTGAATCTCAAAAATCCGGATTTAGATTTGATCCGAAATATCCTCCTCGCGTATGGATTTTGGATTTTCCCCAAAAAACGCAAAATCCATTTTTGCATTCAAGAATCTAGACTTTCGAAAAGTCCTTTGTCTAGATACGCGCGAAGCGAAGAACGACCTCTCGCGACTTCGTCGCTCGCTCATTTAAATCACGATTCGCTCGCCAAAACATTTTCTCCTGGGATTATCGTGAGGTCGACTTGTGGCTCCGGGAACCAGGGTAGGTCGCTCGGACCCCCACACGTTCCCACTTGTAAAATTAGGGTTTGTCAATAAACTTTCATTTTGCGTGATGTTGGCCTGATTTCCGGTTTGCGTGACATTTGAAGCGGACTACCGGTGATACGCCCATTTATGGACTCCTACTGCTCATATTAGTATGGACCGCTTCCCACGAAAACAAAATGGCGGATGTTAATGAGGTTCCAGCCTCATTTGCATCAAATCCGCCATTTTTAATAAGGTTCCATTCCCATGGAAACTCTATAATTTCCAATATGCATATTTTATGCAAATGATATGCAGCCGTATGTAAGCGAGGAATACCACTTACCACAAACATAAGATCAGAACACATGACATGAACACTGAATGCTAAAATTTCCACTACCACTGCAATCAATCGGCCTTGCTACAACAGATCACAGCTGTTCATGCTATACTCTTATTATTTCGGCATACGTTGTGGCCAACCACGAAAGACCCTTGATCAGCACGCCATTTGAACCTATTTTCGCGGTGGAATTTTGTGATTTCGTGGCTCCCAATCTCGAAGTCATAGTCCTCGAGCTTTTTGGTCAGCGGGTGAGCCCCCGGAGAGAATCTAGGATGATAGACTTAAACATTTTTTTTATTGGACGCTTGCATAACAATGACTGTCCGACAGCAAGTCGGTAAGTAATATAACGAAGTACCACACAAAAAGCTCCAGAATTTGGAGGGAGATTCGAAATCTAAAACTATGTTCTGTGCTGTTTGTTTGTTTCTTTTTTTTTACCGTCGTTGTCTTCCCCTAACTTAAAGCACCTCGAGACTTGACAGGCATTGCGTGCCTCGCAATAATTTTCATTTATGAAAATTCCACCCGAATCCGAGATTCATCCAATTAGATTGCTGCGATAAGAAATACGAATTTCCATAACAAAAACAGACGGTCGAAAAGCCTGTCGGTTAAAGGTGGGCCTTTAAAGCATCTCAGAAATATATAAACCACAAAAATAATTAATAATTAAACGTCGGGGTTTGAATTGTCTACAGCTGCTGTTACACGTCGACACTTTTGGCTGAAACTTGTGTGCAACGGCGTTGCGAAACACGTTTCAGCAGGCGTTGCACCTTGTGACATGGTCGGTTTCGTGAAACTTTTTGAATTTCCGTTGCGAGACAAGTTTCACGAAAAGTAGAATCGCTTTCTACCTCTGCAACGGTCGCAAGAACCGCAGTGGTGACAAAAAAAAAAGAGTTTCACCGTGTTACACCACTTTGTGAAACTGGTCTCCCTCGCTCTTATCACGCTACGCTGCGTAAGCCAATCAGAAACCAGCTAAGACCATGTAAACAACATCTCGAGACCAGTTTCAACGTTTCCGAACGATTTTAGACCTTTTATGTTACACGGTGCAACGCCTGCGGAAACTTTTTCTGCCGGGCCGTTGCACATACGTTTCGGCTAAAAGTTTCAACGTGTAACAGCGGCTTTACACGTTGGAACTTTTAGCTGAGACTTGTGTGCTACGGCGCTGCGAAACAAATTCCAGGGGAGGCATTGCACCGTGTAACATAGTCGGTTTCGTGAAACTTTTTGGAACTTCCGTTGCGAGACAAGTTTCACGAAAAGTAGAACCGCTTTCTACTTCTGCAATGGTTGCAGCAATCGCAGTGGTGATAAAAACAGGAGTTTAACCATGTAACACCACTTCGTGAAACTGGTCTCACTCATGATCAGTCTTGTTACGCTACGCTGCGTAAGCCAATCAGAAACCGGCTAAGGCCACGTAAACAACATTTCAAGACCAGTTTCAACGTTTCCGAGCGAGTTTCGTCCTTTTATATTACACGGTTCAAAGTCTGCTGAAACTTTTTTTGCAGCGCCGTTGCACATAAGTTTCAGTTAAAAGTTTCAACTGTAACAGCGGCTTTAAGCAGCTGCTAAACAAGTTTCCACTAATAAATAGCAACCGTTTATAGCACGGGAATTTTCCCACGCTGCTAAAAACTGATTCCCGTAACTGTTGCAAACGTACCGTGGGAAAACATTACATCAGTCTCGTTGGGAAGATTTCCGTGGAAAAAGATCTTGTCGAAGCAATTCAAAATAACGGAAACATAAAATTGTGGTAGAAGAGGACATTGGTGTCGTTTCCACAAAGATTTGCCGATCGTGCTGCTTGCACGATGCTATTCTTCACGATGGAATCCACGCTGAAACACTAAAATACACTTAAGCGAAAGCGTCAGAAGTTTCATCTTCATTCGCTTTTACAGCTACCCCGCGAGCAGTTAGTTTCTCCTATGCTTCCCGACAGAGAAACCACTGCGAGCTACCCTTAGATTTCCCATCGAGGATGTGCGAACTACGTCATACTCCACGTGATGCGTTTCGTCTTATTTCGGGGAAAAATCTGAAATTATTAGACAGCGGGCTCGCCCAAACGCAGCAGCTACGTAGCTGAACGCTTGCGCAAGCACCAAAATGAACAAGTTTAATAACTCGTTTTACAAGTTCAAATTAAATTTATTAGTCCTTGGCGCTAGACGGCGGCTCAATCAAAGAAACTAATGGTTGCTTGCAATGGTTTCTCTTTCGGGAAGCGTAGGAAAAACAACTGCTCGCAGGGTATTTTGCAGCAAGCCAATGATCATTTGTCCAGTTTCTTTTATGGTGTTTAAATCTAAAGTTTTTGTTTCTCGAACATTTTTAACCCGCCATTTGTTTCCTGATGTTTACTGCTTCCGTTTAAACTTAAGCATGTGCAATAAGACCGGAACCACACGTTTTCTGGGAAAATGGAGTCCGTTATCTCTCCGGGTCTCACCTGTTGACCAAAAAGCCTTACGACTTTGGGTACGAGGTTTCCCCGAATCGACCAGATGCAGGGTAGAAGTGTGTCAGCCATACACGGGAATAAAGAAAGATAATGCTGTGTACACTAGTTCTACTACAGCTTTACTTAACACGTTAGCACCTTTTGAAAAGATTTCAACCTCACAGAGCTGCAGGAACTGTCTTCTGGTTGTGAGTATACCAAAATATCTGCCACTCCTTGGCGGATCTATGTGACACACAAGTGATGTTTCCAGGTCAAATGAACCATTCCATCGCGCACAAACTGGATTATTTGTTACATTAAAGCTGTCGCCTGCAATTCAAGTGAAAAAAGCCCTTTATTTTTGTTTTTCTGGGTTAATTTGGTAAACTAGCAAGCTGAAGTTTTGAAAATTAGCCCTTTGTCAAAGTGAGTACAGGCTAAACTTAAAGTGCCACTGTGACCAAAAAATCAATTCTTATTCTTCTTTGGGTATTAAAACTATGTAAACTAAACGCTAAGGGACCAAGTTTTAAGCCTTGATTTAAAAAAGACACCTGTTTATTTTAACTGGAATTTTTCTATTTAATGATCCACCATTACTAACTTTAAGATCTTGAGAGAGCTGGATCGAGGAGAAAATGACGTCAAAGCTTAAGGCTCACTAGTTTAAGAATTCCAATGCGTGTGCACGCCACAGAATTAATATGCCGCACGGGAGTTTTGGGCTTTCAGATTTTTAAACTCACGTTTTGCATATATAATAAGCGGCATTCACAGACTGAAATTTTAGGCTAGTGAGCCTTTGACGTCTCTTTTCCCTGGATCCAACCTTCTGAGGTCTAATCGGTCAGTTTTAAACGTGAATAATGGCGGACCGTGAAATCCAAAACCTACACTCAAAGTAAACGGCCTAAAATCTGAAGAAAAAGAGGAAGTGATTTTTTTTATCACAGGGGCACTTAAATAAATTTTATACGTAATTAATCAAGAAGTTCGATTCTTTCAAAGGTTAAATTTAAACCATAAATTTAATAGATATTTTGCGGTCAAAATGAATTAAAAATTAGTTGTGGATGAAGTAAAAAGCGATGGACCGTGGAGCTCGAGTGAAATGAACATGAAATTCGCTATATACAAATCTATAGTTTAACGCCACGGAATGACTACAGTTGGTTTCGGTCAAGCCTACATATCGTTTGAAAAGGAAAATAATAGTAATCTGTCCGAGTATGGGCAACGGGACTACCACTAATGCAAAAATGTGCACATCGTTAATAGCTTTGAAAACTACAATCCTACACAAAACTGTTGGGAAGGTTAGCACTTTTGAAGTCTTTATTGCTTCTCTCCCCTCCCTCCTCCTTCAATGTTGTGCAAAACTGAATGGTTTCAGTGGAAAATTGTTGACTTACAACATTGAATAGGGGGGAGGGGGGCTACGTAAGAGAAAGTGAAACTATTTCTTTTGAGCTTTAACAGAAGCAGGTTGAAATACAGCTCTGGTGTGGTTTATTTACATAACCTTCCCAACTACTTTTGTCTATGATTGTCTGAAAATTCTGGGCGTGGTCTTAAATTGGAAAGACGACTTTTTTCTTAGCGTTTACAGTGCCTTTGAAAAACAAACACAATTAGCGCTTGCATTAACATTTAACTGCTTTTTGCCATGTTATCGTGAATTTTAGGCGTTGATCTGGTTAAAAATAGGGAAGGTTTTCAACTTTATACATGTGTTAGGACGTCCTGTTGCATTAGTGTCTCAATGGTATTAAATTGTATAGCAAATAACATGATGAAAATTCCTTCGTAAATGAACAGAAAGGGGAGGGAACTAAATGATAGTTAATTAAAGTCAAAAAGCTGGTCTTGAAAGGTCAAACGAGTTCACGGACTAAACTCTTACAATGGCGGACGTCAGTTGCACTTTGCCAAGTTGAGAACAGCGCCTTTTAAAACGTCATGTGTGCATTTCAAACAGGGTCACATTAAGTGAGTAAATTAACAGTGATTACTGTTTTGCACCAGTAGCGTGAGTAGGATGGCCTGTCAATCATTGACCTATTTTGGGAACAGTAAACATGTATGTGAACATTACTCCATGACATTACTCCATAAGAAAATGCGAAATATATGCCCAATGAATGTGATATTTTGCAACAATAACGTAGTTATATGTAAAGCATACTGGAATACGTACACTGTATTTCTGATTATGGACAAAAGTTATTGTATCTACTTATTTTCAACATTACTCCATTGAAACCATGTATACACAAAGGTTATTTAGATCCATTATTTCAGTTTAAGCTCTCTTTATGGAGTAATGTTGCAGTTTACCTAAAATAAAGCTGATAGGACCATGCAAAGTCCTACTACTATTTCCTTCGAAACCCTTTACACTCCAGTTTCAATAATTTATCTGTAGCTGTGCTGTAAAGGCATTATTTTAGGCTTCGAAAATGTAGTAATGTTGGGAGTGATGTCGGGAGTAATGTAAGGGCTCTCGCACTACTCGCACCATTTCTTGCTAAATCGATCGAAATAAAACAGTTTTTGGCATTCTTCCAACGTCCTCTAAAAAGAAAGCTATCTTTTAACGAATATGTAACATCAAACAACAAAAATGTATTTTTTATGGCACTTATGGCAATCTTAGTAAACACTTCCACAACAGAACGGATTTTGGAGTTACGTTGTGAAGCGTCACGCAAGTCTGAAATCCAAATCATAAAACGATGATTTTAACCAAATTTCAGTATTGTGAGATTTTATTTATGCATTGGAAAGTACATTATAAGAACGTGTCCAGAATACCAAATGGAAGCCACATGTCAAATACTACGAGAGTTATAAGCGTTCAAAGCAGATTTCCTACTCTCATACAATCCTAGACAAAACTGTTGGGAAGGTTAGCACTTTTGAAGTCTTTATTGCTTCTCTCCCCTCCCCCCTCCTTCAATGTTGTGCAAAACTGAATGGTTTCAGTGGAAAATTGTTGACTTACCTTCCAACATTGAATAGGGGGGAGGGGGGCTACGTAAGAGAAAGTGAAACTATTTCTTTTGGGCTTTAACAGAAGCAGGTTGAAATACAGCTCTGGTGTGGTTCATTTACATAACCTTCCGAACTACTTTTGTCTATGATTGTAGCTTCACCTTGCTATTAAAGGGGAAGAAGATAAGTGGATTTGGGACAGTGCATGACCCATTTTAGGCCAAGAGCATTTCTACTTTAAAGAGCCTGCAGCTCAAGCTTCTCAAAGCACTTCTATTGTGTTCTCAAAAAAATAGCACGTGTGCCCAAATCACTCAACAACGTACTCTACGCGTCTTTTACCTCTTAACCAAACTCACGGCCGTGAATATATGAGATGACGTGTGCAAATGTCTACAAAGCAAACCTTGACGATAGAGCGACTTTCGTATGACCTTGAAAAAGTGTTCGCAATTTGTTTCACCGACCAATGTTTGACAACATTAAAACAAAGTTTCTCTTTATTCCCGCCGTTTGTTTTTGTTCGATAAGCCAATTAAATGGCCTGCATTTTTGTTTACGTTCTGTTTTCACTTTTATTTTTCAAGGTCATAGGAAAGTCGCTCTATATGTTTCCCCTTGACAAACAACCACTTCTGTTAAGATAAAATGGACAAAGACCAAGAATTTCCACACTTTTTTCCATCGAATACCAAAGTCGTGAAAGTGGATGAGACTGAATGGTTGCCCTTCCCTTTGTCATCAAAGCCTACTAGCACATTTCACCTCTCGCCCATCGACCATTGGCAGTGAGGTCCTGTCACGCTCTCTTGTCACCGATCCCACCGACTCTTCCATTACTACCAATACTTTCCGTAGTGAGGTCAAGAAACTAAGTTTGCTGGACACGCAAGACAACATGACACCAAACTATCCTATTTTCACCAACTGCACAATCCAGTGTGAAGACTGTTTTGAATGAAAATGATGTTTTGAAACGCCCAAACTCAGCAAGCCGTTGAGTCAAAAATAATTCTTTTTTTTTACAGAACTTGTCACTTTTATATTTTTTCCACTTTATTTTTATCGATAGTCAGTTCTTTTGAGAGGGGATCAAACGTTATGGGCATTTCTTCACACCAATTCCAGTGTACTTGTTTTTCAAGGTGGTGTGTTTTCAATTACCCAATAAAATGTCTTCTTGCTTCTGTTTCCCATAATAAGAATTAATCACTAAAGCGGCTTTTCGTGTTGATATGTTATAAAATAATTGGTTCATGCTATTTGGCTCATGCTATTTGAGTATATGCTGTGCATATACTCACATAGTAAGTTCTGGGTGTACTTTTATCTCCGTTCCCAGAGTCATTGTTCCCTTGACCAGCGGTCGGAAAAGAGAGACTCTGGTCAAATCCAAAAGAGGCCATATTTGATTGGCTGTTAAAAATTGGTTTCATTTCATGCAATTTTCAAATTCTAAACTAAAAAATTATGCTTTCTTCCGGATTTTTATCTATACGAGGTCGAAGTTAATCTGGAAATAAATAATATTTTTACTACTTACCAGTTCCGTAACGTTTTTGTTTTTGAAAATACAGCATTCTGAATTTCCTAGTTGTCACTTGCGTGACACCAGATGCTGAAATTTGTTTTGATTGAAAAAATTTGAAAAAGTGTAAGAATTTCTCAATGAATAATTATGCGGTTAGCCTTACATAAGTATGTTTCATCCCTGCCAAGGGACTCATCAGAGACCTTTCGGCTAATTTGTGAAACATCGCGTTTGAAGTCTCGCTAGCATCAAATGATGGTGGCAATTTGGCCTTATATCACATAAGGATTCCAAGATTGCCACCATCATTTTGATCCTAGCGGGACTTCAAACGCGATGTTTGACGAGTTAGCCTAAAGGTCTCTGATGAGTCCTTTGGCAGGGATAAAACACACGTATGTAAGGCTAGCCACATAATTATCCATTAAAAAAATTCCTCCCGTTATTTTTTTATTCTCCGCAGTTTAAATGTTTCGAGTGTATTACGAGATGTGTTTATACTCATGTGTACTGTCTCGCGAGTGAAAAATAAGCGTTTTCGTGGCAAGGTAAACTTCAGATGTTTTTGTTGATTTCTAACCGTTTCCCCTCATGCACGCGCAGTTATTTAACCGGAACCAGAGTTTTCTGGTTCCGGTTTTGGATTATTCCAGAGAAACCACGCGCCCGTTCCGCTGGACAAATGCAACGGAGGCTCTGGGAACGAAATTGGATGCACTTGGGAAGTTTGGAACGCACTCAAGATACTAGAGTTGCCCTCGGCAATCGCTTCGAGCAACTCTTACGCCTCTATCGTGCTCTCATAACTTCCACAACTCCATATACGCACACTAACCATGAACCAATTCTTAATTGGAGCACACAAAAGCTTTTGAAATCTGTAAATCTTTACAGTAAATAACAAAACATTTAACTTATGATTCTCTTTGAGTCAAGCTTGAAAAGTCTCTAGTTCTTAAGTTTATGGCTCAGTTCACTATGTTTCAACAACAGATTTCTGCAAGTGTTTCTCTCACCCAATGTTATATTGTAGACTTGATTCCTTGTAACATTTGACCCGTCAGACAAGGGCGAATTCCCAGTGACGATGCGCACTTCAAAGACCTGCACAGGAATGCTCAAATCCACTCGCCACCAGCTTGGATCATCTTCTAAAGTACGTGAGCAGTGTCCATTCTTAAATCCCTGGTCAGGATTCCCATCAACTGCTTTGTCTGATGTGCCATTACAGTAATCGTCACTGTATATGGAGGATTGGGTAGTGCTCTTCCCCGCCACAATGTTCTCTACGATAGGAATTCGAACAGACTCAGGCTATCACCACATCATACTCATCATCCTTATCGTTAT
>NC_090893.1:23237117-23242117 GCF_036669925.1 Montipora capricornis
CTCATACCAAATGTCACTGGCCACAAACTGACACTAAAGTAGAGCGCGACCTCCTTGGTGTCCCTGTGCGCATGGGAGGCCTTGAATGAGACCTCGTCTTCTGAATACGAGGCTTCAATCACAGTTACTAATCCGCTCGTGAGACGAATTGTTGAGCAAGAGCACAAGCCTCCAGATGCCGCAGAAATTCGAACACTGCAACTGAGCACAGGAAAACAAAAAGATGACTGTCTAAGTGAGAAGCTAAAGCAGGTGAACAGCTCCCAACCGACAAAAGCTAAGAGAGTTGTTGAGTTAGCTACAGAGAAGGGATCATCAAATTGGCTGACCGTGATTCCTCTCAAAGAGCTAGATTACAATCTGAATAAAAAGGAATTTGGAGATGCAATCAAGTTACGATACGACTAGGAAATAACGGACATACCCATGATCTGCACATGCGGTGTTCAGTTCAGCGTGGATCACGCAATGGTGTGTCAGCGCGGCGGGTTCATTATCCAGCGCCATAACGAACTTCGAGAGTTGGAAGCAAAGATGCTAAGGATGGTCTGTAATGATGTGGAAGTAGAGCCGGTCCTTCAGGAGCTCACCGGGGAGACGTTAAATCATGGCGAGAACAAAGCTCCTGATGCCCGTTTGGATATTCACGCTCGATGCTTTTGGACGAGACAGAGATCTGCACCCCAATGCAGACTCTTACAGAGATTTGACTCCTAAGCAGATCTCTAAGAAGCATGAGAACGAGGAGAAGAGGCAGTCTGCGGCAAGAGTAATGGAGATCGAACAGGGAACGTTCACTCCCTTAGTTTTCACGACCACAGCCAGAATGGGGAATGAGTGTGTTAAGTATCACAGCAGACTTGCGAAGCTGATCGCAAATAAGGAGGGAGAAAATTACTCATGCGCAATTTCTTGGATAAGAGCTAAAGTTTCTCTCGCTGTCGTACGCTCTGGGATACTATGCTTGAGAGACACAAGATCCAGAAGACGACAGCCAGACTTCGTTGACTCAGATTTACAGATCGAAAGCATTAATAATTTCTTTTTTTCTTTCAGGACCTCATTTGAAAGACTGAGGACCTCCTCAGCTGCTTTACAGTGTTGAAGAAATGCATGAACAAATTGGACTGTCTCGTTAGCCAAATGCTTTATATCAAACAATTAAGACCACGGCTGAACGTGCAAACAGATTCAATCCGTGCTTAAGTCTTTGGCCCTGTTTTTACGGCAGCCGTTGTTTCGCTTAACATTCCTGAAAATGGTTTGTTTGCAGATACGTGTTTTCACGGGTAAGATTCAATGAGGAGAGAGTTCGTGCCAATGGAATAATAAAAATAATAGAAGTAGCATACCTGTTGTATTTCTGATTTCAATAACTGCAAGCGACTCCTCATTGGTCGAAAGTAATTGCCAACTCGCTCAAGCTTCCTGGTTTGGTGGCTTAAAGGTAATGACATTTCTATTGAAGTTTGCCTACTCGCTTAACTTTAAACTCCTCTTCTCTACGGTATTTTCCAAAAATGGTCGTGCGAAATCAGCCATCACTAAAAATTGTTTTTTTTCTCAAAAAGTATTTTCAGTTAGAGGAAAAGAAATACATCATTTTAAAGCTACGAAAATAAGCTTTCCAAAAACATATAACTTCTTTACATAGAACTACAACATTTTATAAAAAAGAAAGTTGAAAGAAAAAAGTTGACAAAAAATAACATTAAAATGGTCTAAAATCAGTATTCCCCACAAATTTGGCCATTTCAAAGTCAATTACGAATTTTTTAATGACCAACAAAAATGTTCCTCATTTTATCAGCTTTCTTGAACCAAAATTTGACCGAAAACTGATGAGGCACGACTATTTTTCGATTTTTTGGAGTAATTGGATTAATATGATAACGCGATAGAAGTGTCAAATTTGCGACCCGTTGCTAACGGCAACGGAAGCGATCGCATAATACGAATAATAGCCTCTGTTTGCCAAAAACCAGCCAAATAACCGATTTTTCGACGGAAAATTCATCCCAGAGGATGAAACTATTCACTGGACATGTAATAAAGGTAAACATGCTCGAGCGAAAGCGAAAACAAGCGAATATTTTGAGGGAAAACACAATTCTGTGAGATCAAGGGACCATGTGGTTAAGACATGCAATTGTATCGCTTTGAAAATAATCTTACCTTTTCATCTATTTTAACGCTTGAAATTCCATCCAATGTACCACAATCCTTTTCTTTATCCTTTCCGAAGCCTGTAGTGTAATTTTTTGGCTGAAAAACTTTAGTAAAACTGCTCCGAGATCGGTTGAAAATTTCGCCTTCGCATGGCTACCGGATGGCCACAAATTGCCTAAGGTAGAATGCCCATTGTGTAGGCGTAATGAAAGCTACAAAGCCGAGTTTTTCAGGGAAACTGGGGCTATATCTCCCCAGTAAACACGCCAAATTTCACAGAGATCGGTGAAAATCGCGGCATTCAAAGAATCCTACCAAACCACGGTTTCTCAGGGAACCCGTTTGAGGCCCGCTTGTTTAAGCGAGTTAAGAAAGGAACTGTTTGTACAGAATTTTCGGTTGTCATTAGCTAAGCTACCTGAGACATCGCTTGTGAAAACACAGCCTTGTTCTAGCTCATTTTCACTTATGCAAATTTGGAGTATTTTACATCTTTTATGAACTCGCGTAATCATTTCCAACTCCTTGATAATGACGTCATGGGGTCGCCGAAACGTGTGAAATTTAACATTATATCGCTAGTTTTTACAAGTCTATTATTATTAATAATATTATTATTATTATTATCATCGTCATCATCATCATCACCATCACCATCATCATCATCATCATCATTATTATTGTTATTATTACTAATATTACTATTATAGCGATGTTTCTCGTGATGTCACCCATTGTTATTAATATGCCAACCAGAACCTAATTGGTTGCTGAAACAATGACTTCTTTTGTTCCGTGGTTGGCAAATTTAATTATCAAAAGAAATGTGACGTCAATGTTTGTAAACAAGAAATATCGCTATTGGTTGGATTACCTGGTTTTTGCTTCACTCCATACACCTCTGTCCTTAAACAAGGACCTAAGTTATAGTCCTTCACCGCGAAACGTAGCCACCTTGTTATTAGTACATTCCTTAGAACAAATTTCTTTGCTGTATTCTCGTCATTATTTCCATCAAAGATCTAAAATAAAGAAAAAAAAATACAATATTTCTGCTTTTTGATGGTAATTAAGTTAGTCTACCAATGTCTCGTGAATGAATAAATGAATGAATGAATGAATGAATGTTTATTTGCCACACAATTAATAACATTACAAAGACAATCCATAATAAGAATAAAGTCATTAATAATAAAAAAAGGATGGATATTACGATGACCCCAAGAAACCACTGGGCTTTTAAGAGGGGCCTCCTCATATGTCTATCATCAAGGTAAACAATCTCACGCAATGCTTGAGCAACATAAGTAACTCAGTTATTTTTTTAAAGAAACCCTAACATATTTTTCTTAAAGTTAAGATAACTAGATGAATTAATAATTGATCCAGGAAGAGAGTTCCAGATTTTTGGACCTTGATAAAGAATTGTAAATTGTTTGATGTCAATGCGACAAAAATGTGGCCGATAATTGTTGGCTACTCTAGTACCGTAATTGTGCACTTGGCGGCTTGTTTCGAATCAATTCAAAAACATCGGAGGCAATAGAGCGGTTCTCAATTGAGTGTAGAAAGTAATTAGAAAATTACTTTGGTTTAGAGCGCTTTTCAATTGAGTGTCGAAAGTAATTAGTTAATTACTTTGGTTTATGATTACTTCACTCAGTGATTGGATCAAAGTTCTCGCGCCACTTTTTTAACCAATCAAAAGTGAAACCAAAATCAATTGTGGCTCGTGCGTGCACATTTTCCCGCGCTTTGTGTCGGTTACGTGTAGTTACTTCGAGTTTTGATTGGTTTACCGGATTGTCTCCGTCTTTTTTTGATTGGCCAAAGTAATTACTTTGGTTTTGGTTTTACGACACTCAATTGAAACTCTCTCTAACTGATTGTGATAATAATTAAAACATAAACTTTGAAATTTGAAATGAATTAATTGAAAAATGTCCATGATGCCTAGTTTCGCAAATAAAGGCTCAGAATGCGCTTGGTAATCTGAATTTGTTATTGCTTGCATAGCGCGCTTTTGCAAGAAGAATATTCTATTTATATTGGAGACATATGTAGAAGACCAAGTGGAATTACAATAAGGATGCATGTAAGGATAAATTAGTGAGTAGTACAAGGCTAGCTTGGTTCTTGAAGAAAGGTAGAATCGAGATGCGATTTTGCGATTTGCTTTGATAAAAAACTTATGTGATGCTTCCAGGTAAGATGCTCATCAAGAAAGACACCCAGAAATTTGGTTACGTTTGTTTGTTTTAGTCATTCAATTCCAAAGGATATGTTAAAATCATCATTAGCGATTCGGTGTCTTGGTTTAAAGATAACATAATTTGTCTTTTTAATATATATTGACTGAGAGCTTGTTACATTTCAACCACGTAACATAATTGCGCAGCTCGTCATTTAATACACATTGTACCCTTTTTGGGTTTGAATGTGAAGAAAAAAATACTGGTGTCATCAGCAGAGAGTAAAGGCTGAGTTAATTGAGAACCATGGGGAAGATCGTTAATATATAATTAGAAAAATAGTGGACCTAAAATGGAACCTTGAGCGACGTCACATTTAATAGACTGCTTAGAGGAACATGTAGCATTAAATTGAACAAATTGTTGACGACACGAAAATAACTTTTAATCCACTCCAAGGCCAGGCCACGAATACCATAATAATAGAGAAAATAGGTCTGTAATTCACAAAAAGACAAGGATCCTCACACACGCATTGGAATGTTGTCATAACCAGGGGCTTTCCCAGAAGCTAATGTGTTTTAGAAATATTTTCAAGTTCTGTTGTAGTAGTTGGTTTTAGAGTAATAGGATTGTTAT
>NC_090893.1:23249617-23252117 GCF_036669925.1 Montipora capricornis
GTTCCTTTTCCATTTTGTGCGGCAAAACTTCATCGGCAAAAAATTCGATAAATCATGGAGAACAATGCCGGTGAAGACAAATGTTGAGAGATGATTGGTAAATATGTTGTCATTTAATGTTGCAGAATAGGAAGTCAGGCGAGTTGGATTCGATATGACTGGTACAAAAGCGTGTGAAAATAGACATTCCATAAAGTCCTGAGTGGGCACATGATGATTGTACTGAAGTTAATCTAAATTAAAAACACCCATCACAGCAACATTTGTTCTCTTTCGCAGTAATGGAAAGAACATCATCAAATTTATCTAAAAAAGCAGTTACGTGATAGTTAGGTGATCTATATATAGACAGAGCCGACAATGATGTCTTCCCTTGAGTTACGACTATTTCCACAAAAAGTGATTCAATTAATTATCTCAGGGTCGGAGAAATTACATTGCTGATGAAGTTTACAGTCAAGACCATTTTGTCAATAAATCCCGGACGCATACAAAACATGGACCCCAGGTCCATGGAACCCCTTCATGGACCCGGTCCATGGACTACTCCTGTGGACCATCCCTCATTTTGTAAAGTTACAAGCAGAAAAATCTTAAGACGAAAGAGGGAAGTCATCCTCTCACTTATTTGCACAATTTTGGCAATTGTCTCTTATTAAGTCACCTGAAAAAATCAGGTTGCTCCAACGGGATTCGAACCCATGACCCTCTGCGATGCTGGTGCAATGCTCTACAAACTGAGCTTTGAAGCCACTCAGTTGGGAGCAGGTCAATTTTTTGTGCTCATTTGTTCCGGTGATGGACTGAGTCTCCATGAATGAAATTAACGTATAGTTGAAAAGCGGGTTATAGACGAATCCCTTTGGAGCCACCAAATAGGTGGTATAAGTGTCTATAACAGGCCATTGCTAAAATCAGTACATGTAGCCCTATATTCCTGTCACGGCCTTTTCACGGACCGCCATTAATTTTTGGATTGAATTTCTCGCTAATGAGACTGCTGTAGGAGCCCGATGACCATTCGCAGGAAACTAACTTGACGTTATAGTGTCACCGAACCGGAATTGTCTAAAAATAGATCGTACATGGGCTCCTGGCCCTGGTTGCTCAAAAGGTGGATAATGCTGTCCACCGGATAAATCATTATCCACTGAATGGCGCAATTGGTTTCCCTATGACTTATCCACTGGCCATGGATAGTGATTTACCTGGCTGATAGCGCTATCCATCTTTCGAACAACTGGGGCCTGGGGTCCTTTTCTTGAAAGTCCCGAAACTTTAAGGGCCATTTTCGGGTGACACATTTCCTTTTGTATCTCAAGAACGGAGAGGTTCTAAGTCGTCAAACTTCACAGTCATTTTTTCTTTTTGTTACCTTTAAAACATGTTAAAAGATCAGCTGTCCAAAGCAAGCGGTTGGCAGTTTCACAATTGGCTTTTCGGGTCCGAAATATTATCGGGGTTTTCGAGAAACGGGTCCCTGGCCTGTAAAAATACTGTGACATAGGTTTTAATTATTAGAGTTGTTCATTCCTAGCCATGAGGTTCTGCTTAAATTTTCCAGGTACATGTAAATGCGAGGATCACTTCTCTCTTTCGTCCAAAGATTTTTGGCTTAACACAAGTTTGTGAAGAAAAGATCAAGATTTTGAAATCTGTGGCATGGAAGCAACGGGATGTCTCTTCTGAAGTGTTAGTCACTGCAATTGATGTAAAATGTAATTTTGCCTAACGAATAAATGCGAATCATGGGAAAATGCTAAATATAGTGAACATGCTCCTGAACGGGGGACTGGAAACTATACATTTCAAAGGCCTTTTTCTCAAAACCTAGCAGTACTACCGGGCTTGAAATTTCAGAAATTAGTAAAACAATATGAGGACGAAGCCGTCAACATTTTTTGAAAAAAGATCTATCAGGCAGTTTTTCAGTTATTATCAAAGTAGACAAAAATCGACGTTTTTGCCATTTGTGAAAAACCTGTCTGACAGATTTAACCATTTATTTCTATATATGATTTTTTTTTCTTGCTAAGGAAATCCTGAAATTTTAAGTTGAGGTCGTGCGGCTAGTTTTTGAAATCTCTAGTTTGCAGTCCCCCCTCCAGAAGCGTGGTCACTATGTTTAGCATTTTCTCCTGATTTGCATTTATTTGTTAGGTAAAATGTAATTTTAGCTCAATTATAGTGACTAATTCTTCAGAAGAGACATCCTGTTACTTTAATTTCAGAGATTTCAAAATCTTGATCTTTTTCTTCGGAAAACTATAGTAGGCCACCTTAAACGTATTAAATTTTTAAAACGAGGGGATATGTCCAGGTTTGACCCTAATTATATGCACGCGGATTTCAATAAGCGTCACGAAGTGTCCCCTTGCTCTTCTCCCCAACTTCAACATCACTCGTGTCTCAGAATACAGACAATTTACGTCACAAAGAGTCCCCTGCATTTACCCAAAGCTAAAGCTAACGCTAACCTTTACCCTCACCTTATTGTTGA
>NC_090893.1:23257117-23282117 GCF_036669925.1 Montipora capricornis
ACAAGTAATAGAAAGCGCTGCTACATGTCTTTGTAATATGAGTTCCCATATGTAGATGCGTATCAAAGCATGTGCCTGTATTGCGCGCAGAGACTACAGAAGAGACTTCAGCCTGTCTGATATTGATGCTTTGGATTGAAACTTTTGAGAGCTGCTGGCGAGAACCTATAATCAGGACATCGGTACACGATGAACCGTGAGGCGCACACTCAGTAGAAACCGCATGAGGGACGGCGTCACCGGCTAACTTTGATCTTATAGCAACTACTCTATGGATGAAGTATTCACCCATCTCATTTGCGAGAACAGAGGCGTTAGTATATGGTGGAAGAGACTTGTCCTCTTGCAGATTTAATTAACTCTTATTAGCCCGGAACAGCTTTGCTTGGTCCAAACTGTTCTTGTCAATAAATTGCCTGCAATGAGTACACCTATCTTCGTTCTTCGCATGTACAACATAATTCCGCTTCACTTTGAATACTACAAGATCTGATGGGAGTCCAGTTTTCCTCCATCTTCTCTCGGTCTTCCTCCTGTCCCTTCGAGCCTGAAATATGTTATCATTAAACAATTGGAGCCTGGGTCGAGTGATGCCATGACGAGAACAAACCGGCGCGTGTTCGTCTAATAGCGGTTTTAAAGTCGTGTTATAACAGTCGAGCAGCATGTTCAAATCATCAGGCGGGTCTTGATGTAGCTGGGAGTTACAAATAGCTTTTCTCAACTTGGTTATGTCAATTTATTTGAGTTTCCTGTATTCAGCATGCTTAGTTCGTGGCGCAGGCCTCATCATGCTTAGCTTACATATCACGGTAGCATGGTCAGAGAAATATCTCTCCGAAAGGGGCTAACCATCCACAATATCATCGGCCTGCCGTGTGATAATTAAGTCACTGAATTGACCGAATGCAAAAATGGCCGCCAACAAATTGTTCTTTTCTCTTTGTGTTAATTAGCATAACTAGCCTCGCTTTACAGTCCAAATTCTTCAATTTTACGCGTGTGAACGAGGCTAGTTAGGCTAATTAACACAAAGGCAAAAGAATAATTTGTTGGCGGCCATTTTTGCATTCGGTCAATAGCCAGGTTGAAGATGTTGGAAGCCAGAAATCTCTTGAAAATTGCCATATCTCATACCCAAATACATTTCCATCACTTGACGATGGCTTTAGACATCCGCTCGAAGCGTTCTTTGAACAAATAAGAGCCCCAGTTAGGAATAAAATGACTGAAATCACGGAGCTCATTTGTGAATGCAGAAAGTTTCATTCTGGCATGCTGATTACATTTGAGAAATAAAAAATGGGGGCCACCGAGTTCTTTTTTGAGATATGAGTAACTGTTGCCACGGAAACCTTTTTACGTCACAAAAATAACCGAATCTTTTTCAGCAATAATTGGTGTTTGATATGGTACCATAACATTGCTGTTAAGTGATAAGGTCTTGTAGTGTGAATTCTTCTAATACGAACGTTTCTTTCATTTGTTGAAACAGGTTTGAGCCACCTCAAGTGTAAAGTATGCCAATGAATAGCAAAGAAGGAATAAAAATTATCACTTGCTTGTGACATGAGAACATCAGGTCAAATATTTTTCTTTTTCTTTTCTTACCACTTATGCGTCATAAAAAAATTGCATACTGTTAATATTATAATTGAGACCTATAACAAAACGACTAAACATACCTTCCAGTTTCACTGCGCAACAGACACGAGAGAAATATACGGTTAGGTTTACTTTGGACGTTTAGGCCGCACACGCGTCTTAACATTACAAATATGAACATTGGAGAAAAGCCACATCTATTGGGCGGAGATAAATTGACTAAACACATTTCAACCCAATACAGCAAGGAAAGTATATCCAATATACAAAGTAGTGGCATTCTATATTTTCGAACTCCCCATAATTCACTCTATTTGCGCCCCCCCCCCCCCCCAAATTTTGCATAAACTACTGTTTCAAATGCTCTTGGGAATATGCAGTGTCCACAAGAGCATTTGAAAACAATAGTTTATGCAAAATTTGGGCGGCAAACAAAGTGTATTATGGGGAATTCGAAGATGGAGAATTGGCGGATACGAAAACCAAAAACCCTGTGGGAAAAAAAATGGAAACGTATCCTCCCCGAACCAAATTCAATGCCGCAAATATTTCGGACGTCATGGCGGCCATGTTGGTGTAATTTGTCTCTATTATTATTATTATTATTATTATTATACAAACCGCGAGAGACATTTTACTTTTGTTTTGTGCACTAACATGGCCGTCTAATCACGTGACTGCAAACTAAGAATTGCGTAACAGATAAATGTGTACAATTAAAACCAAAATGAAGTTTAAGTATACGTCCAAAATCTTGATAATCGTGGGTAATAGGTGTCGGCCTCGAATGACTAATCACGTGCTATACCTAGCTTAGATACACTTCAGTCACTACCTATAATCCCTCACTTACACCTTCTGCAACCCAGGCCCTCTCGCTCTTGTAACGCAGAAATATTCAATTTCAGACTTATTCGTTACCACTCCATCGCTAGAAATTCCGGCATTAAACAAGAAAGGTGAACACATCTGTAAAAAAAGACTCTACTGAAGACTATCAGGTTGTCGTTTGTTATCCATTGAGTGCAATTACAAACAACAAGACAAATCGAGGCAGTGAGGAAAACGTTGAACAAAGTTCACTTTATCCAGCATGAGCAAAATGTTGGTTTTGGCCTGCGCCGATGCCATTAACTTTGTCCGCAATATAATTAGTTTTTGTGGAGAAAAAACCTTTTAACTGTGTTCTACCTCAAAACCAATTACGCCGACGAACAACGAAAGCAAAAAAGTAATTGCACTTTCGTTATAATCTCCATGACGTTATTCAGTACAAGAAGTACTTTTAATTTAATATTCCATCTTGTACTGACATGATGTACTCATTGATTATAAACTAAATGCTAAATGTCCACCGTATATCGACAACTTTGTAACTCACCTTAACAAGACCATTTTCTTTGTAATCTGTCCATGTTTTACTGTCTATAGATAACTGTAAGGTGTACTTCTTCACCCACCAAGAAAAACGATTATGCCCTTGAGTGGACACAGCACAGATTACATGAAGCGACTGTAGGTCAATCTGCAGATACTTGTTAGCATTATCCAAACGAGCACACCATGATCCTCTTAGGTCATTCAATCTACCAAAACTGGCTGGACCATAGGAGTGGGCGCTGGAGGCTGTTATCCTTTCATCTGGTATTAAACCGTTTTCCATTCCAAGATCCCAATCAATACAGTCTCCTACGTTTAAATAAACCATGGCAATTTAGGTTACAGTTGAAAACTCCCTGGCGGAAAACAAGACTCATTTTATTTTTGTTCTTTTCCCAAGTAAACTAACATTTGGAACCATTTTTTTTAATTAATGCAGTAGATAAAGTGTAACAAACACTTAATGAGCTAAACCGATTATTATTATTATTAATTTATTTTTTTATTTTTTACCGCGACAGAACGGATTAATTAATTATTAGCGGAAACGCACAAAGCTTTGATTGACATTTTAAGAGAATTCATTTGGGTGACTAAGGCTTAAGTTTCAGATCAGTCAATAGCACGTGTTTGAAAGGATATGAGTCAGTCGCTTACCAGTTTTAGTAGTGTAAGTCAACTAGTTGCAGCAGTGTTAGGCCGTCGAGTTCACTTTCATGAGTTCGTAGTTCACGGAAACCCATCACAGAAGTAAGTTTAGTTCAGTCTTTTATTTTGATTCTTTTCTTTTCATTTGCTTAGATATTTCAGCGTATTCGAATATCTCAGTGATTGTTATGTAATCTTGTTCATTTCAAGCCGTCGATACTCTAATTGTCCAGTTATTATTATTAGTATTATTAGTATTATCATCATCATCATCATCATCATCATCATCATCATTATTATTATCATCATTATTATTATTATTATTATTATTATTATTATTATTATTATCTTTAGTCTGGAAAACCATGCAAAACCAGTTCTAAATGTTCGGCAGTCGGGCTCTTTTGAGACCTATTCCGTTTAAGGTGCTCTCTGCTTCCTATGTGCGCAGGCCTAGGAAATATTTTCGGACATGCCAACAAAGTTTCTGCACTATTTGTCCCATTTGGCATTTGATAAAGATACCAGGGTGGGTCGATATGCATTAATTTTGGGTAAAATTCATTAACAACTAATCCCTTAATTTGCTGATAAAACCACGAAATCATGAGAAGCTAATTTTAATAGCGAATACTGTAACGTCGATAATGCAGGAATGAAAAATCTTCCAGTTTAAAGTATTCAGGACATTGGAAAGCTTCTTTTGTTTATGGTAAGGGTTTCTTATCATCATCAACAGCATCATTATTATTATTATCTTGTTTTCGCACATTGGATTTCCAATGGAACTTCAGTACTCCAGGAAGCTTGGTGACAGCAACTCTCCTCAAACTTCTAGGGCCTTCCTAAGAATCCTAGCCGTGTTCAGAATCACACTTTTCTGAAGTTCGTCTAACTTGGTCTCTATACCAATATTCTCTAGTCTCCTCTTTAAATCCTTTGGAACTGTTCCAAATGTTCCGATTACAATAGGATTCCACCTTGTCACTCACAGAGGGATCACATGAGATAGCATTGCGCCTGCGTGAACTCAGTGCGTTGTTGCCTTCGTGGTGAACGGATTGTCTTTTATGTCGTGCGAAAATTTGGTTTTTGCCACGCACAATGCCGCCTGCTTCGCCCACTAAAACATCGAAAGAAATTCATGTAGAGATGCACCCGGTACCAGGAGAGAGACCTTCCAAGTCTTCGAAACGCGGCAATGACAAAGACGGGAAAAAGGTCATAATTGACTCCCGTCAAAACGATGAAGACATGGCGAGTGCTCACATCAGTGATTTGCAAAAATCTATGGAACAAGGTTTTTTTCGGATGGCCGAGTCGTTGACCACGGCCCTAACACAAACCCTTGAGAGGTATGTGTGTGAGGAGGTCACCGAGGGTGACTTAAACGACAATCAATTGTCAAACCCCTCACAAGACAAACCCAGCGAGAAGGCGGGAAAATCGTCTTCATCGAGCGATCAGATTGATGTTGATGCCTCGGTCAATGACCTTTTGTCTAATACCACAGAGCATGGCAATGTAAGGCAACCTGAAGTCGACGAATCAGTTGGAGACTTCCTTAAAACTGTTCAAAATGACCTGAAGTCGGAAGAGACGGGACCTCCCATTCATGAAGAGCTCGCTAAAATTGTGACGCGTCTCGTGCGAGACGGCATGCTAGAAGAACTGCTTCAAGACAAGATAAACAAATATCCGCAGCCGGAAAACTGTGAAGGTTTAACGAAAGTTCGAGTTAACCAACTGATTTGGGATCTCAGCTCCACCATCAGGTCGCAAGACTTGAAATTCCAAAAAGTGCAAACGTCTATCGTTAAGGGTATGACAGCTCTTGCTCGCATCACTGACGCCATCTTGAAACGAGTTAATGAGATAAATGGCGGGAAAGTGCTCGCTCAAGAGGCAATAGACAGCCTTTCTCTTTTGGCACATGCAAATACCGAGCTTAATAATAGAAGGAAAGAGCTCATAAAACCGGACTTGCACTCGGATTACAAACACCTTTGCTCAGCGTCTACACCAGTGACAGCTGAACTATTCGGAGACGACTTGTCGAAGCAAGTCAAAGATATCTCCGAAGTAAACCGTGTTGGCCGGAAAGTAACTACTTCCACCGTCACTCGTCATAAAGGCCCGACCCCCTCTAACTTTGGGTACAAAAGCCAATCATCTGATGCCAGAGGAAAGTTTTTTCGAGCAAGAGGAAGTCAGAAGCATTTTTTAGGCTGGCGACAGACCGCAAGTCGCGGTCCAGCCACTCAGAATTCAGACAAGTATCCCAAGTCGAAGGGTCAAAGCAAGTAAACAAAGCTTCTGAAGACTTACCTGAGGTAAGTCAAAAGTTGTGTCTTGTAGAACCAGTACAAACGGCAGGTAGATTGAAATTACATTTCCCTGAATGGAGAGAATTGACTTCCGATCCGCAGATTCTCAAAACCCTCAAGGGTTTTAATGTTGATTTTGTTGACTGCCCTCCTGTACAAATGCTTCCCCCAAAGGAAATCGCTTTTAATTGTGAAGAATCACAGATTATCAGTTCAGAATTAGACCAACTTCTGACAAAGGGGGTCATTGTGAAATCACAGCACTGTCATGGAGAATTTCTCTCTACTATATTTCTTCGTAAAAAGAAGACTGGAGGGTATAGGCTCATTCTCAATTTGAAGACCTTAAATCAATATATTAGCAACCATCATTTTAAAATGCAAAGCTTAACTTCAGCAATTTTGCTTATGACACCTGGATGTTATATGGCATCTGTAGACTTGCAAAATGCATATTATTCGGTTCCAATCAATGAGAAATGCCAAAAATATTTGAAGTTCTCCTGGCGGGGGCGATTATTTCAGTTTACTTGCCTCCCTAATGGTCTTGCTTCTGCTCCCCGACTTTTTACTAAATTGCTTAAGCCTGTCTACTCCACCTTAAGGCAAATGGGACACACAAATGTGGGCTACATTGATGATTCATACTTGCAAGGGCCCTCTTTTGATGAATGCACTTATAATGTTCAGGACACTGTCCACCTTTTCACCAAAGTGGGTTTTCTTCTAAATCAAGAGAAATGAATTCTTGCACCCAGCCATGAGTTAACATTTTTGGGCTTTATCTTAAACTCACTCACGATGACAGTGAGACCAACACCAGAGAAAGCTGGAAAACTGAAACAGAAATGTTCAGCTCTATTGACAAAAACTCATGTTTCAGTTCATAATGTCTCAGAAGTGATAGGCTTAATGGTTTCTATGTTCCCCGGTGTGCACAACTTTTCTATAGAAGTTTAGAAATAGACAAAATCAAAGCTCTGAAAGAAAGTAGGGGAAACTACAACTCAGTAATGATATTGTCAGATACCTCAGTTATAGACCTCAAATGATGGATCAAAAATGTTGAGAGCTCATTTAAGTGGATATCCAATGGGGATCCATTAGTCTCCCTGTATTCTGATGCCTCAAAAAAGGGTGGGGGGCAGTGTGCAAGGGAAATAAAGCAGGAGGTCGCTGGACTGTAACTGAGTCTAACTGTCACATCAGTGAGTTAGAAACACTTGCTGCTTTTTTTGCTTTGAAATCATTCTGCCACTCGATGAAAAACTGTCATATTAACCTCCACATAGATAATACCACTGCGGTCTCTTACATAAATGCCATGGGTGGCACTCATTCTTTGGAATGTAATAAGATTTCACGTGAAATTTGGACCTGGTGTATGCAGAGAAATATCTGGGTGACAGCAATCCCGTTACCAGGTAAAGAAAATGTTGAGGCTGATAGGGAATCTAGAACATTTAATGATAACACAGAATAGTCACTCAAGGAAAATATTTTTCACAGCATTGTTGAGACCTATGGCATGCCGTCCATTGATTTTTTTGCATCTAGATTTAACAGAAAAGTTACCCGTTACGTGTCATGGAGGCCAGACCCTGAGGCACAATTTGTGGATGCTTTCTCTTGCTCTTGGTCTCAAGAACAATTTTATGCTTTCCCCCCTTTTAGCCTGATACTTCGTTGTTTAAAGAAAATCGAAATGGAGGAAGGGGAAGGGATCATCATTGTTCCAGTCTGGCCAACCCAGCCCTGGTATCCGAAGCTGATGAGTCTTTTAGTCGAGACGCCCAGACTGTCACCAGTGACAAGAGGGACATTGTATCTTCCAAGCAAGCCCAGTCAACCACATCCCATGGAGGGCAAACTGAAACTAACTGCATGCAAGTTATCGGGGAATCCCTTACGAAGCAAGGCATTTCTGCAGAAGCTACCAAGATTATCCTCAAGTCGTGGAGGGAAGGCACATCTAAACAGTACTAATCCTATTATAAAAAATGGCTTGAATTCTGTCATAGAGAACAGATTAGTACAGTTCGTCCCTCTTTAGCCCAAGTCATAGAATTTCTACTGACTTTATTTAACAATGGTCTTAGTTATAGTAGCCTTAATACTGCTCGCTCACCACTTTCTTCGATACTGCCCTCAATTGATGGTATCCCAGTTGGGCAACATCCTTTAGTTATTAGGTTTCTAAAGGGAGTATTTGAATCTCGCCCAGCGATGCCTCGTTATACAGCAGTTTGGGATGCACACCAAGTTCTTGATTACTTAAAGACTTTGTTTCCTGTTAATGAGATTTCTCTCAAGAGTTTATCGTTGAAGCTCACAATGTTATTAGCTCTAGTCACTGCTCAAAGGGGAAGATCCCTTCTTTTTCTCAATGTGAGCAGCATGATAGATTCTGGCTCCTCTATGGTATTCAGACTTCAAGAGCATGTTAAACAGTCCAAACCAGGATCCTAGGGTATGGTGATTGAGCTTAAACCATTCACAGATCCACGAATTTGTGTTGTGACCACTCTCAAGGAGTATTTGACTAGGACAAAGTTTGCAAGGGAGACTCGTTCATGTAGTCAATTGTTGCTAAGTTATGTCAAACCGCATGGTCCAGTGTCTAGAGACACGATCAGTCGTTGGGTTAAGTTTGTATTACAAAGTTCAGGCATTGATGAAAACATTTTCAAGCCTCATAGCACAAGGTCAGCTTCTACTTCTAAGGCAAAGCTGAGTGATGTTCCATTAGCAGATATTCTTGACAAGGCTGGATGGAAGTCAGAATCCACCTTCGCTAAATTCTATGACAAAAAGATTGTGGAAGACACGTTTGCCAATAAAGTTTTACAGTAATGTGTTCACTTGTATGAAATTACTTACTACTAGCCTGTGCATCATGTGATCCCTCTGTGGGTGACAAGGTGGAATACAAAAGATGAACGAGACTTACCGTAAGTTGAAGTTCGACTGGGATTCCACCTTTGTCACCATACACAGAGGGATTACATGCCCACCCTTAGACCCACCCTGTTACTTCCTTCTTACGATGCACATGGCTAGTGCTTTAAAGACTGAGTTCACGCAGGCGCAATGCTATCTCATGTAATCCCTCTGTGTATGGTGACAAAGGTGAAATCCCAGTCGAACTTCAACTTCCTGTAAGTCTCATTCAACTTTTGTAATTACCATTGTTTTCATTTTCCATAACTTCTTCAATTCTCTTGCTAGATCCTGGTATTTTACTACCTTCTCGACTTCTTTCTCCTCAATACGGTTATCATATGGTATTGCAAAATCTATTATTTTGCAACATTTATTTCTCTTTTCAACAACAATTATGTCCGGTCTTCTTGCCTCTATTACGTTATCAGTCTGTATCGCAATAAAATCCCATAATATTTTACATCCCTCATTCTGTAGTACTGGCTCAGGTAGATGTTCATACCACTTTTCATTGACAATGAAACCTTCCTCTTTACAAACTTCCCAATGAATCTTCTTACCCAGCCAGTCATGTGTCCTTTTATATTCCTTTTGTGATAGTTTAGGGCATTCACTCACAATATGATTTGTGCTTTCATCCACCTTTCTACACATTCGACATTTACTGTTCTCTTGAGTTTGATATATTCTAGCTTTCATCAGATTCGTTGCAAACGCATGTTCTTGTGTTACCATAATAAGACTCTCAGTCTCCCTTTTTAGACTTCCTTTCTTTAACCAAAGCCAGGATTCATTCCTTAATATTTCTTCCGTCTGTCCTACAAATTGTCCGTGCATAACCTTTTCCCTCCACTGTTCCTTTCTTTCGTTTCTCTTACGTATCTTATACTCAACCTCTGTTTCATTATGACCACCGCTGATCTTTCTAGCAGCCTTTATCAGTCTTTCATCACTATCATTGAAATATCGCTCCAACCCCAAGGTAGCAGATTCTACACAGTCTTCAACACTAATTAGTCCTCGTCCACCTTCTTCTCTCGGTATATGTAGATACGATCGACATTACTCTTTGGATGGAGACTATTATGCATGGTAAGTAATTTTCTGGTCTTTCTATCTAGATCTTGTAACTCTGACTTTCTCCAGTCCAGGAATGCAGCAGAATATCTCAGGAGAGGAATAGCCCACGTGTTGATAGCTTTGACAAGGTTACCCCCATTAAGTTTCGTTTCTAAAATCTTCCGTACCCTCCTTTTATATTCTTTGGTTACTGTTTCTTTCATCTCCTCATGCTTAATCCTGTCAGCTTCTAATATTATTATTATTATTATTATTATTATTATTATTATTATTATTATCATTAATTTATTTATTTTTGTTTACATGGGAGAAACTAAACGACGTTTAAAAGACTGTTTTAATGAACACCGCCGCACTTTAGATAACGCTAACACCAAATCCAAACCTACTACAGTCGCAGAACATTTTCTCTCCTCTCCCCACAACATCTCTAAGGACATGCAATTAATTCCTATCGAAAAAATATTTTGTAACAGAGGCTTGATCCGTAAGGCCAGGGAAGCTTTTTTTTAATTTCAAAAGGCAGGACAATTGATTCCAACGGTCTTAATATCCGCGAAGAAACGTATTAGATTTCAGTTTATTATTTAGAGTCACTTCCGTTATTTTTCCGTTACTCTTAGTATTTGAATTAAAATTTGTTGTAACTGCCAAGTTTTATTACATTTTTTTCCAGTATTACGTCAACATCCATTTACTATATATATATATGTACATAGAAGCAATCGAATGTAAACTCTCATTGTACCTGAAGAAGGCTGGTTTGGCCAGCCGAAATATAGTACACCTGACTAAAATCAATTCTACATTGTATCGGCTCTTGCTCAAAATATTTAGTTTCTCATCAAATTATGTCTGAACGTTAAGAAGAATCTTCCAATTAATGACCTGATCAACAACAACACCTAGGAATTTTGTAGCAGTATAATGACCTAAATTTATCGGCCTAGGACTGAAAACTATGAGTTTGGTTAATTTTCTTAATAATCAGAGTATATGGGAGTTTTTTCGAACCATTATAAATCCTTTAAGGTTTGACGACAGTAAATAACGAGAATACCTCTCAAAAAGGACTTCTCTTGAGATTATTTTCGAGAAGTATTTCTTTCAGAATCAAGTTATAACGACCGTAGACAAAAATTGTAAATTTCATATAAACCCTTGTAAACAAAATTATGCAAATTCCCGGGAAATAGGAGATTTCTAATATCCAGACGTTGTGCTTTGTGCAATGATCTAATTTTCCATTGATCACTAAGTGATGACTAAAAATATTTAAAAATTTTAGAAATCTGCCTTTTTGCAGCGGAGTTACAGAGGCTTGAATTCGGCCAAAATCCCATACATTCACTGTAATTTAAGCTGCGTTTGCCCACCAACAAAGATGGCGTCAGAAACCATGAAAAGGTCTATAAATAAACAACAATGGTAACGTTATCATGTGCGTCGGTTCTCCCAAAGATAAGAAAAAAGGAGTCAAACTTCAGGCATAATTCATCTTATTGGACAAACAATAACTGTCACCACTAATTTGCGAAATGGCGAGGATCACAGTTTTACAAAAGCACCTAAAATATCATAATGAAGGCGCTGTGTTAAAGTGCTGCTATGATAAAAAAAATGTTCCTTTTTATATTACATCATCTAAAAGATTCGCAACCAGGGAAAAGTAGTCCGATACGTTTTCGGAAGGGGTATTTTTGCAATTTTTGGCACTTAAAAAGGTCACCTAGCAGTTTCGGATGAGCAAATGGTTCGGTTGGAAGTTCTTAGGAGGTAACGTTCAGCTAGCAATTTCTTATTCTGAAAATCGGACACTTCAATTCTCAGCTAAGATATCCGAACGGATCAAATTCTGCTAGGTGATAAAAAAAATATCCTTGGACAGTCTTCATACATTACAAGGAGCCTAGAAACGTCTCCCAAAGGCTTTTTGCTTAATTTACGCCTTGGGTGCTCTTGAAAGGTTGTTTACTTTGAGTGTACGTTTTGGACTTTACGGTCCTTTTTGCAGGCTAGATGTGTATGTGGAGAACCATACAATACATCAAGAGAAATAAATTAGTGCATACTACAAAGCCAAGAGTGACTTAGACTGTAAGCAGTGTCTGACTTTGTAGATGATCACCCGATCAATTGCCCACAATGCGGCGACACATCCGGCACTTTAACGTGATGTCCGCGCGTAAATGCAGAGTAAATAATGTTGCCAGATTTATAATTTTGAAATTATCACGCATTTTTTATCTCGAGTCACGCGATTTTTAACTCGCATCTGTCATACCGTATGTCCCCTACAAGCTTATATATAATCATGACTAACTAAAGATGAAAACGAACACTTCCCAGACACAATGTAGTAACGAGATGAAAAATACAACTTTACACCAATAAATGTCGCGATAAAGCTCCATCGCAAGATGAAACTTGACAGGAACTGACAAATTAGCTTCGTTTAGCGACCAGTTGTGCGTGTTAATGAATATTACGACTAAAGTTTTTTTTCAATAATTGCTGTCAATTTCATATTTCGTAACTTTATTTGACACTAAAGGGTATGTGGCTCATGGTGAACATGTAAAACTGTTTAATAGTTCCTTGCTGCCGTTCTAAGTTTAATCCCAAGGACTGAGCCGAAGAATTAATTTTTAATTAGATATAGATTCTAGCAGCTTGGTGAATAGGTTACTTTATCAGCCCTTGAAATTAAGTATTTGTAGTAATTTAGTATATTTACAACAAGAAGGGAAAACAAACTAATCTATCTATTGAATAATCATGTTTGCCTGCGATGGCCAGTGGATAACGACAATAATGAAGACCAAATATAAAGCCAATTTCTCCCAAAGACTGTGAGGGGTCGAGATGGAGAAATAAACACTGAAAAAATATTGACCCGGCAGCCAGATCAGGTTCAAGCAACAGGGATGAACTTATGTTTCCTTTACCTTTTGCCAGTAAACGCAAAAAAGAACTAGCTATGTTTGGTAATTTTGTCGCAGTTTCCACTAGGAGGAAAATTGTCGTTCAAGATGATGGCCTTTAATGCAGTTCAGGACCGTACAGAAACTCTTGTTAAGGGAGCCAATATTGTAAGGGATTTGTACTAAATCAGATCTTTAAATTAATAATTCTTCCTTTCAAGGATCACCCGTCTTAGAGAATCCCCATTTTGGAATTTCCCCGTTTTAGAGATTCCCTGTTTTAAAGACTTCCCTCCCTCGATCCTTCATTACCTATTATGGAGAGCCGTTTTAATTTAACATTTTCTACCTGCCACCTCGCATTTTTTTAAATCCCAGATTTTTTATATCTGGCAACTCGCATTTCCTAACTCGCCTCTCTCATTTTCTTTATCGCGCATTTTCTAACTCTTACTTCCCCAGCAAGCTTCCGTATTTGCAGGCCTTCATATATAATCGTGACTAACTAAAGATGAAATCGGACTCAACCCAGACACAATGCAGTAACGAGATGAAAAAATCATGCAATTTTACACCAACGAATGTCGCGATAAAGCTCCATCGCAAGATTAAACATCATGGAAAGACAAACTGACTTCTTTTAGTGGCCAGCTGCTCGTGTTAAAGAATATTAAAACATGTAAAACTGTTTAATAGTTTCACGGCTTGGTGCAGAAGTTTAATCCCTAGGACTGAGCGATAAAATTAAAATTTGTAAGTTAAAGATTCCAGTAGCTTGGTGAGAAGGTTAATTTAACAACCCTTGAAATTTAGTATTTGTAGTAAAGGTAAAAAAGGCAAAGTCTCTGTTACGAGCCTGAAGGCCCAATTAAGGCCGGCGCTTATCTCCAGTTTTCGTAGCATGATGCGACTAGGAGTATTTATGCTTCCCCCTGGATGGGATGCTAATCCATCGCAGGGTTACCCCCATCATTACGCCGGTACCCATTTATACACCTGGGTGGAGAGAAACACCGTGAGAGTAAAGTGTCTTGCCCAAGAACACAACACAATGTCCCCGGCCAGGCCCCGAACCCGGACAACTCGATCCGGAGTCGAGTTGACTAACCATGAGGCCATCGCGCCTCCCATAGCTTGGTGAGAAGGTTATTTTACCAACCCTTGAAATTTAGTATTTGTAGTAATTTAGCATATTTACAACAAAAAGGTGTGGTAGTTCCTCAAAAATGACACTGGTCGTAACGGCGCTTAATTTAGAGGAGAAAATGAAAAGTTATCCTCAAGTGCTGACGTTCTTCATAAAACCTCAACTTTCTCTATTGCACGTTGCTGTTTTGCTGACGACGGCAAAGAAATGGACAAAAGTGAAAAACGCACGTGCAGAGCGTGCAAAGCTATTGTTTTTGACTACTAAATATGCAAATGTGTGACATTCTCGTTGCTGTCGCCGTTGTCATTGCAAAGTTCTCTATTGTGAGTTAGCTGCACGGTGCACTGAGCTCAGGACCATACGGATTTCAATTTTTTTTGCAGGAAGCCAGTAGAGATTACCCGTCTTAGAGTTTCCCCATCATAGAAATTCCCCGGCCGTTTTAGAGATTCCCTGTTTTAAAGACTCCCCGTTCTCAGTTTCCCTTCCTCGATTCTCCGAAACCTGTTATGGAAAGCCGTTTTAAATTTAAGTAACATTTTCTTCCTTGCATCTCGCATTTTTATCGCCGATTTTATAACTTACACCTCTTATTTCCCCCACAATCTTCCGTATTTGCAGGCTTCCTTACATAATTGTGACTAACTTAAGATGAAATCGGACTCCCTCCAGACACAATGTAGTAAGGAGATGAAAAATACAACTTTACACCAAGGTATGTGGCGATAAAGCTCCATCGAAAGATCAACCATCACGGAAAGACAAACGAGCTTCTTTTGGCTGCCAGCTGCTCGTGTTAAAGAATGTTAAGACTAAAGTCTTAATAATTGCTGTCAATTTAATTTTTCGAAGCCTTATTTGCAAGTAAAAGATAAGATGGTTAACCAGTCAAACGGTTTCAGTTCAGTAATAGTTGTTACGGCCGGGACTGAGACGTTTAACTCCAAGGACTGACTGCAAAAATAAATACCTAACTTATGATTCCAGTCTTATTACCAGCCCTACAAAAATTAATGCCAATAATGCTACGCTTATCGATGCTATTCCAACTAACAATCGCCGTGGTGGAATCGCATTCAAGTGATCATAAAACATATCTGCACTGCTATAAATTTTTTTTTTCCACGATCACGACCTAAGTTTTTGACTTACAGAGAGACAAGAGATTTTAACTAGGAGCAATTGATCAAAGATCTAAATTGTACTCCATTTTATCTCTCTTATATCTTCGATGATATTGCTGACATTCAATGGGCCTGGCAGAACTGTATACCAATGTAATTAACGTGATCACATTCCTGTAAAGAAAGTCAAGCTCAAAGGAAAACAGGTACCATTTTATGAATCGAGGGCTTCGGAAAGCAATTCGCTTGCGTGAGCAGCTATGGAGCAAATATCAAAGATCTGGAGATTTTACTGATCACCTTAATTATAAACAACGAAGAAACTTAACCGTCAAATTAAGAAGAAAGCTATTGCTTCTCACTTTCGAAATGTAACTAAGGATGCAAATGAGAAACCCGGTGAATTTTGGAGAAAATTCACCAAACCTTTTTTTGCATACAAAAGGTTCTAAGTCAACAAATGACATATTACACATAACACTACACTACACTATACTGTATTACATTCAACAAATACATTTTTATTGCTTACTTTTTCACGAAATGACAATAATGCGCTTGATCTTGGCCACCTCCCACAAGCAAGGAAAAAACCAGTTTTAATTATTTACGAATGGAGGGGTTGTAATGTGAGAGGAAAGAGGGAAAGCCTGCCCCGGAGCATTGGCCGTGTGTTCTGCTGGTCCAAATACAGAAACGCGCAACTATAGGCAAAAAGTATTGATGTTTTGTTTTAAAAACCTAAGGCTTCATTCCCCTTGCCAGAAAACAGCACTTATTGTGCAGCTCCAAAATAAGTGTATTAGTGTTTCCTCTTCCTTTTGACAGAAACTGCACATGTCATTAATTTTTTTTTCAGTAAACTATTAGTGGCTAGCATTCTGTGGAATAGTTTAAACTGGAATTCTAAAAGTTTTGAAATTTTGGTACATTGAAAAGGCTTTTAGTATACGGCCTTCCAGTCCACACATTCATTTTGTTCGCACATGTAGTCTATGGACCATTTCTTTTGACTCTACAGGGTAGCTTTCTCTTTTTAATTACTAGCTTTTGGTAGACAACTTTAGTAGGTTCATTGGCATTAGAGAAAATTAGACGAAAGTTATCGTAGTTAGAATCTTCTCTTAGGGTGTCTGGTTTGAGCTTTTTCCACAATTGCTTTACCGCTGAAATGATCCCCATAAAAGATAAAAACGTTGGCTTAATTTTGTAATGTTCTTAGAAATCCGAGAAGGACAAAAAGGTACCGTCGTTGGTCATTAAATTGCTGATAGTTAGAACTCCATTGGTATCCCACAACTTAAAATATACTGGTTCATTTTCAATACGTATAAGAGAGTTAACCAGATGGGTTGTGACCGGAGCTGGGCGGTGGAAACCATCGTATCCTCAAAGGTGATTTCTGACCAAATTTGCAATAACTCTTGCAGAAAAGTATCCGTTTTTCCGGTCATCAAGTTCTCGCAAATTCGCAGCAAAGAACAGTTTCCATTTTCCACGATTATTTTGGTCTAAATAATTTTTAATCCAAGTAGACTTCAAAGATTTTGCAAATAGAGGGACGTCAACCATTTTTAGTCCTCCTTGATCATAGTCGGCAAATCAAAATATCACGCTTAATTTTATCCCCCCCCCCCTCCCCCCCTCTCTGCCGACCCACAAAAAATCACAACAAAGACTATTAATTTCCTTAATCTCCTCCTGGTCTATTGGCAGAGGTGACAATATGTAGACAAGTTGAGATACGATTAAACGTTTCAAGTCCATTACTTAGACGACGCAGTTCCCAAGAGCCAAGACTAGCCTTAATTTTTTATTATTTTGTCCTTCTGTGTTACTGAAACTCAAATAAATACATATGCAGATGACCATCAACTCCACTTTAGTCATAAATGTGTATCGACTATTGAGGCTATTATTCACGGTGACCTTAAAGATTCTCTATTCTGGTTTACCAGGAATTCGCTTAAGTTCCAAAGTTTTGGCCTAGCCCCTTGAAGATCCTCTGTTGATTTTAAGTTCAAAGTGGCGGATCAAGAAGTTAAGCAAGAAAACTATCTTAAATTACTTGGAGTTACCATTGACCATAAACTTAATTTTCATGAACATATTGCTGGCCTATGTCGAAAAATTAGTCAACAAATAAGTGTACTTAACAGATTCAAACGCCTTATCCCTTTTGATGTTAAGTTATTTATTTAACTTTGCCAGTAAAGCTGACAGAGCGCCACAACAGCTTGCGCCAATTACCGTGGCCCCTTTTTTAACCCTCCCAACCATGATACACAAGAGAAGACAGACCACAACACCGGGAACTACGTGCCCTACTCTTAGCCACAACTGTGTGGGTTTTTTTACTTCCCACAGGATTATGAACATTGAACGGTTGTGAGACGGGACCGGTGCGCGGTAAAAAGTTAAAGCTATACAATTCCTTTACTCTTTCACATCTTAATTACCATCCCACGACTTCGCGTTTTTGTCCTAAATGTGACTCAGATAAGTTTGAAAAATTAATAGAACGAGCCGTTTTTCAAAATAAGGATAAGGACTATGAATCATTATTAATGATGACTAATAGGAAGACTTCAAAATATTGTGTTACTAGTTTATAAAGCACTAAATAATGTAGCTCCATCATACATTAAGGATCTCTTCTTTTTACGTGCCATGTCATACGATCTCAGGGGATCGGGTATTTTATCTCTTCCTAAATATAACACATCATCATATGGTCTTAAATCAATTAGATATTTAGGGCCTAGCTTATGAAATTCTCATAAAGACAATATTAGATTATCTCAAGACTTAAGTTCTTTTAAAAACCTGATTTCCAAAATTGACTTTGCTGCTATGCAGTAATAACAATGTTCCTTTTTTTCCTTCGTTTTTTAATTTTATTCCATTTTAGTTTTGATGCACTTTAGGTAGTTTGTATCTAGCTTTAGTTTTAGTAGCCTTTGCTTGCTCAAACTAGCACCAGTGTGTTATATATATAGTCAACGGGTAGTGCTGTGAAGATTCATCTATCCGGGAAAATGATATCAAGAGTATTCAAGTTTATGCTTCGCCTACTATATTGCCAGCGGTTCACTCAATCTCGGTTATTAGGTCATATACCTTAGTTTGACCTTATATGGTAAATAATTGCCCTAAGCAATGCTAAGCTAACTCGCCAGAAAGCGAAATTTCTCTCTAAATAAAGCAAAAAAAGAACCGTTTTGTGGAAAGTTTGGATCAATTCTGACGTTTAGAAGTACGCGAAAAGACAAGAAATGTTCTTGTAATGAGCCTGCGTCTGTCTGACCACAAGGTCTGACACAACATGCCATCAATTCTCATCAAGCTTTTTTCGTTTTCGCTCGGGTTTGCTCGCTTTTTTCGCTCGTATTTTGTACTTTCTAAACTTTTGGAGTTTAAGGAATTTAATTAAACAATTATTCTATTCGCGCTTGTTGGATACGAGACTGGTTATAGCCAACTCGGCGCTACGCCCCTCGTTGGCTATTTACCATCTCATATCCAACGCGCACTCATGGAATAATTGTTAAGCAAGAGAGTATGAAGTTAACAGAGGTAATCCCTCATATTGGCCCTATTCCAATCGTAATCCCTCTTAAGTTATTTTTAGATCTCCTGCAAGACCAGTTGTTCCCTCGAGGGTTAACTGATAGCCAATCATGTGTCCCCATTTGTACCAATGTAGACAGCTGAGCGAATTCCCACGCAATAATTGGCATCGTTAGCGAAAATGGGGACATATGATTGGCTATCAGTTAACCCTCTTGGGAATACCGGATCTCGCAGGAGATCTAAAAATAACTTAAGAGGGATTACGATGGGAATAGGGCCAATATGAGGGATTACCTCTCTTACCTTCATACTCTCTTGTTGTTAAGTATATGCTAGAAGAGGGGAATAAACTAATCTCTCTACTTAATAATCATGTTTCTATGGCCGTTAGAATCAAAGAGCAAAAAAATGTGCAATTTAGAGACTACCTTCAAAGGCGGAGCCAATATTTAAGATGCAACTATTTGTCAAAATTTGAGATATTCGTAAATGTTTCTCTGATCATGCCAGTTAGACAGACTAGAAGCGCTAATACTGGAATCACTGATAAAGTTTCGACGAAATGTAATGTCAATCAATTTTGTTCATCTACCACTTGTCCATCATATATTCAGTTCCTAGCAAGAGTGAATTAGATAAGAGTGTTGTTATGGGTAGGGTCCCAGCACAGTCACAAATGAGTCTATTTTTAGAATACCCATTCCCGCGAAAATCAGTTGTTATGTCCCTGAAAAACATGGCAGAACCAGTCACGCGTGACATCGCTTCATCTGATTGGTTAAAAGTGGCGGTCCTTTGTTTGTTTCGCGCTCAAAGTGTATGAGAATGTATGAGTGTATGTGACTGTGCTAGAGCAAGACCGTAAAGTGATAGATCAAAACTCTTATCTACTTCACTCTTGGTTCCTAGATGTTAAATGAGGAAGTCTGAAACACAGGTCGATCCGAACGCTTCCTTCATTGGGGGAAAACGATCAAATGAGAACATAAAACTGAGCTGTATAATTATTCGCACAATGACAATGAAAGGAGAGCAAAAGAATTTCAACTGAGAATATACACACAGTGGTACTGATAACTTCTCCCGAGGGTTACAGTCCTTTTTGTCGTTGTATGTTATACAAAGGAACCTCACAGCTCTTACAAAGAGATGATGACCTAGTATTCTCAATACAATTTGGCGGTTTCGATTGTATAATGAATAAACAACAATAATAGCGTTGTCACGTGCGTCAGTTCCCCTATAGATCATCATTTAGCTTATTGGACTAATAATAACTGTCTCCACTAATTTGCTAAATGGCGAGGATCACGTTTTTACAGAAGCACCTAAAATATCATAATGAAGGGGCTGTGTTAAAGTGCTACTATGATCAAAAATCACTCCCTTTTTTTCTTCAGATTTTGAAACTGTGACTGCTAACACTTGACTGGCAAAAAAATTTAAACTTTGATTTTTAACCAAAGGTTGTTAACTCTGAGTGTAAGTTTTGGACTTCACAGTCCAATGTAGGTGAGATATGTATGTAAAGAACCATACAATACATCAAGAGAAATAAATTAGCGCATAATGCAAAGCCAAGAGTGCCTTAGACTGTAAGTAGTGTCTGACTTTGTAGAATCACCCGATTCATCGCCCACAATGCCGCGACACATCAGGCACTTTAATGTGATGTCTGCGCGTAAATGCAAGGTAAATAATGATCCCAGATCTCTAATTTCGAAATTCTCGTCTTTAGAAACTGGTTTATGTGACACCTATTTGTACCCTTTGCGATGACGAAGGATTACCCTTGATGAAGACACTCCACATGACTGTCGAAAAGTTGACTCTTTGAATCATTTGTAACTTTCTGCGCCACATTCAAATTTCTTCAAACCAGAATAACATCAAACTATGTCTGAAAGTCTACATGAGTCTTCAAATAAAAAACCACCTAGAAATTTTGTACTTTAAACTTGTTCAATTACATGAACTAAATCACTCGGCATAGGTCTGATATCTATGAGTTTGGTTTTCTCAATATTAAGAGACCTAAACCAGTGCGAGACAGTTTCAAGTTGAATATTCAGTCAATTCTTCAATTAAGTCGCTTGGATCACAAGGCTTAAAGAAGAAATTGGGGTCGTCAGCAAAGAGAAAAAAAAAAACATTTTATTGAAGCAATTCCCCAAGAAAAATCATCAATATAGATAACGAAGTATAACGGACCGACTATCATCGAGCGTCCTTTGTTGCGATCGTGCAGAATTCAATTGGACTAGTTGTTTTCGCTTATTGCATGAGAAGTGGAAAAACCCTCGCGGAAACCGTCGAATGCCTACAAAACAATATTTGGTAGCTACTATATATTTCAAAATACGATTTTTAACAGCTCCTTCAAAGGATTTTGATAAAACTGGAAGCACTAGTGTTCAATAGAGTTAAATATTGATCACAAAGATGCCTCCTGGTGTCTTGGGTTTAATAGTTTTAAGGTCATTTCGTTATTGTAAGTTGTGTAATACTGGTTTTGACATGTTCCGGTAGCACGAAATAGGATACCATTACCAGAAGGGATGTGCCGGCAGTGGACAACGAAAAGTATGAAAACCAAATACAAGGCCAAATTTTCCTAAAAATGTTCCACGTGGAAGGAAAACCACTGAAAATATTTTGCTCGGCAGCCAGATGTTGAGTCAATATCATATGGATGAATTTAAGTTTTCTTTGGTTTTTGCCAATAATCCAAAAAGAACTAGCTAGCTTTGGTTGTTTTTCCCTCTAACGCGTTCCCTGTTTCTGACATCCGTGTTTATGTAACATTTTCTACTTTTCGTCTTAGATTTTCAAACTAGGATCTTTCAAAATTTATCACTTATTTTCCTACCCGCAAATCGGATTTTTCCTCTCGCATTTTCGAATTCGCATGACGCATTTTTTTATCTCCTATCTCTCATATCGCATGTCCCCTACAAGCTTCTGTGCTTACAGTCTTCCATATTTTATCATGATGACTAACTAAACATGAAATCGGACTCACCCCAGACACAATGCAGCAAGGAGATGAAAAATACAACTTTACACCAATGAGTGTGGCGATAAAGCTCCATCGCAAGATTAAACCTTACGGAAAGACAAACTAGCTTCTCTTGGCTACCAGCTGCTCATGTCGTGTTAAAGAATGTTGAGAAATTCTGAAATAATTTGCTGTCAATATCAATTTCGGTTTTGTTTTCCACTGAAAGTTGATAGGACTCATGGTTAACATGGCAAACGGTTAAATAGTTGCCCACGTTTTATCCTAAACACTCAGCGCTGAAACAAATTTCTAACTTATACATAAATAACTTGGTGAATGTCACTCGGCCAACCGTTGTAATTTAGATATTTAGACAAAAAGCAAAAACAGAAATGTATAGATTTAAGACTCTATCTTCAAACGCGGAGCCTGATGTAAAAGATTCAACTATATGTGCAAATTTGAAATATCTGTTAATTTTTTGCTTATCATGACAGTTAGACAGACTAGAAGCGCTAAAAATGGAATTTTAAAAGTTGCGATGAAATGTAATGTCAATCAGTTTCGTTCTCCTATCACCTGCCCATCGTATATTCAGTCACTAAGCTACGTGTTAAGTGAGGAAGTCTGAAACGTAGGTGGATCACAAAGCCGCCTTCAACTCGTTTTAGAGGGAAAACAATCAAATGGGAACATAAACTGAGATGAATAGTTATTCGCACAATGAAAGGAGAGCAAAAGAATATACACGCGGTGGTACCGATAACTTCTCCAAAGTGGCACAGTCGTTTTAGTTGAGCGAATGAATAACATGACAGTTGCGGCCTTTTTGTACACTAAGGAAACACAAAAACCCACAGAGCTTGCGTAGGAGGATTTGTCGGGGGAGGGGAAGGGGAGGACTGAAAAATCCACGCCTTCCTCCTCCCCTTCCCCTCCCCTGACAACGCCAGCAACGCATCTTCAGTGGAACAAAAGCCACTCGGCACTCTCAATCCCTGTTATATATGAGCGCTTCTTATTCAGCTACTTTACTCGCTTTTTTCGTTACATTATCTCCAATCAATGGAATCGCTCCCCTACTTCCAATATAACTTGAAACAGCCCTCATTCCTCACTTCGTTCTCACGAAGGACTTAAGTTCGAAACATTAGCCATTGATTTGAAATATTTCTTGTTTTACGGTGGTAGTGTCTTTCAATCCCCCGGCACCGACGCAGCACCACAGTTTTTCAGACAACTATCCCATTCAAATACTGAGCTTGTAGATCATACGTGCTTAATATCACAGTGAATGAGAGCCAAATCGAGTGAATGAATTCCGCTTTGTGTTCTGTAGGAGGAGTGATGGGTGTGTAAATTCTCTTTACAGTTTCTATGAAATGTCAGTCAAACGGGTATTGATATGAACATTATTATCAGCTAAAGAGGTGTGATCTTCATATAACACCAAGTTCGCTTGACTATCCAACAAAAAAACTCTATGTCACTGGTTGGGAGAATGAAAGTTTCGATCGTGAGAATGAAAGAGTTTATGTTGATCAAAGGCAGTTCCAAATCACAAAGTGATTGAACTCTTTTCTTGTGCAAAGAGCTCTCAATATCAAGTGAATTATTGAGCAACAAATCCAAATAAAAATGAATGTCGAAGATTGAATGGGGATACTGAATAAATCAATAAAAATGGATGAAAAGGGACCACAAATACCAATCATAATTGAAACGAAAATGTTTAACTGAGGTGTGACTCCAATTATAAAACTTACCCCAATTCTCAACCAATACATGAGCCACGCCTCCATTATCGACTTTGCGCCTGTTAAAATTCATATAGTCAACCGTTAAGATACAAGTAGAGTACAAATAGAGCCTGCACATAAACGTCTTTTATTCCGTGAAGACTGTTGACTGTCTCTTGTGTCTTCTATGTTCCCGGTTTGATTTTTCGTTTTAACGGAAAGAATAAGTAGTTTCTGTCCTACCAAATACGTCAGAAAGTTCTAATGAACCATGAAAGGCTAGAAGCTGTAATTGTATACTGCAGCGTTCCTACCAATTAAACTGATTTAGCTTAGACGCGTGACTTAGAAATTATAAACCAACTTTTTCTTACCTTCTATGAATTACAGACAAAAACATATTTAAACCCATGAAGACTTAGTGCTGCAAAACACGAGGCCTCGATTTTGAAAATAAAAATAACTTTCACTTGCTTTTTACGGACGCATGCGTGCATATCATTTGAAGAATTGTGCACGCACGGACTTCACAAGCCAGATTCGACATTCCCTCGTGCCACTAACAAAAGCAGTATGCCACTGACTTTGGCGTTTTCGGGGCCGCTCGATCTGCATATTGATTACTATGACACTATCACGAGGCCTATGCAAACAGGAATAATTTCATTGCAGATATTTTTGTATTGTTTGTGCTTGTATATAAAAGGCGTATGTTCCTAGCGTTCCTTTTTGGGGTTGAACGAATTATCAAATTATTTGTCCGCTATTCATTTGTTATTTTGGTACCCGCTAATAATCCCAACGGTCTTCTTTGATGAACGCTCGAAACGTCAGCTTTTAGAATCTCTGTACGGTGGCCAATTTACATTATCAACTCCCTTGATAAATCCAAATTTTTGTATACTACTACCCCACCGACGCAGCACCACAGGCTTCTTTGATGAATTTCACACGCCATCACTACCAGAGGAAATGTCACGACAGAGTCTTTCTGCCTTTAACAAGATCCAGGATAACATAAGCATATAGGATTATAGTTAAACTTTTTTCCAGTGATATGTCGGCATTGCATTTCATATCTCTTGTACCACAAGGTAAGATACAATCAAAACGAAGAGAGACCCCTCACTTAATTTTGCTAACCCTCCAAAACATTGAGATCTATCCCGTTTTAGCAAAAAAAGATGATAGAGATAGTGGCGAGCAAGAGCATCCCTTATAATGTTATGCTACGTTGCCCAAGATGCCAAACATCTTTTAAAAGAGCAATCTTTTAAGTAGACTCATTTTATCCACAATTTATAGCTACAGGTGATTACATAAACGTTTTTCGTTTTTCAGAGCACACAGTTCTTGTCGACGATCTTTTTCTTTTAATGTATTGAAATTTTTATTTCATTTCTTCATTTACTGTGTATTTATCGGTTTCTTTATTTCTTTATCTATTTGTTCATTGACATATTTAGGTAAGGCCACCCTTTTCCGAGCAAAAAAGCCCATGCCAGC
>NC_090893.1:23287117-23294617 GCF_036669925.1 Montipora capricornis
AAGATGTTTTGAGGAATAGATATATTTTTTGACCAAGATGATGAGCAAATCTAGCCTGCGTCTCACGGGACCAGAGAGCATATCAGTTACATGATGTAGATCATGAAAGGCAACTTTTTCATTCGAGAGTGTTATTGCAGTATCTTGGCAATGATTAAACCACGATATAATTTGTGAATAGAGTTTAACAGACTCCGTGCAATTAATAAAAGTGTGTTCTATTGAATCAGCATTAAAGCAATATATACATTTATCAGTATCCGCTAAACGAAATAGTTTGAGTTCTCTCTTCGTTACAACTGTTCTATGCAAAAAGCGAAAACAAAATTGACGTGTGTTTTCCCTGGTAAAGCGATATATGTCTTGAAACTTATTAAACCAATCAACAAATATTTCGGGGAATTTCTCCTGCCACTTTTTAATTCCGCTTGGGACAGTGCAGCTGTAGTTATTAAACAACTGGTAATAATTTTTACAACGTGCTTCAACAAGATCAAAAGAGGTTTTATTTAATGAAACGGATGCGGAAGTCAAAGAGAGGTCCGCGGCAGGTATAACCGCTTAGACTGACCTCCTTTTCAAGTCAGATGGAATAGCTGGGATTAATTGGAAGTAATGCAAATAATTTGTAGTAATGTTAAATTTATTCCTGAACTCTTCATACGATAAAAAATTGCCCTCTGGGTTTAGCACATCCTTTACTGTTACAACTCTTTCTTTGAACCATGACTTCCAAAACAAAGTAGCATTATCTATGGTTATCAATTTGTTATTCCAAAGAATGAATTCGCCATTTGGAAAGATGTTAGTTGCGTTCTTGAGATCTTGAAAATACTGAAGAAGCTCTCGATAGAAAAGAGGCAAACCTGTTTTTAAAAGTTTTATATCATAATTGCATTTGAGGAGGAATAAAAGGCTTCCATGTTTTCGAAAGTAATAGTTGGGGATTGCCTTCCATTTATCGTCAGACGTGCTCAGTAGTCTACCAATCCAAGCCAAGCGCAGTGCTTTAATAACCGTGCGAAAATTAACAAAATTGATTCCCCCTTTCTTTACTGTTTGATACATAACTACCCTTTTTATTTTGTCTTTCCTGTTTTTCCATAGAAAGGCAAAAAAGGTTCTCTTGAACAGTCTTAGCTACCGATTCTGGAAAAGTCAACATGGAAGCTGCATAAACTAGCTGTGATATACCCAAAGCTTTAGCGAGTAAAGACTTGCCGTATATCGTAAGATCTCTTGAGAGCCATAAGTTCAATCTTGTTTTTATTTTCTTGATCTTTGCGTGAAAGTTTTCTTCAATACATTTGTTTTTATTGTAGGATAGATTTATCCCAAGAGCCTTAATGGGTTCTTTTGTTGTCTTAAAGTCAAGTACCTTTAACTTACTATCTTTCATGGAACCCATCCACATAGCTTTTGTTTTTCTCTTATATATAAGATATTCTCAAAGCGATCCAAGATTAATAAATGAGGTTTGAGTGATTCAACATTTTCTGTTATTATGGTGGTGTCATCAGCGAACTGTGAAATTTTGACCTTCTGGTCATCCGGAAGGGAAATGCCTTTACAATCTGAATCTTGGCGTATTTTAACTGCTAGCAGTTCAGTAGCAAGGATAAATAGAAGAGGACTTAGCGGAAAACCCTGGCGTACTCCTCTCGATATGTTAAAATAAGTTGTCAAAAACCCACCATTCATAACTGCACTTTGTACATTTTTATAAAAGATTGTGATCCATATTTTCACATTTGGACCAAAATTGAAGGCGTTCAAAGCTTTATTCATAAAATCCCATTCAAGGCTATCGAAAGCCTTTTCGAAGTCTATAAAAAGGAGTAATCCATAAGTCTTTTTAGCGTCTACATATTCCATTATATCACTCAAAAGTCTTGTATTTTGACCTATGTATTTTCCCTTGACAAATCCGGTTTGATCTGAATGAATTAATTTCGGTAGGTATTTTTCTATTCTTTTTGCCAAAGCTTTAGTCAAAATTTTATAATCAACATTAAGTAAAGATATTGGACGCCAGTTTGCAAGTTCCTTATTATAATAAGGTCTCCGTCGGCTTTTGGTATTAAAGTTATAATTCCCCTCCTTTGCGAAATTGATAGGGATCCGTTTTGAAAAGCTGCCTCGTAAGAATTTAGCAAATCTCTCCAAATTAGGTCGTAGAAAGACTCGTAAAATTCTTTAGTGAAACCATGTTCACCTGGAGTTTTATTGTCCGAGGAAGAGCTCACCACTTCTTTTAATTCCTCGTATGTAAAATCATGTTCTAGTGAATCTCGTTCCTCAGTATTCAATTGAGGGATTTCAATACCCTCAACAAAAGATTCAAAGCTCTCATTTTCACCTTGTGGCACGTCATTAAGATCTTTTTTGGATATGTACATATTGCTATAAAAATTTTCGAGTTCTTTCTGAATCTTTTTTGGATCTGTTATCGTTTCTCCGTCCTTCAATTTCACCTCGCGTATAAGCTGTTTTTCATAATTCATTTTCTCCAAGTTGAAAAAATATTTTGTTGGTTTTTCTCCCTGTTCAAACCATTTCACTTTTGATCTAAAAATGGCCTCCTTCCCTCTGTTTTCATATATCTTTTTCAGTTCTTCTTTTGCGGCTTCGTACTCCACAAGAACGTTTGGATCTAAATTTTCAAACTCCGTATTGCAAATTTTATAGTCAAGATCTTGTAATTCATTTTGAAGTGTTAATTCTCGTCTTCTAAATTTGTATCTTGTTTCTTTAGAATATTTAATTGTTTCCATGCGTATTTCCATTTTGATTTATTCCCACAATAACTGTTTATCCTTGACGTCGGTGTATTTCTCGTGTATTTGAGGATAACAGAACGAAATACGTTCTATAAAATATACGCCAAACAAGTCACCATGCTCCCAGCTCACCCGAATCATGACAGGACAGCAGAAATTACAGATTGAGGCCGAATCTTACTAGTAGGATTTCATTGACAATTTCTTTAATCAACATGATCTCAAAGTGTATTAATATACTGGACAGTTGAATTATATATTGTAGAAGGTCTTTATACAGTTTCATCTTGCTATTCACGGCATAGATGAGCGATTTTATCTAACCCGCAAAAACAAAAACAAAAAATGGTTGGAAGTTGTATCCGAAAATCTCAAATTCTCCTCCGTGTTGTTTGCTTAATTTGCTCAAGTTATTTCACACAGATAGAGGTGGATTAAACATTGCACCTTCCTTCACGAGTTAAATACTATCAGCGTCTCATTATCCGTAATGTACATAACTTTTCCCCAAGGTATAGTTTTTTTTGCTTTTAAAAATTAGTTCTTTCAAATAATCTTACAAATTTATCACATCAATCATGTTAACGTTTTGCAGACCCAAGACCCGCCCTCCCCCCCGATATTTCGTTCAGAAACAAAAAAAATGTTTAATTTACTTTTTTCCTAAACGAGTCGCAAGATTTGTTGGTTGGCGAACGTTACAATATAGGTCCCGTACGTTTGATAGAATTAATCCTCCGAGCACGCAAAGCCTGCCTTGTTCCATAGCAGTCCTTTCACGCTACAACACCAATCACAAACAAGCGCATCATAGAATCAAGACTGTGGTTCTTGACTGGCCAACGATCTGGAGTCACTGTTTAATTAAACTAAGCAGACCAAAAAGACCTGACTCGCGCGCAGTGTTTTTCCGCGCTTTTTACACAGCTACATCTCGTATCATGCCAATTACTGATTCGCTCTTGTTACATGCGGACACCTTGCGGTAAGGACTGTTTCCCTAATATGCGTGAAATAAGGAGATGCATATTGGAGCTAAACGTGCAAATTGGATAACTAGCCGTCTTCATGCACGTTAAAAGACGAAGCAAAATATAAACCTTGCGGAAAACTTGGGGTGATCTTAAGGTTTCATTCCAAACAACTCCTCGATTTTTTAGTGTAAATCAGAAGCTTGCGAATCACTGGGTCCGCTGGGTGCCAACGCATCGACCACCTGCTTGCGCTCAAGTTTTACAGAGCACCAAGGTACAAGTCTCTCAAAATATTCCGGTTTTAAACTTTCCTTGAGAAGACGAAGCAACCATTTGCACAAAGTTTTTCCTTCATTTGGAACATGTTACTTAGTCTCCTTCGGAGCCACTCGGGCAGCAGTCGCGCAAACATCGTTCCTCACCCGAGGAGCGTTACGTGACTTTGACCCGAACCACTAAGAAGGAACTAGAATTCACTAAGCGTTGACAACGTTACAGCACGCGATGGATAAGGGAAGGTACGTTTTTTATTGGGGGGGGGGGGGTGGGCCGGGGTATTTTAGAATTTTTTGGCGAAAAAAGTCGTAACCCTCCCACTTCCTGGAATGGATTAATGCATGACCCTTCAAAAATACCCAAACAAAAATATCTGAGCGGCTGCAGGGAGATTCATGGAGGAGAATTTTAGCGCAAAACACCATGACGCTACCACAATTAAGAACAACATTGATGACCTGTCAAAGCTGAAGGCTAAAATCGATGAACTGAATGCGAAAGTAACTGAAGATGATCTTGCGCTGTTCACTTCAAACGGACAGTATATTAAATCTGGCCACAAATTTAGTCATGATGCTAATGGAGAATTTCTGGAGAGTTTGAAATCAATCAAAGAGACTGTCGGCAAAACCATGGAGCTGTTGGAGAAGGCTCGAGACAAAGTTGCGTCAATTTTCCCATTGAAACAGGGAAACGCGCTAAAACGGAAGTCGTGAATGCAAAAGCAGAACCGCCGCAAGAACGGGAAAAGGAGAAGACGCTGCTATAAAGAAAACGAAGAGGCAATTAAATGAAACATTCTCCAGATCCAAGGAGACACTGAACTTACCTTGGATAAAGACTTCGTTATTGATCACGTCATCCTTATCCCTGATGCTATTGCTACACTTAAGGTACACGAAATGTGTTACTTGTCTTCCATTTTAAACAACACCCCAGCAACCACTCAAGCTGTCAAAACAATCAGAGCCAGCCTCTCAAAACCTTGCTTCCGAAAGTTGGTCGGGATTGATGCGTGCCATGTGAAACAAACCCGTGCCCGTGGAGATAAATATGCAACCATCCAAAACAAAGCTGCTGTGTTACTTGAACATGAAGAAGATGTAGAAGGTGAGAAATATCAAGATGACATGGAAGAGGTGGATGAAGAAGAAGAACAAGATGACAACAGTTCATGGGATCAGTCGGTTTTTCAGGTGAAATTAACCGTGGAATTCACTAGTTAGGCAGCGAAAAAAATGACATCATTAAGCAATTTCCGGGAAAACCAAGAGACGGACAGTTCCAAAGCCTTTTATTTTCACTAATCCTACAGCCAGCAAAAATAAACAAGCCGGGAGCTCCGCCTTTAGGCTTGGCTAAATCTATATATTACTTCAACTCAAAAACCCAGGCAATGGTGTTCAAGGAGGCGTCACTGCCAATCAAATTTACGAATCCTGATTGGTGGACAATTTGTAAAAAACTTTGTCGGGTGGCCACGGTAAGGCTCGTCGCACTGTAACAAGAGAAGTTTTAATAATGTTATTATGAGTTTGTTAAAGCTTTCTTGACTGAAAACAGCAGTGAAATGGTGACTAGACCGGCAGAGAAACCAGAGTGGTATTTCTGAGAGTCAATCATCGCCTGTTTACAAGCTGGTAAAATAACAAGTTATGTTTTTCTCTGCTTCCCCCATTAACAAAGAAACAAACTAAAATGGCTACAATTTCCAGTGCTTTTGAAGGAATATCAGCTGTAAAGACAACTACAGAATGCCATACTGTATATCAACATAATTTATTACATTGAAATTAATAATATTTATTAATTTATTGATCTTGTCATTTCATATTTCCCTGGGTTTCCAGTTCCCATTGACGGCACACAAGAGTACGAGGTAACTAAAGGACTTGTTTGTTCATTGGATGGGATGAGAAGTGTTTGCATTTGTCAATAACCAAATAGAACTTCAACACATTTTGTTTTCCTGCAACTCAAACACCAAGAGTAATAAATCGATAAAGATCTACATGTAGACTTTTTTTTGCCATACATTTCACGTTTACCCCTGGCAACTCAAACCCTTGATAGGTCACACACTCAAATCTTGACTTTTATGGTGGGAAACTTTCTTTCTTGAAAAGAGGATGGCAGGTGCCGATGATAATTTCGATGTAGGTCTGTTGACTCTGACATATAACAGGCAGAGAAGTGTTGTTGGTTTCGTAATTTTACGTATCCTACAGGGACCCGTACAGTGTCAGTAATATTTTGTTGCTTAAGCCCATCGTGGTGGAGATTGAGGATTCGTTCCTTGTACATCTGAGGTAAAGCTCTTCCTTCATCGTATAGGCCAAGTTGATTATTGATCCTAACATTACAGTGCCCTGACATAGTGTTGGTGGAAGACTTTTATTGTGCGTTCCAATTCGATCAATTATGAAAAGAAACAAAAGTCTGACCAAGAAATCATTCTTAGCCTCGGAATTGGCTGGTCCATAGTTCATGACTTGCTTTGAATTTAAGCCAGCTTTATGATTGGCCGTCGCAAAAGAATGTCGAGGTTATTGTTTTTCAGGACGTTTGTAATTGGTCAGTGTTCATGCTTCTTCCATTTGGTCCAAGTCACCATGTTAGCATGAGAGGAAAATTCAAAATTTATATCGCTCTACAATTAGGGTCAATGGTGAAACCGATGTATGCCACAGAAAGTTTAATCGAGCGTTAATCATAGCCAGTATACACAAACGACTCTGGCATAAGCACAATCAACAAACTGCGTCATCCAAGGTTTGCGATGTTGTACCACGCTGTAACTTTCGCCATAACTCTCGCTCTTTTACAATCTATTTGGCTACAATCGCCATCTACGTCTAAGACCAGACTGAAAAATAAGGATGTGGCTTTTACAGCACGGGAATTTGAATATGGAGTGATCAAAATCTTGCTATTACCTTCGACTCCTACAAGTAATATTCGGCGCCGTTACGTCATTTTCGCCCGGAAGAGAAGGTATTTCTCTGCCAGAATCAAATACACCTCTAAATCAATATCAACATATCAGCAGGAGCGATTAATGATTAGTGGAGATGTCGAACGCAACCCAGGGCCTGATAGTGACAAAAGAAATCGAAAAACGTGCTCGATATGTTCCAGAACAATCGCAAGCAACCATCGTCACGTAGAATGCAGCACATGTAAAACAACGTGCCACATTAAATGCTCTGGTGTGTCTGTGGATTATTACCGAGCTCTTCATTCGAGTGTAATCCTTAGTTGGAAATGTATAGCCTGCACTATCATGATGAACGAACCAAACGTCAGCGAAGTTTACGGCTCTGGTGGTTCGTTTTTTGATGAAGATGAGTATTATGCAAATATCGAGCAAGAAAATGCAAATGAAATCCCAACGATCGACAACGTAAACAATTATCCGAATTGCCCAATATGCAAGGAAGATGTTCAAGAAGATCAGGATGGGATTCGCT
>NC_090893.1:23304617-23307117 GCF_036669925.1 Montipora capricornis
TCACATGTTGCAGACCACCACCACATGTGGTTCGAGACTGAACGGAACCATGGAAGGAGATCTTCACAACCTTTCACTTTAGCCTGCTTTGAAAGTTTCTTTACGATCCACTTAGACAAATGCCAAACGTCATACTGGTGGTTGATTCCACCATGATCCTTTTTCATGGAACTTGAGATGGATGTATGGCGGTCTGTGGCAATTCTCATGATGGTGACTTCTTCTCTGGCAAGGTCTTGAATGCACCTCGCGAACCCTTCCTTTTCCATTGCATTAGACGAAGTTTCCTCTGTTACCTGTACAACATTGATTGCTGCCACCTTTCCTTCATCTGTCATCATTGTGTACCTACAATATTTGGCATTGTGACCTGGACTGTCACACCTTCCATCCCCAATCAAACTGACTGGCCCATTGCTTTTAACTTCATCTAATACTGAACTTCTTTCCTCTTTCTAGGCTTTGTTTACCACAGGAAACAAATACTTGTTTTGTATATTGTAAAATGTGGTATGGCTGAAGAACTTCAAATTCAGAAAGGATGCAAACTGGGCAATATGAGAAAATGTATTACCACTAAAGAGAATGGCAGCTGAGGATGGTAAATTACCTGCTGCAATATTTTTTATCAGTGGCTGTGAATTCCAGCAAGTCAGATGGTTATTGACACACAGCATTTTCACAGAAAACATACTGCCACTGGTTGTTTCGGTGGATTCAAAAATGGTTCCCCCACATTTTAAACAGACTTTTAGAAGTAACTTTAGGCAGGACTCAAAAACCAGGAATTTTTGCTCACGGTTTTCTTTTGAATCTAACTCATAATCTGAATCATCCGATGATGAACCTGCATTGTCAGTCATTTCACACTTGTATTCCTCATTATCATCATTGTCATAAACAGCCAAGGGAGACAATGGTGGAGCATCTGGAGACTCCTCATCTGATGGATAGACTTGTTCAAACAGGTAAGTTTCTTTCTTTTACTGTCAGTGTTTATATTTTGTTCAGATTCTTTTTTCATTTCGTCAGATTTATCACCATCAACTGGTAGAGAGCCAGGGTAAACTCCCCCAGTTTTTTTTTCTTTTCGTCTTTTACATGGCTACTGTGACCAGAAGGGCCAGAGTTAGCACCATCAAGGGAATCACTGATTAACTCCACCTGTGTCCCAGCATTAGTAAAAGTCTTGACTGGCTGTGGCACTGGTGTTGGAACTACTGGATCAGTTTGTGTGTACTCAGAACGAGCAATCACAAACCTTGCTCCCACACAACACTGAGTACTCGCATCTTGCGAAGAAACACTTAAATTTCCTGGGCTGGTTGCCATTGAACTGGCTGACTCAGCTGGTTCTTCAATAATGAAGCAAGCTTCTGCTGTTGGAGTGCTTTGTGGCACAGCTCGAAAAATCTTAAGAAAAGGAATGTGACCTTTTAAAATGCATATCAAGGTACTCACTGACTGCGAATTTATTTAGTCAGAGTCATCAAATGAATACAGCCAGTGCTTTATGACACGGCTCGAAAAATCGTAAGAAAAAGAAAATGCCACCGAGCAATTAACTTAATACAACTGAACTAGTGTATAATACACTACATAACACCGCTAATCGATCGACTTTAATACGAGGATAGTGCCATTTATACAAATAACGGAGACAAAAGACTACTAGACAAGAATTTAAGTTCAGGAACTTGTATTAATTTTTAGAAAAATGTAAGTCTGAGTTCGATATTCGACACCCACGTCGTGTTGTAATTCTTGTGCTCGCTGCCGGCTCTCACGGTTCTCGCTACTTATTCTTGGTTTCTTCGGTTCAGGCCCAAAAGAAAACACCGAGGGTATCGCATCACGTTTAAGCCGTTTTTTCACCTTTAGCTCGGGCATTAACTGTGCTTTCAAGTACGTTTCAAAGCACTCATCGTTAAAATGTTCACTGCACACATAACAGTTTCGTAATGGTGGAAGATTATCTCTTCTGATCCTCGCTAACCAGGCTTTTTGTAATTCTTTCTCGTTGGGAATGCGATGGTAACTTATATTACACGTCTTAGATGAATGGTTAATACAACCAGGCACGCAGCAGTGGACCATTATCAGTATTCCACAGCGAGATTATATGGAAACACAACTACATAAATATTCTATGAGCTGAGCTGCGTATTGCGACTAAAAAACCCGCCAACATCGCTCAATTGTGTTTCACGATATGACGTCAGTCTACGTTCCGCTGACCATTTCAGCTACCGCGTTCCAACATCAAGATGGCGGGTCATTCACGAAACTTTGGATCGATTTTTTTAATAAAAATATTTCGCGTGGGTAAGATTCATGCCAACCAAGATACTCCAGGTAGTATAATTATTGATATAAAATTCTTTTAAAATAGGCTTAAGTTCCCCTTTAAGTGGAAGGAAGAAAATTCTTTGTTGTGTTGCATGAAATTAAGTGTCTGCCAAACCACAGCAGTGCACCTGCATTATCAAGTCTCAAATGC
>NC_090893.1:23312117-23352117 GCF_036669925.1 Montipora capricornis
AATCATCCTTTCAAATTTCAGAGATATCGACCAGTCCATGAATATTTTACGAATTTTTTATTCAATGGGATGTCAAAAGGCCAAGTGGATGTTATGCATAATAGGGGAAGTTCGGGCGATCAAGTTGCGCGTGTGACCCGTTATAAATATTGTTTCACAAAATGTTCCAGAATCGTCAAGTATCACCACAGAAGACAAGAACATCATTCTAGAAGCTTATTCTACGCCAAATTTAGGTTCTGGAGGTAGTTTTGAGAGTAGAAAATCAAGTTTACGCCACATGGTATATTTATATTTAATTAAGTTAACACAACCGAAAGACGCTTACCTTTAATATTATGACATGAAAATGCTTTACTATTGCCATAAAAACTATCCAGTTAAGCTCGCATACTACACAACTCGATGAATTCATAAAGGCCACCTTTTCCAGCGAAATATTTTTTGATACAAACAACATATTTGCAATAAGAGCCAAACAACCCTTCCTATTTCATTACGTGCGTGAAGACAAGCAACTCAATCGTGTCAAATTACACTTCGTGTCAAAAATGTAACTAAATAAATTTCCCACCAGTGTTCAGCTTCAAATCCTTTACTGAAAACCCCTTTACTTAATTATCAAGCAAAAATGGACAACAAGCTTTCTTTCAAATAATTTTGACTAACAAGAATAATTAGTGAAATTTCTAATTGTTTCCAGAAGACTGTGCAGAATTGAGTACAAACAAATAAGCCAGACAACACAGTCACAGACCCAAGTCTCTGTCTTTGTTAAACCCATAAGTTACTAGAGCATTTTCCATTTGATTTCAGTGTTGTACAAAACACCACACTTGTACAATATTAGAACTACAGCTCACTTTGATTACGGCTCGACGGGCGACAGATTGTTGTCGAAGTCCATTCCTCGTCCCTTTTAAGATTCCAGTTTTTTTTTTCAGCGCCCGTCTTGTTCAGTATCCAATTGACTTTCCATTATTGAGCTCCATAAGGGTATATTTTGTTTAAAGATCCACTAAAACGCCATTCGCGTTACATGACTTTCGACGCCATTGCCGGTTAAGTTAATCATTCTACTGTGTCAACCAGAGAAATCTACGCATTTTCCACTACCCTCTCGATCCTAAGAACATATACACAGAAGGCTCCATGCACAAAGACACCACTTAGCAGGGGAGTAACAGGCAAGACTTTTACCAACACGGAAAAAAAATAAAATAAAATAAAATCAACAAATGAAACGCACATTCCGACTGGGTTTGCCACACTGGCAACCCAGTAATAATAGACCAATTGGGCTAACTCAATGTTGCACCCAATTCAAATCCTCTGGGAATAAAACGTTTTGTTCCAAGAATTTCCATATCATTTAAATGTGACTGCTTCATTGTCATGCAAATTCAACACACAAAAAATCTTAACCCCGAGAGATTTGAATTGGGTACAACATTGAGTTAGCCGAATTGGTCTATCTGAATGATTAAAAACAGGAACTGGCTGGAGGAAACCAGTTGACTTTTCACAAAGCACAGTAAAGTGTGTGCATTCTTCCATTAACCTACTGCCAAATCCACTGCTGCATGAAAGCTCTATCACCTTTCTATTGAACAAAATGCAGGTACATGTACAGTAAGCATCGCTTCTGATCACTAATTTAACTACCTGTAATTAAAGACACAGCTGATCACTAATTTAACTAATTAAAGACACAACAGGTTTCTTTTGTTTTCATTTAACAAACGGCACCGCCAGGGAAAACAGGTTTTTTTGCAAATGATAATTTTCAAATATCAATTGCAAAACAGCCAAAAAAACAGGCGTTCATTTTATTTTCATTTCCAAAACATCTGTGGTAATTTCAAGTTTCTATGATGCTTATTTCTTTCTTGTTTTTTTAAGTTTAACTCAATTAAACTCAACGAAAAAGGAATTGATTTCCTGAGTAGGGGAACTCAACCTTTATACTGTACTGCAAAAACCTGCACCAGTCAAAAAAAACTTGACCCTAAAGTAAACCTACACATATAATTTAGTATGAATTCATTAATTTTTAAACCTACCTGAACTATCGTGTGGAGGAAGACAAACAGCAATGCGACATTAGCATTCTTCTTTGTCATTGAAACAACTGAACAAAAAGGTCAAGGATGTCATTACTGATCATTATGATATTGTTCATTAATTAACTTAAGACATTTTCATGTGATCATTAAAGGAGAGAGAATGCTCCATAATTCGACCAGATCCTGCTTTTCTCTGGGTGTAATGAAAGTACTTAATATCAATGTTTGTTTGGAGCACCTCTCTGCCGGTACCAAAATTGAATTTTGGCTTCACAAGTCACATTCCCAGCTTTTCTCCATTGAACCCATTGACATTTGGAAGTGAGACTTAACAGATTTTATTCTGTCTAACGCCAGATGTCTTTACTCGTCAAAAGGGGGTATCTTAGGGCATTTGAGGCATCAATGGGTTAAATGTTTATTCATTGCACAGCCACTAAATAACAGAGTTGAGATCTCCATGCATTGACAGGAAAAATCACCTGGCATTAGACAGAGAAAATTAATTAAACATGAAGACGCACTGCAAAAGGGTCGTTTCATGCTCTGCTTTCATTCAATTTCATTGAAACAAGACTGATTAACGTACAAGATGGCAATCAACAGACAGTGGGAAAGAGACAGAATCCCTAAAAGATATTTCCAGCTCAGGAAAAATGGTTGGGAATTTTAAAAAAATAATGACAGATAACATCTAACAGCATAATGCTATTAGGGGCTTTTATTGCACAAATTATCACAAAACTCTACACGTATATGCATTCACAGTTGATTGACAAATCATTCACGTAAGTCTAAGGTACCATACCTTTTATAGTGGTCGTGTTTAAGTGGCCCACTTAGGAATGAAATGGTACCAGTACCAGGATTCCAGACAAGTTTGTAACGTAAGGTGTCAACAATGAATTCCAGAAAGTCAAATTTCCACAGCTGTCACCAAACAATTATAAATTTTTGCAGTAATTAATTTGTCAGGTCATGAAGCTGACCTTGTAGGGTTGTTGATGCAAGACCCCACCCACCAATGTGGCCTGAGTTCATTTCCCAGACTGGTTTATGTAGCAGCTCTCATAATGTACAACATGATTGGTTCGCTACTCTAGCAAAAAACGAAAGACTAAAGAATTGAAACAATGACTTAGACTCAAAAACAAAAGAAGCTGCTTAGTATACCAAACAAGAGCAGGTTAGGGTACTCCAGTTTTCCCCGCTCCCCAAAAATCAACCTACATGTACATGTATGATTGTGATCTCTGTGCAGTGTCCTCAATTATTTAGTGTCTCTGCGCTAAAATTATACATGACACTCAAAGTTTTATTAAAGCTGGTTTCGTTATTGGTACAGATTCCTAAATGGCGAACTCCTACAAGACTATTATAAAATATTCTCACTGAATAGAGTGGTTTTCAATTGAGTGTCGAAAGTAGTTAGCGAATTGTATTGGTTTTGAATTAATTCACTCATCGATTGGTTTAAAGTTCTCATGCCACTTTTTCAACCAATCAGAAGTGAAACCAAAACCAATCGTAGCTTGTGCATGCACAATTTCCTTCCCTGTGTCTCGGCTATCAGAGCCGTCTAAATTTTTTGCAAATTTTAGGTGGCTCTAAACCCCATTAACAGAATTTTTTTAAACTTTGCCAAAAGTTACATCTTATCCTGCTGATCAAAATTCTGTAATAAGAAAAAAAATTCACCGTGCCGTTTTTGAAATATAAGCGCTTAAAACTAAAATTAAGGGTGTTTTTAGCAGGTCATAGCATTGCTATGGTAACCTATTGTGTCACAAAAATAATACCAACGTGTTTGCTAGTGATTGGGCAGTATTTTGATACCATATTTGTAGCATCAATTGAGAAAGAGTAGTAATTATGACCCATCAAAAATCTACGTCTTGGAAAGTGCTGGAAACTGCATTGAGCCACCTTAAATTAACTACCACTACTACGACTTTGAAGCCGCGCTATTTATTTGTCTGCGCCTACAATGTACTACCCGTCTGTAATAATTGTGTTTGGGATTAGATTATAATATTTTGCCATGGGTAAATCCGTCAAGTCTTAAAACGACTTTTAATTTATACTGAAGACAATAGAACTCGTCCCGCTTTTGGAAACCATTTCAGCGCATTTCATAGATACAAAAACACAGTCTTTGTGTAGGAATCCGACCATAAATAATTGAAAAAAAAAAAAGGGTTTTGCACACTTGTGATTCGCCAAGTTAAGATGACTTGGCAGAAGAGTCAAAAGAATGTATTCACCAGGTACTCACCAAAGTGTAAAATATATTTTATGCAAACCACATCAACCCACCCAACCGGACCATAAACTTGCGGAAAAAAATATAAATATGAACAAATGTATGGAAAGTTAAAAATAAACTGCACGCTTTACAGCACAACTATATTGTTCAAATTTGGAGAAGACAATCTTTTAGATGCCTTTTGCCTCGTTTGTTAACTTTGCGATTCATAAATTGTTAAAAGTTAAATTCAAAAAACTGTTATTTGTCACACAGGCTCCCCAAGCTGAAAATACGTGGTGTATGCGACAGTTTGTGTATATAGTACTGCCCGGTGACAAGTCAACAACGGTCGTGTTGCCAGCGCGCGGTCAAATTCAAATGGACCAATCAGAGTTGAGGCTGAAACCATCTTGCGAGTTTTCGTTGTTGACTGCCCGGTCACAAGCCTCTGAGGAAAGCCGGAGAGGTGAATTTTAAGGCAAAGTTTTCGTTCGTCACGAGTCTTTCGGCCGCCGAAACACACGTATTTGGAGTGAAATTTATTGGGCTTTATGGAACTGTTGTTTTTATTGCGATTCGGGACTTTTCCTGTTGAGGAGAAAACGATTTGTGCAGTGAGGTCTGGCCGGCGATGGATGGAGTTACCGGCCTTCCTATTATTTCAGTAACGGCCTTCCGGATCACTTCACTAAACGGCGTCAGAATGGCTCAAAACTCGGCAAAAGAGACAAGTTGGTCACACATTTGAGGTAGGAAAACTTTATTTCAAGTGAGATAGTTATTTGCACAATTTTTTTACGATCTGTGATTTTCCCATACAATTCTCTATATACACAAACTGTCGCATGCACCACGTATTTTCAGCTTGGGGAGCCTGTGTTTGTCATCGAATTCCCATACAAACACTGTAATTTGTGACGGTAATGACTACCCGCAGCGCTACCGTCAATTTGTCAAGACCGTCAAGATGAATTCCAAAACCGCGAATGAAGCGTCTTCAATCAACATTTGCAGCCAAACTGCGAAAGGCAAACTATTTGAGTATTTCAGTAATGAGGTTGAAACTAGCTGAACTTAATTGGTTGAAATTAACCCTACCAAATCCAACATACAAAGCACATTGTTTTCCGCAATTGAATATTCATAAGTTCCATCGGTTACAAGATAATAGGGAGCTTACGAAATAAGGACGACGACAGCTAGGAGGACTTCATTTAAAAATACCAGTTCGCGTTATTCATATCACTACGAAACTATTTCATGTCGTTTCGCGTTAAAAACGTGTAGTAAGTGTTGAGGAATTAAACTGGTTTGAGTGGGTTAGAAGCGTAGACAGAGAACTGAAAATTCCTCGTCATGTGCTAACGTCCTCCACAGAACCTTGAATTTGGTTATTTCACTTCGTCATTTAGGAGATGACGGCAAAGAAATGCACCAAAATGCAAAACGCACGTGCGGAGCGTGCAGAAGCATTATTTTTGCTCACTAAACCTATTGTTTTGTAGCGTCGTCGTTTCGTAAGCTCCCTAATGCTCAGTGAATGGCGTATATATGATTACCGTGGCGTTCGAATTCGTCTAGAATCTTTCAAACAACTAAAATAAATCGACATTCCAAGAAGACAAAACATAATTGACATTTCTAGGCGCCAGATCAAAAACCTTTAAAGGCCTTTCACACGTACCTTGTAAGCCGCAGATCCCCAAAGATGTCAAAGGACGTCACTCTTGCGAGAACCAACAAAGAAGCTTAGTAACCATGTATCACGTGTGATTCCATGCTCTCTCGGTCAAGTCCGACCAAGGGGATCGACGTGATCACGGCATTTTTATACATACATTTTCTTTTTTAAATTGAATATTTGATAAAATTATTTCCTCATCCAGGTCCATCCAGTTCAATTCTCCCTACTCCCAACTTTTCTTTTTCTCCCTCCTCCCTACTTTTTCTCCCTATTTCTCCCTCCTCCCAACTTTTTTTGGGCCATTTCTCCCTCCTCCCTATTCTGTTCCTCCCCCCTCCTTGTAGAATACCAGAGTGTATTACTTTTATTAATGGGAAAGTTTCGATTGGAAAAGCTCAACTTCAGTACATCTGGTACATGTATGGATACAAGGTCGATCGTAGAGGTAAGCTTACCTTTCCTTTGATATCCAGAACAAAAACTGCAGACATAGACATCCTAACGTCGTTCAAATCGACAAATACACTTAATTTTTTAAGATGTCACCTGAATCGACGCTCAAGGATCTTTTGTTCCCCTAAAACAGGTCTGCCCCTAAAATATGCTCCACTGCAAGTGGAGTGAAAAGGATATTCGAGGTAACTATGCAAATGAGGACGTGTTAATGACCCTGAGGAGGGGGTGGTGACAGAACAATATTCCAAATGAGATATAAGAGTGCTTTTAGGAAATACTTTTTAATAAAGAACTAACTTACTTCTTCTGTCTAAATGGCTTGATAAAACCCAATTTTTGCCCATTTTTGTGTATTATTAAAGACGTTATACGTTTTTGTCTCTGAACTAGTTACTCCTCCCCAGAAAGTGAGGTTTTGGGCTTTCTAATTGTACTTGGTAACCTCTCAGTTTAACCTTGAAAACAAGATGGCGGAATTATTGGTCACTTAACGGTAAGAGATAAATTAACGATACATTGTAATATGTCGTTACAAGTGAAGAAACCTAAGACAAAGTCACTTAGCAGAACAGGCGAAAGTAAAGAAGAAACAGCTTCAAAAGTTAAGGTACTTCGTGAAAAACAAAGCCAGTGGATGAAGGAGCGAGAAGCATCGAAGACTGCTACAAAAAAACTTAAATCTGTGAACAAAGATAACTCTACTCTTCCTGATGTACCCAAGTTTCGAACATGTTCAGCTTTGTCTGGTTCTTCTTCGGAAAACGCTGCAAATAGAAATCCTCACAGCAATCTCAGGAGAAAACTGTTGTATCCTGAACCACAGAGAGACCACTCTGATGTGATCTCTTGGATATTGAAGTCTGATAACCCGCTAGTCAAAAGACCACCTTCTGCCACCGGTTCACACCAAAGGAATCCCAGCTCCTCTCGGATGAAAGCAAGCAATGATACTCAAGTGAAAACTAACCAGGAGTAATAATGTGCCAACAAATTATGAAAATCCAAGCTCCGCTAGTGTCTCAAAAAATCTTCTTTCATCAAGTAAACAACACTTCATAATAAATTAAGGCCTTCATCAAGGACATCAGTGAAGTCAAACTTAAGTCTCCATGGTGATGATATAAGGCATGGTGAACTTGATGAAGATTCTCTCTTGAATGACCCTGCAGATACATGTAGTACTGGAAATAACATAATGCTTCCTAATGATAGTTCGAAATTGAAGACTCAAGGCGACATTAGAACCCTCTATTGAGCATAAACAAGGTCAACGGAATGTTAGTGACGACTGTAAATCAGGTATTGCCAGTCACTTGTGCCCCCTTTGTGAAAAGCATATATGACAGGGCCCAAACACACGACAATGGCTGCTATACGCTGTGGACACACATATTGCAAGACTTGCATAGGTGATTTTAAAAAATGCCCAACATGTCATACAGTAGTGAGGTCAGCAGCAGTCAATACCATAATCCAAGGAATTATCAACGATTTTAAAGATCAAAATGAACGAGAAAGACTACAAAAGATGGAAGAACAAACGAGGCAGTATGTGGATGAATATCAGTCATTAGTTCTGAGATTCAATGCTTTAAATGGTAAGTTCAGTTCAATTGGAAACTTGGAATCTGCAGTAGAAAGCATCCTAAATTGGCTTTTTTTCTCTGACTCAAAATCGATGCATGATGATAGGTGTTACACCTGTAGGTGCTCAGCAGATTATAGGAGATTTGTTTGTTAGTTGCAGCTGTAGAAATATAGTTTAGGCAAAGTTAAAACCAAGACGATGCCGTGGTTTTGCCTGGATGGGATATTTGGGGGGGGACTCCAAGGAGGTTTGCAGGGGCAAATGCAATGTGCTAAAATTAAGGACGGTGCCTACTGTTGTTATTGTGCATAAGTTCTGCGCATCTCAAGATACTCAGATTTCCTATGGGTGATGCTTATTAATACAGGGATATTTTCGCGCTGTTCAAAACTATGCGAAGAAAGCAAAAATTGACACACTGATTTCGTAATTACCGGAATCTCTTGTCAAATTATCAATGTATAAGGAAGTTTACTTTTCGTCTTGTTTACTTAATGAAAAAATCACATGTTTTAATCACCAATTTGCTCTAAATACACAATATTCGCGTTGCTAAAGTAGGATTTCAAGAAGGGGTCTCCATTTAAATGCTGACTTAGAGTGTAAGATAGCTTTGAGTTCGTTCAAAATTCGCAAACAAGCGTCTGATAGAGAGAAGGTCTCAGAAGAAAGGAATGCATATTTAGCGTCAATCGCGGGCCATTGACTCCGCGAAAACGAGACGCCTCACAGTTTGAGGAATGTCGACGCAGAACGCAAATTCAAAGAATGAAGAACGCTTTCCGTACGTTTTCATTCCGTTCAGAACCGACTATCGGAGATGAGTGCCTTAGAAGATCAGCAAAATGCGCTGCTGAAGCACCAAGCGCAAGGGGCGACCTTGTTGTGGAAAAGAAATACGAAGATTTGATTCACGATTTCGTGCCTGATTGCTTGGAGCATATTCAGGATTTCCATCATTACCGAAGCGATCTGGCAAGGATAAACTCCGGCTTCAAGGTAATATATCTAAGCGACAGTGACAGGACAGCAAATAGCGAGAACGAGCTTAGAAAGGTATATAAACAATATCTCAAAAGTGTAGGCCCGAATTCTTCTTTTAAAGGTCATTTGCAAAGGGTCCGTGGGAATACTATGCAACCAGAAAAGATAGAAAACACGAACGAGGTTGCCAAGGATACTTTAACTTTGTCTCAAAAATGCAGATACGAGGACATCGAAAAGTGTGACAGGAGACTTGAAGCAATCACGAGATATTCTAATCTTGAGGTTTTATGGGAAGATACCTGGCGAAGCTGCACAGATTCCAATGAATCGAGTTGGAGAAGAAACAGCGATTACCGAGTCCGAGTGATGGCAGCGAGGATGATGCAACAAGTGACATTGAGGACCCACGTGGCAGGCTCGAAAAGGCGGCTGGGAAGTCCATGCCGAGCCAGCCGAGTTTTCAAAGTATTGACAGCAATTTTTCTGGTACAAAACCTCCGGTCACTACCCCCAACAGAAGGTCAAGAGGATCGTCGGTACGAACGCTTGTTTATGAAAACCGCAAAGGCGATAAAAGTGTTAACCTCAATGGAACATCGTTTAGGCTAGAACCCTCAGCGTGGCAATATCATATCATATATCTTTATTTGCCCTCGGATTTTTAGAGTAGCTTGGCGTAGCTAATATCTCCGAGCATTTACCCTCCCAACCATGATACATCACAGAGGACAGACCCAAACACCGGGAACTACATTCCCTACTCTTTGCGACAAGTGTGCGGGTTCTTTTACGTCCCACAGGATTATGAACATTGAAGGGTTGGGAGACGGGACCTCCGGCTTATCGTCCTTATCCGAGAAGACTAGAGAGTCTAACCATTTGCAGGTGTAATTACAAAGGCAGCACTTTCTCCTCATTTATTTAAAGACCGTGAGTGTTGGTCCGGCCGGAATTGATCTCTTGACCTTCCGCGTGACAGCCCGGTGCTCAACCAATTGAGCCACCGGTGAAACGGCAAGCAGAATAGAATCACTGTCCCCACGGCCTTGCACCATTTCATTCACGTTTCCCACATCTTAAAGCGAGTTCTCTTCCTTCCAGCCCCACGAGACAAAGATGGAGTGAAACGGCAACTCCTCCTTGGCAACAATACAGAGTTCTCTGCGATGCATTTCGACCAAACAACTCGCCCCAGAGCGTCGTGTGCCGGAAACGTTACCCCAATGGGTATAAAAGACCAAAGTTTGCGTCCACCACAGAGCTTGAGTACTATATTCATGTTGTATCCGAAGCGTATGTGTGAATGAGATATGTATGTTTGAATAAACTTGTTTAAACTTGGAACGAAGAAAATTCTGTACTGCGTTTGCCGGAATGGCTATAGCAGTTTAAAAGCGCACTTCTTAGAGAATCCGGGAGGGTGATAGTGGAAGTAGCAGCTCTTGGTTCAGACGCATATTTATGTAAACCCTGATACAGTTTAACTGTTACCCTAATTAGTTTTTTGTCTGAATTATAGAAAGATCTTTCTATGTAAGTAAAGATTTGCTCATTTCAAGTCACACACTTGCAAACAACGGGAAATAATGTACAAAAGTTTTACGCGCGTGTGGAAAGACGGTATGTTGCTTAGGAAATGTTTTTGTTCCACTTGTTGCACTCGCATGACATAGCCTGTTGCAAATCATGCGGCCTGAGTTTAACCGTGCTGAACGTCAGGCAATTTACTCGTTAATAGAGCCGCTATTGAAGGCTACTAAGATTGACCATTTACTAACACTTTTAAGATGACCGCTTTTTTGGCATCCTCTGTGATTATCGCCGATCTACTAGGATCTACAATAGTCTGCGATCGTCTGAAATCACATGACAACTGTGAAAATACCAAGAAAGGATATTGTTGTGCGTTGATAAACAGCTTTCAATATCTCCATCAATAAAGAAATCTCTATGAGTAAAAAAGTTTTTGTTGCTAAAATTGCGTTCATAACTGCGAGGATCATAGCTCCACTTGATTTCATATCCGCAGTTCAATGTATGACTTATTTCATATATCAGTTCATTCGTTGGTTCATTTATTGCCTGAGATGCAACAAATGACCAGCTCCTTACGTCAGTGGCCTCATAGCGCAGTTGGTCAGAGGGTCGCAGCGGTTTTTCAGGCTTCCCTAAGCTATTGCTAAAATTGCGTTCATAACTGCGAGGATCATAGCTACACTTAAGGAAAGCTCAGTCTATAGAACTCCAACCTATATGCTTGAGAAATAACTTATGACAACAGCTAGATAGAATCCCCCCAATACATCCAAACAAAGGAGTTAATCATCCACATCAGTGGTTTATGCCTAACTGATCAAAAACGAAAACAAAAATGTAATGAGCGTATCGTAGTTTTATGTATTTACTGTGCGTACTAATGTTCTTCTGGCATGGGTTGGTTCCCCAGTATAGTCACAAATGAGTCTATTTTTAGAATACCCATTCCCGCGAAAATAAGTTATGTCCCAGAAAAAACATGGCAAAACAAGTCACACGTGACATCGCTTCATCTGATTGGTTGAAATTGGCGGCCCTTTGTTTGTTTTTTTCGCGCGTAACGTGTATCTGAAAATAAGCCCACTTGTGACTGTGATGGGGCAAGAGAGAAAGACTCGTATCTAATTCATTCTTGTTGTGTATTCTCAAGGAAAACGGCTTATCTACCGTAATTCGGAAAATCGTTAAGTTAATTAAGACATAACATAGGTATTTGACATGCATAAAGATTTATAGATTGTAAGAAATGAGCTATTATTTTTTTCTATTTTATTTATTTTTATTGTTTACGTTTAGTAATAACAGAACAAATGACTACATTAGGACAACACTAAGCTATAACACACACACGCACAAACTACATTTAGGCTACCTAAGCTGATAACAACAAACTGAGAATATTAAGTTAACACGTTTCGACGAGGCCGCGAGGGTTGTGAACACTTCTGCAATACTTTATTGCCCTTGTCTACAATACTTGCCCCACTTTTGAAGATGAAAAGCCAAACTCTTTCCACTTTTTGAAATAGCAGTCTCCAACTCATAAACAGCTTTAATTCTGGAAGTACATACTCGGAGAGATGGTACGAGAGCGTTGATTCTACAATAATATACGTACTGCTTAGCAATAAGCAGGACGTGATTAAAAAACAAGAAATCGTCTTTGCGCTCCCAACTACCAAAAATTATATCCGCCTTAGTAAGTAAATCTACTTTAACACCAAGATCATTAAGCCAGACCGAGAGATCCTTCCAGAACGAGAGAACATAGGGGCAGGAATTAAACAAGTGCTCTAGAGATTCGTCCGCATCTTCACAAAAAGAACAGTCAGATGAAAGTTTTATACCAACCTTTTTCAGATAGACATTCGTTACTAAATATCTATTTAATATTTTGTACTGAAATTTTCGAGTCTTTGAATCCATTGCAACAGTGAAAGGAAGGCTATAGATCTTCTTCCAATCTAAAACGACATTAGCATATTCTGCTTCGTATTTCGATTAAGCTGTCGGTTGTTTAATAACGCTAGAGCGAAGTTCTTTGTACACGGCCTTAGAAACCACTTTGCTAAGCGCTACATTTTGACCATTCAAACACAGTTGAGTATGGTTCTCTGAATTAAAAGGCTCTAGATTGATATACTGATATATCTGTAAAGACTGACGATACTTTGTTGGCAAAGAATCGCACAATGCAATTAATTGGAAGGCGTCGAGAGGTAATATATCTAATTTCCAAAAATCACACCAGGGTGCCAATCCATTTTTTCCGAGCGCTAAATCACCTAATGAAATTACCCCTTTATCAAGAAGTCTACGATTATAAACAGACTTACCATCAACACAAATATGCTTATTATTCCAAATAATAACTTCGGACAGTGTTTCTTGCGAAATATCGTAACTATCCATCCTACTCGCAACTGAACATTGCGCAAAGCAGCTAAGACATTCTTCGTAGAACCTCGGAAGCTTCACTCGCAATTTCTTCACATCAAAATTGCAGCTTAAAATGAATTTACCTCCAACCGATTTCAAATAATACGATAGAATGGTCTTCCAGCTGCTAGGCTCATTACTCGCGAATTTCTTACAGCATAGTATTCTCTGAGTCTTAATCATAGATTTCAAGTGTGGAGCTTTAAGACCGCCATCCTCAATGTCATTAATAAGCGTTAGACGTTTAACTTTATCTTTACCCTTCCAAATAAAATCGAAAATTAATTTATTTGCCTCAGATATAATCTCTTTGTTAAGGCTTATCATACCAGCACGATACATAAATATTGGAACTATAAATGTCTTAACGATCTGAATTCTGCCTATAACGGTTAGGTCTCTCCACTTCCATATCTTTAATTTTGTTTTGATGGAGTCAATTATTTCATCAAAGTTTAGCTTCTGTTTAAGACGATAATCATATGAGAAGTATACCCCTAAGATTTTCAAGGCTTTCTTGACTTTGATATTATGCAATTCATAATAATCACTTACTGCAGGATCTTGATTACCCAAAAACATTATTTCCGATTTCTCAAAATTAATCTTGAGACCTGAAAGCAAACCGAATTCTTTTACAAGCTTAAGAAAATTAACTAGAGAGCAATCGTCCCGCAAAAACGCTGTCAAGTCATCAGCAAAGAGTCCCATTTTGATTTCCTCATTATTAACATTGATTCCTCGAATGCTTTTGTCACTACGGAGATTGATTGCTAATATTTCCATACAAATAATGAGCAAATATGCCGAGAGGGGGTCCCCTTGTCGCACACCTCTCTGCACTTGAAAGGGTCCCGTAGAAAAACCATTATTTAAAACACAGCTCGGAATATTATTATAGAATGTATATACCCACTGTTTAAAGGACGGGGCAAAATTAAAAACAGAGAGGGCCTCAAAAATAAAGTTCCTGCTTACTGAATCAAAAGCCTTTTGAAAGTCAATAGCAATAATTTTTCCGTTAATCTTGTGGGTCTCAGTATACTCCAAAATATCCTCAATCGCTCTCACTGTATCAAACACAGTCCTTCCCTTAACATACGCGCTTTGATTATGATGTATAATTTGGGGTAATACAGTCTCTAGTCTTCTCGCAATTGCCTTGGAACCAATTTTGACATCCACATTAATCAATGATATTGGCCTCCAATTGGAAATATTTCTTTTGTCCTTGTCTTTCTTTTCTAGTAAAGTTATAATTGCTTGTTTTTGAGAATTAGACAGCTGCCCATATTCGTACGCACTGTTAAGGCAGCCGACAACAAGGTCTCCGACCACATCCCAAAAAGCTCTGTAGAACTCAACTGTGAGTCCATCGTTTCCAGGCGATTTATTACAGTCAAAAAGATGAAGAACACGAAAGCATTCCGCATTTGTCAGTCTTCCGTCACATATTGAGGCATCATCATATGAGAGTTTGGGTATGTCCTGATTCTTTAAAAAGGAGTCATAAACATTCGCTGATGGGATTAGCTCCTCCTCCTTATACAGACCGGCGTAAAAGCATTCTATCTCTTTCATCACTCGTTTTGGATCAGAGATTAAATAACCATCTTTACTAAATATTTTTCTGACCGAACTCTTGCTCTTTTTATGACATTCGAGACTGAGAAAAAATTTATTACTCTTCTCGCCTTTTTCATACCACGTAGCTCTGGAGCGAATGATAGCGCCTTGAGAAAGGTATTAGTAGATAGATTTGTATTCACCTTTCAGCATCTTCAGTAAAGTTTCAATCTGAGATAATTTCTCCCTCCTTCCACGAGCCCTTTCCTTGCTGTATTTTATTGTCACCTGTCTAACTCTGTACTTAATTAAATCCCATAAAACTCTTTTATCGGTGACATCCTTGAATTCGTTCAACCAGACCGGAATACTCTGATTTATTAGAGTCACATAGTTAGTATCGTTAGTGAGACTACTATAGAATTTCCAGTATGAAGGGCCATGATTCTGTTTCTCTATAGTATTAAAATGAAGAACAATTGCCGAATGATCAGAATTTATAGAAGGAATAATGTCTGCATCTTCAACGTCATCTTGACAGGCGTCACTAATCAGCCAGAAGTCTAATCTTCTTTGAATGAACGGCTTTCGTTGCCTCCAAGTAAAACGTTTTATGTCTGGGTTTCTCACTCTCCATATATCTATCACGTCATAATCAAGGCACATATCCTGAATACATATTTTTTTAGCCGGGGTGCCGCCCGAACAGTCAAGATTAGGGTCAAAAGTAACGTTAAAGTCACCACCTATAATTATCTTCTTTTCAAAGTCACCACAAAAAAGATCGAGCGCATCATTTAAATTTCTAAAAAAACACACTTTGTTGCTGTGGTATAATTTGAGCCTTGCACAACAGCTTCTAACAAAATGTAGCGGCCTTCGCAGTCCGCGTTTAATGCCTTCAACTCAAATTCTAGATCTTCTCTGACAAGAATCATCACACCACAGCTATGGTTTGTACCGTGAGCAAAGAACTTCTTACTTTTCCACTGCGTCTTCCAAGTGCTTTCCACTTCGGGTGTACTATAAGTTTCTTGTAGAAAAATGATATCCTGTTTCTGTTTCTCCAGCCAAAGAAATATAGCCTTCCTTTTTGACGGCAAACGAATCCCTCTTACATTAAGCAAGAGTAATTTAAAATCCACGTTTTGCTTTTCGTTGACCATCTTGTGCTTGCAAGTTTAAGCTTAAACGACGTCCTCCTCTGCCTTTCACAGCAGTCAGTCAAATAATTTCATTTACTGTGTATTTCATTCTCACATTTGCTCACTTGGGTGGTTGGTTGGCCGCATCGTAGATATGCTTTAATGTGACTGCGTGATGCAGTTATGAGCTATGCTGCTGTTATTTGACTTTGTAGCTGCGTGATGCAGCTCGAGTCAAAACCCACATTTCGACCTTGCTCGCCATTGAGTCTCCAGTAGCTCAGTGGTTAGAGCATCCGACTAGATCACGGAGGGTCGTGGGTTCGAATCCCATCTGGGACTCGGATTTTTCCGAGTTTCCAGTGGGTTCTATTGTCACCATTTCATTTACTGTGTATTTCATGCTCACATTTGCTCACTTGGGTGGTTGGTTGGCCGCATCGTAGATATGCTTTAATGTGACTGCGTGATGCAGTTATGAGCTATGCTGCTGTTATTTGACTTTGTAGCTGCGTGATGCAGCTCGAGTCAAAACCCACATTTCGACCTTGCTCGCCATTGAGTCTCCAGTAGCTCAGTGGTTAGAGCATCCGACTAGATCACGGAGGGTCGTGGGTTCGAATCCCATCTGGGACTCGGATTTTTCCGAGTTTCCAGTGGGTTCTATTGTCACCATTTCATTTACTGTGTATTTCATGCTCACATTTGCTCACTTGGGTGGTTGGTTGGCCGCATCGTAGATATGCTTTAATGTGACTGCGTGATGCAGTTATGAGCTATGCTGCTGTTATTTGACTTTGTAGCTGCGTGATGCAGCTCGAGTCAAAACCCACATTTCGACCTTGCTCGCCATTGAGTCTCCAGTAGCTCAGTGGTTAGAGCATCCGACTAGATCACGGAGGGTCGTGGGTTCGAATCCCATCTGGGACTCGGATTTTTCCGAGTTTCCAGTGGGTTCTATTGTCACCATTTCATTTACTGTGTATTTCATTCTCACATTTGCTCACTGACAAGTATGACAAAAATAACAAAGAGGTAAAACACAGATTACAAAGACTGCGGATAATTATATCCGAGATGCAGTCCATTGGGATTGAAACTCAGATTGCCACTATTCAAATTTAGTACAGCTCACCGCTCCCGCGACAAACTGTATTTCAAAAAAGAAAAGAAAAGAAAAAAAAACATGCAAAAAATGAAAGAGAAATATCAAAACTTTAATCTCCTCATTCAACTTAAGCAGGGTTATTTTGTGATGCAATAAAGGGAAAGTAAACACCATTTATAAATAGTTTATCTGGTTTACGTTTGGAACATCCTGAGACCTCTGCCATTAGAAAAACTGAAGAAAAGGGTTTAGAAATCTTCCAGAATTGCGGGAGCGATGAAATGCATGTCCTTACACCATCATAGTCGTCCCAGTCCAAATGAGCTATTATGGATCGAAGAATGTATTCAGAGTGAAGACCAGCTTACCGGACGTTGAGTTGTGTTCAAATGGGCTTTTATTGACCGAATGCATAAATGGTGGCCAAAAAGGTATTCTTTTGTTTATATGCAAATGAGACTCACTAGACTCGCTCTCAAGCAACCTTTCTTTTGTATTTTATCCATGCAACGAGTCTAGTAAGGCCAATTAGCACATAAACAAAATAATATTTTTTTGGCCGCCATTTATTCATTCGGTCTATTAAGCCCAGCATTTTATTACGGTCTTCTTGCAACTTGAAGGCTTTTTCCCTTATGCACAAATGAAATGAAATGAAATAATGAAACTGCATTAAACTGTGGGCTTGATATCAGGCGGGCGTTCAGTTTGTATACTGCGGCCGTGTAGGACCGGGGAGGAATCGGAAGCAAATTGTAAGAGCGCATTTCCGAACGGTTGGAACTGAACCCCCACAGGACCCCCACAGTCAGGTAGGACACTTCATAGTAAATACATAACAAAAAATCTTTGGGGCCGAACAGGGAGACGATAATCGTTCGTTTCATGCTCCCTAAGTTTTTTTATGTTTAAGGCGAATGGCTGGCCCCCCGGTAGGGTGAGTGCAATGGCCGCCAGACATAACGACGAATCCGTCAAACACAACGGTTCACCTCAAACGGGGGTGCACCAACACGCCAACTTCGCCAGGGAATCGAACCCCGCCCCTACCAACAAATAACAAAAAGACAAACACACAAACGAGGAATTGCATCTAGGAGATACCTCGCCCGACTTACACTCCTAAATGACAATTCGACAAAACGACAAAAAAGACTCAAAAACAACTGGACAAACCAAAACAAGCACGACCCAGCACAAGGGTGAAAAGCGACCCACAAAGGGCCACCCGTCAACCGACTTACCCAACGCCAAGACGTTGGTTCACCCCCGAAAAAAGGCCAAGACATGCACACGCAACACAAAACCAGTACCTAAATATGAACGACCAGAGCATCATTATGTAACGACGCCACCACACCACGACCACCCCACTGACGGACAAAATAGCGACGACGGCGGTCAAACCGGAAACGACGGAAAAACAATGGAAGATTAAACCGAACCCGAGACTTCACACGCTCCATAACGTCAACAGCCGAAGGACGAACACCCCTAAAACGAAAGTCATTACGAGCCCCCCAAATACAGAACTTGCAGACATTCAACATATAAACAAAAACCCGCGGAACCACAGACAACTCATCAGCCGAGAAACCAAAAAGCGCATGACGAACCAAGATAGAAGGACAAAGAGGAGAAGCCAAAAACATAAGAGACTGAAGCCATGACAAAACACTGACCGCCAGAGGACAGTGAAAAAACAGATGCTGAAGAGACTCGACAGGAGCAGAACAAAAACAAGCAGTGGAAAGAGCATAACCAAAACCAGCGAGCCTTTCGGCCGTGTAAAGGACCCCATGAGAAATTTTCCAAGACAAATCAATAACTGGACGATCCAAATCAAAAAAGAAAAGCTGACGCCAAGTAGAAGACCAATAAAGAGAACCAAACAAAGGAAAGAACTTCTCCTCACAATGAGGAGAGACAGCATTCTCGGACAAAAGAAACAAATAAGCTGATTTCGTGGTCATAGAAGAAACAGGACAAAAATCAATACCCGAACCAATACCCAAAGAAGACGCTGTAAGGGATCCTTTACACGCCCGCCAAGCAGTCAACAGAGAACGATAAAACGGAGGCAGAGAATCCGGCGAAAAACAAAGCGGAGCAGAAAAAACGAGATGCGGAGGAGCGGCAAGCCGAGAAGAAAACCAAAAAACCATGAAAGTGACCCAAGAAGACGGAGAAGAAACAAAACGACGAACCCACTGAACATGAAGAGCCATAACCTTACACTGAAAATCCACAACAGAGAAACCACCCAAACAAGAAGGCTGAACCACAACACGACGAGCGACCAAGTCCCGCTTACCGCTCCAAAAAAATTTAAAAATTAACGTATTCAATTCGACACTGACCCACCGGGGAACATGGATTAAAGAGGCCACGTACCACACACGGGAAAGGGCCAAGGCATTGATAACAAGTGCCTTGCCCTTATAGGATAACGATCGCTGACGCCAAGAGTTCAAAGCATTTTCAACCGCGGTGATACGCGGCCTCCAATTGTCCTCCTCCAAATTACCCGGACCCAGAAAAACCCCCAACACCTTCACCTTCACCGATGACCAAGTAATGTTCACCGGTGAGTCAGTGCGCCCATTCCAACCACCCAACCACAAACCTTCGCATTTTCCAAAATTTAATTTAGCCCCAGACCCCCTCTCATACAAAGAATAGACATCAAAAACAGCCAAAATACCAGGAACAGAGGAAACAACCAACGTAGTGTCATCAGCGTACGCAGAAATAACAGGCAGAGAAGACAAAGAACCAGGAAGAGACAAACCAGAAATTAAACCACTAGAACGAATATTACATGCAAGTACCTCGGCAACCAAAACGTAAAGGAGGGGAGACAGGGGACACCCCTGCCTCACCCCACGAGATAAACTAAAAGAATTAGAAATATAACCATTAACATTTACACAACTACTCACATTATTGTAAAATAAATTAACCCACCCAACAAACGACTGCCCAAAACCCATGGCATATAGAGTAGAACGAAGGAACGTCCAATCAACCCTGTCGAATGCCTTTTCTTGGTCGAGAGAAAGAAGAGCAGCAGGAACACCAGAAGAAGAGCAAAAATCAACAACATCACGAAGAAAAGCAACATTTTCACCAATAAAACGGCCAGGAACACCACAAGACTGATCTTTATCAACAACCAAATGAATAACTTTAAGAAGACGAGCAGCAATAGAACGAGAAGCAATTTTATAATCGACATTCAACAGGGAGATTGGACGCCAGTTTTTAGGGTCAAGACGATCCCCTTTCTTAAACGATAAAGTAATAATACCTCGGCGCTGAGAGTGAGACAAACAGCCCAAACCAAAAGCAGAATTCAAAACACAAACCAAATCCAAACCCAAAACATGCCAAAATTTTTGAATAGAATTCCATGGGAAGGCCATCACAACCAGGAGCTTTACCACGGGCCATGCCCTGAAGAGCTGCAAAACACTCCTCCTGGCTGAGAAGACCTTCGCACACCTCACTATCATTATAAGGAAGAACTGAAGAAATGTTAGAAAGAAGCTCAGCTCGAGCATTGGAGTCACAAGGAGCAGCAGAGAAAAGATCCGAATAGAAAGAACGAAAAACATCACACAACCCATCCTTGTCCGTAACCAAAGTACCATCACTAGCTCTCAGCGCCGAGATATTACGGTCAGTGCCGTTTTTCTTTTCGAGCCGGAAGAAGTAAGCAGAGGAGGACTCACCCTCCTCCACCCACCTCGACTGGGCACGAACTTGAGCACCACAAGCAACCTCAACATCCATAGAACGAAGACGAGACAGAGTAGAAAGGTACACAGGAAGAAAAGAAAGACGACCGGAATCAATATGACTTTTAAGATGAGCAGCAAGACTAGACAAAATATTACGTTCCACAACTTTACTTTTACCACGATCTTTACAATAATTAATACTAATACGCTTAATATGAGCTTTACCGCTGTCCCACCACCTAATAAGGGAAGGAAAAGAAGACTGACGAGACTGCCAGTAAGACCAGAAAGTTGAGATGAGGTCGATATACTCGGCCTCATCCAGAACAGAAAGATTGAGCTTCCACAACCCCGGACCCGGAGGAACGGAGCTGGGGAGAGCCCATGAAAAAGAAAGAGCACAATGGTCAGAAAAAGGACACGGCAGAATGTCTACAGAAGACATATAAGGCACCCAAGCAAACGGACAACCGATGAGGTCAATGCGCGATGCAAGGGCCCCATCGGGCCGGAACCAGGTAAAAGCAGAATCATTTGGGTGCCTTTCACGCCAAATATCCACCACACAACAATCCGAAAACATAGCTGACAACAAAACAGAACTTTCACGAGAGACATCAAAAGGACAAGACCCACGGCGATCCCGAACACGGTCCAGGACCGTGTTGAAATCGCCGCACAAAAGAGTAGGAACAGCATGATCAATAGAGTCAACACAACGAACCAAAAAAACGTCACGATCAGGATTACGGTTAGGAGCGTAAATAGAAGCAACCCGAAAAACAGAACCACGAAGAGAAAACTCGACCAAAACAAAACGACCATCAAACTCGCAAACCACAGACTTACACTCCAAAACCGAACGATACAAAACAACCACACCACGAGAGTGATTTGTACCAAAAGAACCAGCACACAAATAACCAAACCGAGAAAACCAAGAAAGAAGATCATCATTAGAGACTGCGTGGGTCTCCTGTAGACAAACTACCGAGGGAGAGAGATGGGACAGCCACTGGAGAAACCCAAGACGCTTGTCACCATCTCTCAACCCATTAACGTTTACAGAAATTACAGTAAGAGCCATAATATAACAAAAAAGTAGAGACAAACCCATAACAAAAACTAAATGGTGGTGAGACAACGGCTAAATTAACGGCGCCTAGCAGGGCTAGGCGAAGGAGCACGACGACGGGACCTATGAGGATCCGGGCTAAGAGGAGGTCTCTCGTCCCCGGAACGAGACCGGGAGCGAGAGGACGGACGGAGGGCCATCCCCGAGCCAGAACTACGAGAACTGACCCGGGGAGGAAGAGGTGCGGTAAAACCATGCGAAGGCTGGGAAGAACTCCCAGCCTGCCCCGAAACGACAAGATCGTCAGTGGATGACGGAAGAGCTGCCTTTAGCCTCTCAACCATACTGACAGTCTCTTCCCTTGACACAAGAGGGGGATGCAACCCCCCCGAACCACTACGTCCAACTTTTACTGGAATTTTAGACCTAACAGGTCTAGCGTCCACCAAAGAGGCCGGAGCATCATCACCCGAATCAGAAAATACAGACCCCGAAAGGGGAGAAAAAGACGGGGACGAAACCAACACCTCCTCCTGAGATACACCCACCTGACCGGCGGAGGCCTTCAAAACACTGACAAAAACCGGGCTAGGAGAGGGATTCAGAACCCTCTCCTCAGCCCCCCCCAAGATACCCACAGAAACCTGGCTAGGAGAGGGATCCAGAACCCTCTCCTCAGCCCCCCCCGACCCATTGTCCAGCAACGGCTGGCTCACCAGTTCATCGAGCTCGTTATCCCGATTATCAATACTCATGGCCACAACAATCTCAGTTTCAGGCCCAGGCCCAGCCGGATCCTCTACAGGCACAACCTCCGGGACCACGACCGGCTCAGCAGCACTAGACACATTACCAGGGGCAGCCACGGGCACAACTTCAGCACCCGAAACATTATCACCAACAGTATTATCATCATCGTTCTCATTCTCGCTGTCAACGTCGGTGGCCGGGTTACCCGGCACAAACCATACTGGCTTAGGACAAGCACGAACAAAATGCCCAGCCTCATGACAGCGGCGACATTTACCCTTTAAAGGGCAATCGGCAGCCTTATGGTTGTCATGACATATATCGCACACAAGGGGCTGCCCCCGATACCACACCCGACAATTTACCCCATCAATTTTGATGTTCCTGGGGATTTCATGCTTGCGCACCATGCGCACCAACCGTGTACCAGTATACACACCAGGGACATTAGTCCATTGCTGGTGCTTAACCTCTTTCACGTCACCAAAAAACTTCAAGGCCTCCTTCACTTTATCATTACTGCCCTCAAAAGGGAACAGATACAACATAACCAACGTGACAGGGACTGAAGAGAAGACCGCACAGCGGACATCACCAAAAAGAATGGACCCGGCATCCTCATAGGTCTTTTTATGGATGGGATCTATAAACGAAATGCGGATAACTCCCCCTGGACAGACCTGGATTGAATCCACCAGGCCAGCCAGGGAGTTAGCTATGATGCTGGCAACCCCGGCATGGGAAGTCCCAGCGGGGAAGCCAGACTTAATGATTAAAGTGCGCGTATTGCGCGGAACCATTATGATATTAAAGTCAACCAAATACAGTATAATAGATCAAACTAATTTAAAATTAAACCTTAAGCAGCTGCTAAAGGATTACTATTAACAATTAATTATTTTCACACTATAAACCACACTAATACCAAATATTATACCTCACTTAAATAGTAAGATACTTATAAAACAAATGTGGATGATAAATATGAATATAAATTCACCACTAATATATATCAAACAGCCACTTGCTTAAGAAGTAGCTTTCAAATAACACACTAATTTATAAGCTCCACACTAATTGTTCGAACACCCAAGAAAGAAACCCCTTGAAACCAAAGGGAAACCACGCAAAAAGTAAGGAAACTAATATTAACAACTTAATATCACACTAAATTTTATTACTAACCCCTTAAATAACTTAAGGAGCCACCAGAAAGCAAGAACACACCAAAAAATATATCAAACCACACGAAAAAACCAAGAAGGACAAACCAAAGACGTACTAAATGAAGTACCAACAAAAACAAAACAAAAAGCGGGTTCAAAGAGCCCTGGAAGCGAGAAAAGGAACCAAAAAAGACTCGGCTTACCCCGGGTTACCGCAGAATGCGGAGCATTAGTCCCCGGGAGGGTCACCGAGAAAAAAAAATGAAAAAGAACAAAAGAAACCACAAGATACTCTTACCACACTCCACAAAAGGCCACACTCCAAAAATGAAAATTAGGTCCAGGCCACACTCCAAAAATTGAAGTCTCCCAGCAAGAAATAGAGCTCACTCTGCAGGGTTTGACTTTTTACGGCCAAACCCGCGTTCAGGTAAGTATGCTCCCTAAGTATATCGTTTGAAGTGTTTAGTAACTCCTTAGAACTATTTAATCCGGAGCGCTTGTTCCCGATTTGTTAGTTTTTAATGACCGTCGCGGTCATGAAGTATCTTCACCTTGTCAGTGTAACGCATTGTTGTGTATTTGTCATTGAGTGTTCCACCTAACTGTGGCAGATCCGTTCTGGGTTCTCGAAAGTCCCCAAAATTTTTCGGGCCCGAAAAGCCATTTGTGAAACCGGTCAGTGTAAAACGCAGACTGCAGACTGTAGACTGCAGACCAGCGGTAAAATGCAGACTAAGGTTATAACGTAACTGTTGAAAAAGCCCAAACCCTTTAGAAATGCTAACCTTAGGTCTAATTAGGCCTAAAACAATATTTAGGCTTAACTGGTAGCATTTCTAATGCCTTTGGGCTTTTTCAATAGTTAAATTATAACCTCAGTCTGCAGTCTGCGTTTTACACTGACCGTTTGTGAAACTGCTAACCATGCACTTGTTTTGGAAAACCGATCTTTTAACATGTTTTTAAGCCATTTGAAACAAACATGTCGGTAAAGTTTGACGACTTAAATCCTCTCTGTTCTTGAGATACAGAAGACATTGTGACACCCGAAAATGGCCCGTATGGTTTCGGAACTTTCGAGAAACGGGCCCCCTGGTCACAACCACTTTCGATTTGCTGTTGCCTCTGTTTATCAAAGCAAAGCAATGTTGATTGTGTCTTTGAAAAACCACTCCTTTGTAGGAAAGATACCTTTCGTCTTTGGCCGAGGAGCCTTGATTAGAAATCGAACGCAAACTGCGCTGACCAACATGAGGCTAACATGAGGACTTGACGTCGTTTCGTATGTCTCAACAGAAATCTTCAGAAGTAACGGTTACCGTTAGCTAAATTTTTTAAAATATATAACAATAATTTGAGTAGCTTATGAGGTAATATTGATAGTAACAAAAGGAGGTAATACAATGCAAAGATATACAAGAAACAATAAAAAAAAAAGAGAATATATCCCAATACAGATATAACTTTCCCTGGTAACGTATTCATTTAACGTATTCATTTCGTGATCTTCCGCCATCCTTAAGTGAATATGTTAGCATCGAAAAGCTGTATCTTTATTAATAAGTTTTACAGGTGCATTAGGTATATGCATTTCAGGTATGCGCCTTATGTTTGTCACCGTAGTTTGCGTTCAGTTAGAAAGACTGCCAGTTTGTCGTCATTACAGGGATTATCAGTCACACGCGCCCTTAAACGAGTTTTGTTTTTTATTTTTCGAAACCAAATTTAAATGGACGTCAATCAAAGATTTGATTGACGTCCACCCAAAATTTAGTTTCCTGAAAATGAAAAAAGGTCATTGAGGGGCGCTTGTGACTGATAATCCATGTGAAGACGATAAACTGGGAGTCTTTCTAACGATTTGATCTCATAAGAATTGTTAACTGCGCATGTAACTGGTAACCGCCGTATTGCATTTTGTATTCATGAAGTTGGGATATGTACTTCCCTTTAATTTCACCAGGATAATGAGGCGAGTTTGGATTACTCGTCGAAAATCAAAGTAATTGCGAGGACAAAACACAATAGGTACGAACCCCGAACTGAACCAATCAGAATGATTCAAAGCAACTCCTTCTAATTTACTAAAAGGCTGGGAAAATACTCTCGTACAAGGCTCAATTTGTTTTGGTTTCGCTTCTCATTGGTCGAAAAGGTGGCACGAGCTTTTTAATGCAATCACAAACCTTAGCAGCGGCATTCAGACAATTTCAGTTCCTCCAACAATCAATTGAGTTTTACTCGCTTAGTTCAAGTCCTCGAGCCTTCGAGTGACAACCATACCATTTCTCGGGATTTGGAAAAGACGGCTGTTTATTAAACTCGTGTTGTTCTCGAAGCCTTACACTGAAATAATTAATTATAGCATGACAGTAATTGTGCCAAAGTAATTAAAAGACCAAAAGGACAGCAAACAACTATGAAAGAATTGTGCATTACGGTGAAGTTTGTTAGGGTATGTGTTTTTAATTTATGGTTAAAATTGACTCCCAAGAGAAAAAAAATTGAAAATGGGATTAATTCATGTTGAGTGCTTCATGGACTTGTCAGTTTCTTAACAACTGTGTTGCTGTCACATTTTTCTAGCAAAAAAAGGCTGCAAAGATAATAATATTTGAATAAGTGAATCCAGGCCCTCTTTCACTGAACAAACACAGCGATGTGGCGGTTTATTAGCATCGATGCTATTTCAATTCAAATGCGTTCGCGTCTTATCTCAAGACGAAACCATCGTTTTCAATGGCTCGTAACAATTCATTCGATTTTCCGGCGTTCTGTTTCCATCTCCCAGATCCTTTCTTTCAGCAGGCTCATCTTCGCTATAAGCAATTTAATCACTGGTGTTTTAAAAGCAATTTTCCTTCCATTCGCGGTTATCGCTAACGTCTTGGTGTGTTTTGCCATAATTGTCAATCCATCGCCTCGCTCGCCATCGTGCCTCTTAATAGCATGTCTAGCTTTCTCGGATATTCTCGTTAGCGGAATCGTACAACCGAGTTATATCGCTTATCGTCTCGGCGAAACTCACCAAGCTTACGTCCGATGCATGACCAGGATATTGTATTGCAAGGGTTTTTACATCTGCTATGGTGTCTCTGTTACGACCTTGAGCGCAATCAGCTTCGAGCGCTATCTAGCGCTTAGACTGCACCTTCGCTACAAAGGCCTCGTCACTGCGAATTGCGTTTTAATGGTAATCATCTTCATCTGGGTTCTCAACATTGCGCTCGCATCTCTACAGTGGGTGCACAATGCAATCACCCGAGGCCTGCACCTGTTCTCGTGGTTGGCTTTCCTGATCATTGCCGTGATTTCGCAACTGAAAATCCACGTCATCGTTCGCCACCATCGGCGTCAAGTTATGAGACAACACCTGCCACTGTCTTCCTCTAACCATCATCATTTTAAAACGCAAGAGAAGTTAGCAGTCGACATAGCTTACGTTGTTGGAATTTATTTCTTGTTCAATCTTCCTGTCCTTGTCGTTACAGCTTTGCACTAGCTAGTTATGAGTCATATAGACATCTACGATTACTACAGTTGGAGCGAAAATTCATTTGTAAATCCATTGATTTGTCTCTGGCGAAGCAAGGAGATTCGAGATGCTGTTAGGAAGCTTCTCAGAGATAGGCTCTGCAAGAAAGGCGATCCAGAAAGCTCGAAATATCCTTCAAGAGTTCGAAGAAAATTTGGAAATGCTCCAAATCTGAGCACAAAGGGGCTTCGAAGGTACTGAGGGTTATCAACATCATCATCATCATCATCCTCGTCATTAACATCATCACCATCGACATGAGTATTATCATCATCAACGTCATCATTAACATCATCAGCATCATGTTATCATCATCCACATCAGTATTATCATCATCAACATCATCATTAACATCAATATCATCGTCGTAATCATCATCAACAACAACAACATCATCATTATCATCATTAACATCATCACTAACATCACCATCATCGTCATCATCATCAAAATCACATCACCATCAACCTCATGATCATCGTAATCGTTAAAATCCTAAACATCATCATCGTCATTATCACCATCAACACTATCATAAACAACGTTACTGTGATCACAAACATCATTAACATGATCTTCATTGTCGTCGTCATAATCTACATCAATTTACATAATGGTCATCATCATCATCATTGACACCATCATCATCGTCGTAATCTGCGTCATAGTCATCTTAATCATCATCATCATCACCACCGTCATTATTTTGGTTAGTCAATGAGGGTTAACATGGGGCACGTAAAGGCGGATTTTTTCCATGCCTGAAGGCTTCTTGTTCCTAAGAAACAATGCCTGCTAATGAGAGTCAGAAAAAAAGAACTTACTCTAACCCTCTCCTAACAGCCTATGATGAACGTTTCAAGTGCAGGGCGTATTCCCTTCTTTCGCTGATTTAGAAATGCTAATTTGCGAACGACAAATGAAATACTTGATCTTGTAAGACATCCTGACCAAGTCATTTGCCATTGTGGATTCATATTTTTCCTGAAGTTAGCACCAATTTTTATCTTCTTTTTAGCAAGGCATCTAAACACCCAGCTAAATATACAATATTGCTAAGCTCTCGACAGTATCTTTTTAGGAATCAAATGGTAATTTACTACTGTTTCACTGAGAATGCAGCATGATCAGCCTGATTGGTTACAGCCATTATTCATCGTAATATAAAACAAACCAAATAACTGGGTTTTTCCTTAGTAATAAAGAACAAAAAATGAACTTATTGATTTTAAGGCAAGGGTATAAACACGTAGACATCAGCTGTTAACAAATAATGAGAAAATAATGCTCCCAAGAAAGATTCAAAGGCTTTTTGTGTATTTTTTGCAACTTATTGCTTTTCAATGACCCACGCCAGTTGGGTTCAAATTTTGATAAATGACTAGAAATATTGATTAAATAAAATCGCTAGCCTTGGAAAACTCAAGATTAATTTGTTTCAAAGTTTCAAGGTGTTATTACTTTTCGTAAAACGACTTTGTCTATACTTGAGAACTCGGGTGGAGGTCACCATTCTCAAGTCAATTGCTACTAGCTTTTGTAGATATGTTGTCGGTGAAACTCAGGCTCAGGTTGAATCAGTTTTTACCTTACGTAGGTTAAATTGGTAATCCTCATTTTACCTAGGTTGAATATGAACTCTACCTAGTTTAAATCAGATATCAAATCATCTTATCGGTTTCTGCATTCATACTCCTCATACTCAAAAACACAACATAGTAAGGGAAAAAAGAACTGCACTATGCGCATGCGTTTACCGGTACTCAAACACGGACCCTTCAAATCGAAATTCCTGTGTCCTCACCACCACACAACAACGACGAACATGTTCAATCCAACGCAGTTTTTTTCGTTATTTACTTTTGCATAATAAGTCAATTAACATCCATGTATAACAACCAAAACTAATCCTAACCGGAATTTTTATTTTCTCTAGGCTTAAATTATATGCTCCAAAAAAAGGTTTCTTCAATTCATCTGAGTGAGTATTCAACCATCGTAGGTAAAATGAGGATCACCAATTTAACCTAGGTAAAAACGGATTCAACCTGAGGAAGGATTTTAGCGGCAGCTGATACATTTGATGTCAAGTTGTACAGAAGGGTTGGGGACAGTCCGTGTAGTTGATTTTGCCAATGGTTTATTTCAATCTATATGTCCACTTTTCTTCTTCATTTCAGTAATTATGATAGGATTTGAAGCGCCTGTCATACGGTCCTTGAAGACCTATATTTTGAACTCGGACTGAAATGACTCTAAGTGAAATGATTAATATATTCGACTCTGAGAGCGCGATTTCTCAATCATTCATTCACCTGTATTATGAACTCGTAACAGACCAGTGTCCTATTTCTCAAAAGTCCCGAAAGTTTTCGGGCCTATTTCGGCTACCACAATTTTCTTTATATCTTCGCAACGCCGAGGTTCCAAGCCATCAAACTTCGCAATTCTCTTAGTTTTTCTTACATTAAAGACATGTTAAAGGATCAGCTTTTCAAAATAAACAGATTGCAGTTTGACGACTGGCTCTTCGCGCCCGAAAAGTTCTCGGGACTTTCGAGAAACAGGCCCCAACCCCCATATCCCTTGTTTGCTCAGATCACGTTTACTGTAAAGCAGTGCAGCACAAACGCATGCATTTTTTTCAGGCTTCTTTAGCAACTGCTTAAGTTACTGTCAAGTGCTATGGTTTGTCTCATTTAGAGCTATCGGTTGTGTAAACACAAAGACTCGCTGTACAAGGCGTGGTGCCCTAGGCACAGGCAGATGCCGTGGACGCATACAGTATAAAGCTCTACGATACTGAATTAGTTCAATAAAAAGCCGCTAATTGTAACTGGAATGTGTCCGTAATATGTTGTTAGATGTTACACGTCGTTTCTTTTCTTTTTTAATCTCCCTTTCCTTTTTCTCGCGCTGGAAATATCTTTTAGGGGTTTAGTCTCTTTCTTACTGTTTTGAGAGTTCATATAGCTGGACTCGTTAAGAAACTCTGGAAACTACAAAAGCGAGGAAAGTGACCACGCAAAATACTTTGTCCTCAGTTCACAACAGAGTTTTGACAGAATAAATTAATCAAAACTTTATGACTGGTTGTCTTTTAGGAAAAGGCTGTGGTTTATGCATGAATGGTAAGGGCCAAAACAGCGAACAAAAACATGAAACAAAGAAACTCGTCGAGTTTCATAACCATCTTCATACATTAACTAAGCTGTTTGTTGATCGCCATCTTGGATAATCAGGTGTGCTTTAATGTGAATTCGAACAAATCGTGAAGCAACTGACCCCTTTTATGATACGTCTTCGTGTTTGCTAACGTCTTTAAAAGATAACCACTGCACATGAACCCATGGGTAGCACAAAAGTTCCTAGATTTTATTTTTCTTCGCGGATTTATAAAATACTAAAAATTTAACAAAGAAACCATGGTTGTAGATGTTAATATGTCCTATTTTTCATTAAAGTTCTTATTTGTCTGCCAAATACAAACATTTTAGTTTTTTGGCTACCAAGTAAAAGCTTTTTCAAATTATGGGCAAATTTTCTTGACAAATTGTAGCCTTTAAAAGTAGGGCTTCCTAGACAAATTTCAGTCTATAGCTTCTTATATCGGCGAGATTAATTGTTCGATGCAAAATTTTGCTCTAATATTGCCCATGCGTTCTTCAGTAATTAACCAAAAGTTATTTCAGAGAATATCAATTTTTAAAAGCTTCTTCAAAAAACAAATATGGTGACTCGCTACTTTAAGTTGGTTGGTTCAGTTTGAAATTCTTTTGTAGCGTTATTACGAGAAAATGTTCCTCAGTATGACCTAGCTTCACACTTATTCGGTTTTCGTAGAAAAGTCTAAACGCTTTTCTTGTTAAATTTCGGAAAGTAACACCGTCGTCTAAAAACGGTGAGGAAACGAGCTTGCCATAATGATTGAGCCATAATAAATATCTGAATATCTTTAACTAACTATTTGAGCCTTCTGATTCCTTGTAAGCTTACGTGTTGGAAGTATGATAAAGTTAGTTTTCCGTCCTGCTACTTTGCACCCTGTGGATATGCTAGCCAGTGAGCCATACTCACAGAGCTATAAGCAGAGGCCAAAAGTAAACGTTATTCCAAACTCTATAGGTGATTATGTGGAGTTAACGTGACTGAGTATTAGTTTTCTGATTTCCAGGAGTTATAACTTCAACTTTCACGCGCTGCGTTTTGAAGAAGAAGGTTGTACCTTCAATTTAAGCCGAGAAGTAAGTAAATATAGAAAGTATAAGGATTCGCCATTTGCGTTTTAAACTGAACAAAAATCGGCCATTTTTTGTATGGGGGCCGTTTTCAACAGCAACTTTTTCACTATCTAAACGACCTTTCGAATTTTCACGCACGGCAAATGGAAGATGGATCTCTTCCGGAACAAAATCCGTTTCAACTTCGAAAATTGGTCAACAAGAACCTTTCGCCTTTTCAGTTTGAAAACTACTTGTTGGAGTTGTGTTTGGAAACGGTGCGTCTCGGGTTGAAGAGCTATTGTCTTAAGCACAGGTCTGTATAATAATGGCTGTCAAGATTAACAATACCCATTCAGGAAAACCACTCAACTATAAAAAAGTCACAATTAGCGGTTTTCTTTCACATTTACGGCCACGGGGAATCGAAGGCGTCTCAATGGACTTGTAAAATCCTTGACGCGGGCGAGAACGTTTCTCCATAGTCTTTTCGTCTGTCACTCTCAGCTAAAAGTGTTTATACTGTATCTGTAGGTTACTGTGGATTTTATAATGACGAATCATGGAACAAAGGAAAGCCGCAGGATCGAAAAGCGCCAATGGCGTTCCATGTAGACCCGACTACCCAAATTAGCATACTCGAGCAAAAGTCATGTTATTGTTCTTAAAAACGGCGCCATAGCTTGCAGCTTTTTACGTTTCTTAGCAAAATGTTCTAGTTAAAGCTTCTCTTTTTTTTTCGCAACAAAGAGAAGGCACACGCGCGCTAGCTTTTTGGATCATAAGCTACTCCAGATTCAGGCGAAACAAGTCTATTCACTTTATTTAAAAATCGACATTTAAGTTTTCGTAGGTTCGAATGCCCGTGAAGGCATCACATTCGTTGCCGTGGGTTTGGCGGAAGGTAAGAGCTGCTCTATTGACAACTAGTAAAAAGCAGGCCGAACTTTTAAAAAAAATCGATCTGTTATAATATTGAACGTTAATATTTTCGCTGGCAATGTGCTCTTATTCAGCCATACTGCAAAGTTGCGACATTAGGAAACAATAGAATGAACAATAGCTCATGTGGCCTTTGTCTTTAAGCTCCGCCCTGACAAGTTGATTAGCTAAGCGGTACTCCCAACGGAGCACAGCGAGCGTAGATTTGGACCAATGAGAGTCACCCAGTTTACGCCTCATCGATAATATTACAGATCTATAATTTTTGCCGTACAGTAAGTAAATGTCCCCAAAACAATAGGCATTCTGCGCGATGTAGGGCCCTTTTTTCTTGAGCTCACTGAGGACAACTCTAGTTTAAGTCCATACTGCGTGGCTACCAGCCAAACTATAGTAACTTTGAACATAATGAACCGGAGGTGCATGATCAAGTATTGAAATACCACTTTCGCCTCTTTCTTAAACACTTCAATACTGAAAGTAATTACTAATGGATTATGTCCTTACAAACGTCAATAACGCGTTTGTCGATTGTAGCCTATATGTCATGTAATTTGAAAACGTATTTCAAACAGGACAGACATGATGGAGCAGAACTAACTCAGAATCTGCAGCTGATCGAGCAATCTATGAATTTTTTTTTAAACTAAAAAAGGAAATTATGCAAATCCCTGTATTTTATCGGTAATGACGTCGCGAGGAATTCAATTTGTAATGTAATATGTATAATTCGGATTTTCTGCCACTGAACTAAAGGAGGCTTGTGGGACATTTGGAAACGAAACGTCGAAAGATGACGTCTTAATTGCAAAAAAGAAAATTGTTGAATTTTTAAGTTCCTTGATTCTGAAATTAGGGACTTTAAGATCTACGACGGAGACGGCGACGCAATCTTCCCTTTCGTAAACAAGAGAGACTTACGACAATTTTCACTGTCATGAGCTGCGCATGCTCGAGTTTGTTTGCTCTCGAGCCCACGAAAAATTCTAGCCGCCATCATGGATTCAGGCGTGAGTCACGTATATTCGCCAGAGTCTCTCCTTTGTCCACCATGGCCCTCCCCAGTGGACACCATTTTGAATTTGTCGATTCAACTTGAAAAAAGTTCACCTTACACTTTTCAAGTTTTCACAAGACGCTAGCGCATGCGCTTCTCGTGACAGTTTCCTTTTAAGTTTGTCGTTTGCCAATGAGCAAAAGATATTTAACCTAGGACTAGATTAGCAGCGTATGTCACTTAGAATTAAAAAAGAATGCGAAAAAACCTTAGAAAAAAAAAAATAGAAAAAAAATAGAAGAAAATTTAAAAAAGTGGATGGAACGATTTCGAACTCCGTTCAATGGCATTACTGCAACGAACTTAACCTCTGCACTACCGAAACAAAACCTTGCAACTGGCAATTTTAAAGTATTTAAATGAAGCCTCTCCTAACAATTTACTTAAAGCTAACCGAATAAAAAGGCTTGGTTACTAAGAATAGCATCGACCGTCAAAAATGGCATCGCTTGTTTACGAAAGAGAAATTAGTGAAGACGACAAAAACGTCACCTCAAAATATAACTTTTCATTATCGTAAGTCTTCCGCCATTGTTCCATCTCGTTCACGTCTCACCATGTGGGCGAAGTACCCTAAAAATAAATTGGTATGAGCGGGTTGGGAACAAAAATAGAGAATAAATGGTTCGCCGTTGTACGCTAGAGGTGGCGTCAAAACCTCAAATTTGATGATTTTGCGTCTTTGCTATGAAGAGAACCGCAAAACTATGCGCTAAAATGCGTGCGGCACGTCAACCCGGTATCAACCTTATTCACCTCAAGGTATGCTAGACAGAGCAGAGTTGAGAAAGGCAACGGTCTCAGATCAATTTTGTAGAGTGTAGGCATCTATCATGATGCCCATTTAGATGATCTGATTGAAAGTAGTAGAACTGGTATGTTAAGTCCCAGGTAGGCCGCTACAATGAGATCAATGTTTGCGGAAAAGTTACTCTGCTAACGATTGAGTTGTGTGGATTCTGCATGATGAGAAACGATCAGTGAGTTAACATTCACAACTGTCTTGGAACCAAACGAATTAGTCATGTAACAAGAAAAAAATGTTTTTGTTGCTTTATTGTGCACTCATTGCAGACCTGTTTAATCTTAGACGTCATTATTGTACCGCAACGTGTGGGTAAATTAAGTCGATTTTCCTCTTTCAGCTAGTAGCGCATGAATTAACGAGTACTAAACCATAGCTAACGAGGAGTCCAAAGGAGGGAACTGTCGCATATCACATGGAACACGTGGAACACGTCTTTGGTGGTATCTCAGATACTCGAAAAGTCACATAGCTCGGCTGCACAAACAAGCAGCGCTGTACGATATCCATTCGAGAAATTCAGACTGAGGTGATTGGAGAAAAGAATGTTTTATAATTACCAAGAGGATGCGCAAGCTCACTAGTATAAAATAGATGAAATCGCGATCCGAAACTCTGTCAAACTTTAGACCAGGCAGAAAAAGCAAAGTGTGACAGTTCGCTTTCTTGCTGTGCTTTGGTTTTATTTGGTTTCTGGATTGTTTCTCAGCGTCTTGCCCGTGTACCTTCTTCAATTTCGCAGCTTTTAGTAATTGAAACACCCTCTTGTACATGTTTTCTATGTCTACTTGATTAGCAGTCTGTATTTGCTTAACGGAATCTTTCAACATTGTTTAAATAATGTTTCTCGCACAGACAAGAGACTAGAATACGAATTCAATAGTGTTTTAAGCCAAACATCTAATTTCAGTGCTATGTTTCTGTCGTAAAGTAAAAACACACTTAAGTAGTTTCGCTCGATTAGATGCGAATCTTTGGATTGGTCAACAACTTAGGAAACACCTGTAGCGGACAAACAGCCCTCCGACGGAGGAATCTAATATAATCTAATTATCTCCATTACGAAACGGGTGTGCATGATACCTTCAAATAAAATAATATACGACAACCAGTGCGTCAACGTCAATAAATCAACTTTGAGAAGACAAGGAAGTACCTAGAAAACTCACGCAAAGTATAAATCAATATTCTCGACTTTCTCTTCGTCGTTAGAAACCTAATACAGTTATGATAAGCTATAGTTTTCTCGTACTGCTCTGCAAGGTGCATTAACTTTTAGACTTATTGAGAACACCTGCAGATAATCAGACAAGAAAGGGAAGAGTTCGACTCGGCTGATAAGTAACTTGATCGTACTAATCCTTGATGGTATTTTCATTGGCTGTTGGAGGGTAATGAATGAGATAATTTATGCGCTTCAGTCAAATTTGTGTCAATAGTCTTATCGTGAACCGCTGTGAGTACTTTAAACCTGTCAGTAATAACCAAAAATCCTGCATAGGTTTGCTAATCTTTCTAGTCACACTCGCGCTATCGATCTAAATAGATAGATTTTCTGAAAATGTCGTAGAATCGTTGCCTTACTTTCGATTTACGTTAAATTTAGGACAATGACAGTTCATAAGATTAGCCAATTACTGGCCAAGTTTCATTGTGCTGACGCAAATAGATAATGTATGCGAGGCTTCTGAAAATTCATTTTGAGCTCGAGCGTGATGGCCTCGTGTAGTAAGAGGATGCGTGTGGAAGATAGTGACTCGGAAGAAGACGAAACTCTTATTGGAACCATCGAAGACAAGACTGGAGGCCTGGATAGTGGCGAAGAAAGCGAATTGGACCATCTGCTGGACAATGAGTCCGATATTTCAAGGTAAGAATCGATTGAAGTTTGTGAGATGAGACCACGCGGTTCTCAGGTTCGAGAAATCTTTTTTCATTTGTAGGAAAATGTGGTTTGTCTTCGCTTTCTTTCTGGTTTTTTTACAGAAAAATGCTTCTTAGTTCATATCTAAAGTAACAAGTTTCTAATTTTCAACGGTTTCTCGCTTTTGACTTTTTGAATCAATAAATAGTGCATTTGTTCTGAATCGACGCTCACGTAGGACGCATTGCCTTGGTTACGGTCCTGTTGTGTCGCTACTATTTCGAATTCGTAGTATTATTTACCTATTCGTAGTATTATTTACGTATTTTCGGACGCGATTTTGCGTTGTCGCCGTGTTTCATTTGCTTCGCGGACTCTCTGTAAATCAATCCGTGAAATATTTTCATGTTTTCGAATTTCTGTTTTAGGGATGATGACAACGAATTTTCACTCCATCTATCAGAGAGTGAAATGGAAGAGGAGGGTGTTGAAGAGGATGATCCTTCAGGTAGATATTCTGTGATTATCAATTGATTGTATAAAAATTGTGCTACAGTATTTTGTTGTATCATTCATTTATTTTTCAAAGGGTCAAATTATTTCCAATTTTATATATTTTGGGTAATTATTATATATTTGTATAATTATATATTTGTTTTTGTTAGGTGCAGCTCCCCTACCAGATGTCCCTCCCCCAGGACAAGCAGACAACAATGCAGCCCCACGTTAGTATAATGTTTTGGTTGGTATTTGCATGTGTGATTCTCTGTGATATTGAAATGTCTTTTACACTACACAGGTCCCACTGGTGCTGCCGCATTCTATAGTGTTGCAGCAGCCAGACCTCGTCGAAGTGTTCCTCCAGGTCCCCGTACCCCTCCTGTTGTTCCTGTGCTTGGTGGTGGTCGTGGTCGGGGTGGAAGTGCACAGGCAAGGGGAGGTCGCCGTGGGCAAGGAAGGGCACGTGGTCGTGGTCACGTACGTGGAGCTGCATTGCCTGTTCTTCACGAGACCTATGATGACGTCGATCAAGGGAATCAGCCGCTGCAATTCCAGCCGACGCGTCCCATTGGCGTGCACTTTGGTCACCGACTGCTGCGCAACACGATGACCACGGCTGTTGAGTTTTTTAATTTATTTTTTACTGTTGAGTTGATTAACAGTATTGTTATCCATACAAATAGTTATGCATTTCAGCATATTGCCACACACCAGTCCTATTCCGAAAAGGATGGATTCTGGCTCGAAACCAATGCAGATGAGATTAGAAGGTTGATAGCCATCCTCATCTACTTTGGTCTTATAAGAGTCAGCGACACCGTTGATAATTACTGGAGTGTGAAATCTCTGTATAACGGTCTGTGGGGTAAGGCTTTTATGCAACGTAATAGATTTAGAGCCCTAATGGCCTTTTTGCATGTTGTGAACCCATCTAGAGAACCAGATGGCGATAAGTTACGTGAGATAAATTCACTTCTAGAATTTTTCAAAGAAAGATGTAAAGAATTATCAACCCAGGAGAAATGTAGCTATTGACGAAAGAATGGTTAAGTCTAGCATAGGTCTGGCATCAGACAGTTCAATAAAGACAAACTTACCCGCTGGGTAAACAAACTCTGGGTGCTGGCAGACAGCTCGAATGGCTATACCGTTGACTTCAATGTCTACATTGGTAAAGTTGCAAGGCAGGAAATCAGTGCGAATGGGCTAGGTTATGATGTCGTGATGAAACTGATGAACCCCTATTTTTATCAGGGGTATCATCTTTATGTAGATAATTTTTATACATCTGTTACCCTCTTCAAAGATTTTTATTTTAGGGGTGTAGGTGCCACATGCACTATAAGAGATAACAGGCGTGATTTTCCGGCTAACATGAAAGACAGCAAAGTATGGGCCAAAGGAAAGAATAGGGGTAGTCTTCGTTGGGGGAGGGACCCTCCCTGCTTGGCCCTACAGTGGTTGGATAATAAGGTAGTCTCGATGCTAACCACTATTGACAATGGAAATGTCAAAAGTCAGGCCAACCGTAAAGTTAAGTCAACTAGGGGTAAGTGGAGCAGCGTAGCTGTTCCACAACCTGGAGTTATTTCAAATTATAACAAATTTATGAATGCTGTCGATAGGTCTGACCAAATTTTAGGTACCAATTCGGTTCATAGAAAGTGTGTAAGGTGGTGGAAGACTTTATTCTTCCACCTCATTGATATTGCTCTCGTCAACAGTTACATTTTATTTCAACAACACCGTGAAAATTCTCCTGACGAGCCAGCTTTGCAGCGGCCAGCTACCTACTCTCTTGTTAACTATAGAGAGGGGGTAGCACGTGGACTCTGTGGATTTGCAGAGTATGCGGCTCTGGTGGCCCACCCCACTCCAAAGCCACCTACACCTGAGGATGCATTTTTGACCGAGCACATCCCCGATTCAGGTAAAGACAGGAGAAATTGTGTGGTGTGCTGGCAGACAGAAAAAAAAGAATACAAAGTAAAAACTTTCTGTAAGGCACCACAATATTAATGTAATCGGTTCTTACATATAGGGGGTGACAGGAAATATTTCGAGGTTTATCATTCAAAGGGTTACCCTTATAAACGTTGAAGTCGGGACATGGTATTCGCTTCCTACATATAGCGGGCGACAGCAATGTTTGGAAGTGTATTATTCACAAGGTCACCCTTATAAACATTGAACAATTTCAATTTTCAGTTTTTTTAGGGTTAGCTTACCTTTCATTGACATAAGTGCAAGCCATCTTGTGGGTCAGTTGATTGACATAAGTTCAACCTTGTAACAAGTATTGTAATAAGTAGTCCTGACAGAAATTGTGTGAGAAAGGGTTGGAGTAAGGGTATTTTTCACTTTCAAAGGTGAAGGAAGGCTTATTTCATCTTAACTTCACTTTACTACCCACCCCAGCTAAGACACTCCTACCACAAAAAAGACAAATGCCAGGACAATTTTCTTGCGAAATTTTTATTTTTACAGACTCTCAATATAAAAATCATAAAATATTTATTACTGGGTGTATTTCCACCAGATTTGGAGGAATTGAAGCTAAAAGATAGGGTAACAAATCCTCTTCTAACTTTTTGTCATACATGACTCTGTCGGCCATTTTGAATTATTCAAGTAAAATAAATTTGCATACATTATGTTAATTAGGTTTTTGAAATTTCCTTGTAGAAAAAGTGTGAGCTCCTTTGGAGAAAAACTTTTTTTTTCCTTGAAGCCCTATGTAAGGACATGATACTGATCGATTTTTACAGTCTTATGGCACATCATTTGTGAATTATTAATAAATTATTAATGTTGCAGAAATATGTCTAAAATTTCCATGACAACAAAGGGTTTTAAATTAAATAATCGACCGCAAAAGAAGTGAATTATGTTTTCAGTTCACAGAATTCTTTAAGAACATTCCCAACAAATGCCGAAGATTTTTAAACAATATTTACGTTTATTATTACGTAGGTGATTATCGAAAATTCTCTGCGCTGATTGGTTGCACTTGATGTCATTATTACGCAATAATCACCCATGCGGTTTTTATCAAAATGGCCGCAAGCTGTTTTGTCGAGGTGGCAGACGAAGAAATTAATTGTTAAACAAAAAGGCATATTTTTCAAATAATCACCCATGTAAGAATATCGCTGAAAAAAATTTTTGACTTTGTCTCGGTTTTTATTCACCGATATTCACCTCGCCTTCGGAGTTTAACTGTTAAATATTTACGTTTATATTTCGGTTCAAAAGAAGAACCTGCTGAAATTTATGACTGAAAACCTAATATATTTAGGGTGTCGAAATGGATATTAACCGCTTACTAACCGAGCGCGAGGGCCAATATTCTCCAGTACGGCCCGAGCAAGCTCCAGTCCCAGACATAATTGTTGGGGCACTTCTGCCTCTTCCTTACCTCTCAATGTTGGTGTGAAAGATTTGGTGACTGAACTGCGATAAACAACATTGAGAGGGGCAGGGAACGCACGAGTAGGGAACAGAAGGTGTTGACAT
>NC_090893.1:23362117-23364617 GCF_036669925.1 Montipora capricornis
TTGTTTGATTTTTTTATTATTATTATTTTAACTTTTTCCCCTACCGGTGTAGCTACCTACTAAAATGATAGCATTGCGTGACGACCAAATAACGAACGCTGCAAGATTGCGCTGCGGGCGCCGACACTCTTGGGAGCAAAGGTAAAAGGTCGCAATCAAATGTAATATTTTGGTCAAGTTGGTGTAGTACGTACAACGCAAACAACTATCCACGAATTGCTTAGCAGCTGTTGACTTAGGTAGATGCAGTGATGATTATATGCCGCGAAAGAAGATCACAGATTTATGATATTCGACCACTGATTACGTTGACAATTGGCGATGTGCATTAGACGTTGTCTAAACAGAAGCAAACTTTGACCGCTTAAAGGCGACGAATCGTGAAAGAAACACGTTAAATCGGCCTATGTACCTGTGTCTTACTGCCAATAAGGTTAGAAAATTTCGAAATTATCATCTCTGTGTCTATTTCAACTTAATATGGGTCAAGTCATGTGGCGCATGCTAAGATTTACGTGTAACCCGTCAATTGATATTTGACGACGAAGGGCAAATATTTGCATTTTTAACGTACTTTGAAAAGCTCCCGCGTCGCTCACAATCATTTGCCCAAAGAAATTTTTACAGGAATCTGTAGAACATTCTTCGGCGATTCAACCACCAGAAGCTTAATCCATTTGAAGGTTTCGCACATCATGAAAATTAACTATATTTACGAAGTACTTTTAAGTGAATGAAATACATGTCTTCGAAATTTAATTATTTTCCACCCAAAACAACAGCACAACATTCACTAAAATCGACCAAGCACACATTTAAACATTGCACAAAAATGTTTGAGTGTTCTAAAGACGGAAGAATAATGTCGTTTTCCATGCGAGACTCTCAAAGTTGTTTAATAAAATAGTGCGTGACATGGCGATTTTAACGGAATTTGGTAATTTGCGTTTTTCTTTGAGATAAAAGGATATTTTGCCGAAAAAACTATCCAGTAGTTTTTGTCGCGCCCTAGCCTGTCTACCATAAAAATATGAGCGAAATCAATTTTTCGACCCTTGCCGAGTTGTGTTTGATAATTACGGGCAGGGACTCTTAAGTGGGTTGAGTCACCTTGCTCCGAGAGGAGCATGGCGTTCAGACGCTTCAACTGACGCTCCTCGTAAGACGCGGGTCTTTAGCCAATTTTTAACTTACCAATGCTGCTCGCTTGATGGAAAACACTAAGTAACTTCATCGCTTTATCGGTCTGTGTGGTTTGGACGGCGATTGCTTCATGGGACGATCGAAAAAGCGTTCCAAGATAGGATCGAGCTCTTCGAATAGTGCGGCAGAAGACATGGCGGATAACTCTGATATTTCTTACCCGGTGAAAGATGCGATCGACGCGCTTCGAAAGGCAATAGAGGCAGGCTTCGACGGATTGCGCTCAGAGTTGGACAAGTTGAGGTATGAGTTGAAAAACGACATTGATCAAATTAGAATTGAAACGCAAGGCTTAAAGCAGAGCTTAGAATTCACCCAAAGGGATGTAGCCGTTATGAAGGAGAAGGCTGAAATGGATTTACAAAAGACTAATGAGGAACTGTATACCTTACGGAAACGAATTACCAGCTTAGAATTACAGCTCCAAACGGAAATTGAAAATAACATTAAACTCGAACAATACACTCGCCGAGAAAATTTACGATTTAACAACATTCAGGAAATCGAGGGCGAAGATTGTAAGAGCGTACGTAATACACGATATAATTAAGAATGATTTAGGAATTGACTCAAATAATATTAAATTTCATGCAGTGCACTGAGTGGGAAAGAATGTGGAGGGTAGGCATCGGCCTATTATCGCGAGATTTATCAGCCGCGAGGACCGCGATTTAATCTGGAAGAATAGATCAAAGATCAAGAGTTCCGGCAACCACCCCAATTCATATATTACCGAAGATTTTGCTAGAGCTTTCCAGGAGGAACGAAAAATTTTAATTAAGGCGATGATGAAAGCAAAAAACGAACGCGGCATACACGATGCGAAAGTAATCGGAAGATTTTTACTTACTAATAACCAAAAATTTAACCATCAAAATATTCCAGAAAATCTAAAATACATTATTTGCCCTGTTTAGCATGATTATCATCAATTTGCATATTACTCTTTTTTCGAAATGGCTACTAATGACCACGTTTTGTTCTCATGTGTATTTATTTACAACTCGTTAACACCTGCTGGGACTTCAGCCTAACAATAAGGCTTTTTTATATGTTGATGATTTCGTATCAGTTGTATATATGTAATGTTAGTATGTTGTGCTGGTGTTCCTCTTTGCATATATTTAAATCTTTGTTTGCTTCTTGTGAATTAATTCCAGCTTTCCCTGGCTACCTTTTTCCGCTCCATGGCTGGGCGATTTACAGTGGGCAATATAAACTCAATTATAAATGAATCTCAGTATCTGTTGTCTTAATGTGAGAGGATTAGGGAACAATTTGAAAAGAAGAGAGCTCT